>NC_135823.1:52745975-53067447 GCF_964213995.1 Mustelus asterias | reverse complement strand
TCACTCTGCAGCTCTTTGCGAGGTTTGAAGTTGGGGGCAAGAGGGGGGGAAGTCGACAATCAGCCTCTGTTCCTTTGTCAGCCCAGGGGAAGGATCGCCAGCCTCTCGGCGAGACGGTTCAGCACCCTCTCCCAAATTGCCAGCTGATATCAGAGAAATTTCTAAACCAAAAAAAAACTGCGTGTGAGCTTCAGCCAACAAACTGCAAGAATTAAACACGTTGAGCCGAGATGAATTCAGAGAAATAGGATTTTCTTTAAAAAAAACTACAACTACAAACAAAAAAAGTTTGATCAGCCCAGTTTATGTTCTCTCTTAACCTGGATTTTTAAACGGAGTCGTCCATCTGTTGATTTTATTTTTTTGTTTTAACAAGGAATAAGTTTGGCTTTTATTATAAATCCCCCCCTCCTCCTCTATGTCCCATCCCTTTTTTTTCCAGTGCTCCCCAGACAGGTGATGGGCGTATCAGTCCCCGGTGCAGTGTTGACTCATGGGTTTTTTCTGTTTGCTCTGATCTGAGCAAATATGCAGATGTACCGGCTGGTCTACTGCTGATGCCAGAGAGGGAGAGCACGGCGAGGAAACGTACAAACCCAACGTGAAACAATAAATCCTCGCACACTGGTTACTTTCCCGAGGGATGGTACTGAATTTTACTGGGACAGGGGCGCCGCAGAAGCTCCTAAATGATCGATTCCCGCTCCAGGACCAACTTCAGCTGAAACGAAATGAGAGCCACAGTCTATTTCATGCTTGGCTTTTTGCTACCTGACCTGTGTGAATACTGAGGTAAGTAAGCTGTTAGGCTAAAGCACTGTTAACCTGTTCCTTGCTCCCAAGCTGCTCTTGCCTCTATTTTACGTTGAGTGGTTGTTCTGCAGTTATGTTTAATTTTTGAACGAGTTGTACTTTTTGCCCCCCCTCTCCACCGCTGTGCACATTGACTACATACAGCTCAACTACTCGGCAAACTCTGCGCTGGGCACATTTTCTCTTCCAATTCTCTAAAATTGGGCAAATGTTTTTTGTATTCCCTCAGGGAATGGATATTTTGTATGTTGGTGCGTGACAGCATTTTTTTCGGCAGCAGGTCTCGGCTTGTGTGCCTCGGTATTCAGTCAGTTAAATAATATCGTAAGCGGACACAATGGTGATCTTATTTTTTTCTCTCTGAAAGACACTACATTAAGATCGAGGAAGGAGAGAGTGGGGGGGGGGGGGGGAGCAACACAGCACATATAGTTATGGCTGTGTATAGTTATGGCTTAAAGTCCCTGTGTGTGAGGGCAAAGTACCATCAGCGTGGCTGAGATTTTCAGTCCCTGTGTTGCAGTTTGTGTCTCTCCGTGATCAATGTAGCAGGCTGCAAAAGTTACAAGGAAACACAACACCAGGTGCTTTCACTCCGAGCACAGAAACTTTCCTGCTGCACTTTGGGTTTGGGCACTGCTACATTTCATTCGGTGACTCAGAACGAATGCAGGCCGGTGCCTTTTGCAAAGAGGGATCCGGTTCCCTGTGGGTCACTTCCAGGGCTGTTTACTGCGCTTGAGTACAGCAGCGAAAAGAAACATGCTCTCACAACCTCAACCTAGCCCTTTTCAACCCCGTTTAACACTTCCATGTGTTCCAGGTTGTACGGTCGACCTCTGCTCGGTTCTGCACTAATAAACACGATTGTAAACGTTTCTACAAAACTTTTTCTTTTTGATTTTGTTTTAAAAAAGGAAGAGGCGTCACTCGTTTTGTCGATGATTTTCTCTTGTTTTTAATTTTGCATTTCTCTTCGCTTATTTGCCTCATTTACTTCCAAGGAAGCTGAATTTCCCCCAGAATTGCTGGAGAAGCTGGCACACAGTGATATTACCAGCATCCGCGATCTTCAGCGCCTCCTGGAGATTGAATCCGTAGGTAAATTATGTTTATATGTATATAATATATATATCACCTACCCCTCTTTGTCTTACCCGTGGAAGCACGTTTATTGTCCTGTAACATTTAAGTCGCACATTTCACAATGGCTGTCATGTTTATGAATTGTTTCTCGTTGTGATGAAAAACAAGTCTGCAAGGGGTCAGAATCCACAGAATGGAGAGCCATAAAAAGCAAAGGCTTCAACGCAGAGAGAGAGGCAGCTAGCGACCCCTGAAATCGCCCTGTAACATTGCAACCCTTACAATATGTATATATATCGCTTTGAAGGGCCGGGGTAATCCATTTTACGCCCCCCCCCCCCAAAAGAAAGAAAATCGGTGAAGGGCTTGAAACTGCATTCTTGGAGCCAGTCCATGCTAGCAAGGCGCGTTCGCCGTCCCACACTGACTGGTGGCTGTGGCTGTTTATGCTACAAGCACTGATTCAGATTCTATATTTGCATAGACGGTTGATGTGTGTGTCATGTGAATCACAAAACTTCAAAAGCTGGCAGCGAGCACTCGAGACGCCCTCAAATGAACATATTCGTGCCGTTTAACAGGAGAAAGGATTGTCTCCCTTAATGCAAAATATTTGCATTGAAGATGTCCTCGATTTAGACAGCACCCCAACCCCACCCCCCTGCTCCCCCACATCCCGGGCCAGCCATTTGTGGAGTACGTTCAGAAAATGTTAGGTGATAGTCATAACACGCAGGCACTTGCAGACAGCTAACTTCAAAAGCATTTTATGGTCGAAAGTTTTACTGAAATTACAATGAAAGACATAAAATAATGCAGTAAAAAAAACCCTGTAAAATTCTGAAACCGTTTCAGTAACAGCGATAAGCTTGGAAATGTAGCGGAAAACAGTGGAGTCTGTTATTTGAGCCCACGGTGTTGCTGCAGAAGAAACTACTTGTTCATCCCATCATAGAACATGAACACGTTCCCCCCTATCCACATGCCATTCTAAACAGCAGAAGCCTTTGGTCAATCGAATGGAATTAACTGCAACCGGACACTCAAGAGGGCGACTTTTTGAAATACTTGCGCAAAGCAGAAAAATTGCATTTATATAGTGCCTTTCACAACCCTGAGATGTCCTAAAGCACCACAGCCAACAAAGTACTTTTGTACTTGTGCAGAAATACAGCAACCACTTTTGTACACAGCTCAGTCCCACATGAGCAAAACCAGATAATTTGTTTCAGTGATGGCATTTCAGCGATAATTGTAGTCGGGCACCTTCCTCTTTTTGACATAGTTCCATGAAACCTTTTACATCCAACTGAGGCAGCAGCTGAAACCTCGATTTAAGGCATCATCTGAAAGACAGATGAACTCATGCCACAGTGTCAGAATAGTAAATTAAAATTAAAACCCATACCAATAGTCACATTGTAAATTAACTCACAAAGATTTAACTCTGTTCAGCATGTTTATCAAAATTGCAAACACATTCCAAACAATTGGATACTTTTTAAAGAACATGATTACAATTTAACCAAAATTCCAAGCGATAAGATATTGTATAACGTCACAATGTTTTTTCCCCCCCTCAAAGAGAGAGGTGGTGGTGGTGGTATCCAGGTCAGGCACATTTTCTATACAATAAAATCTTCATAAAAAGGTCCATCAAGATCTTCTGTTCTAGTTGTTGCAGTTATTGGTAGAGAACACAGGTGGAGGACTTGCTTCTCTTGTTTTTATTTTCCTTTTGCAATTTGGGCAGCTTCAGACTGAATACAAACAGACTGCAGCACATGGGCAGGCCACAAATGACCTGCATGCAAGTTTTGACAGGTCGCTTGCAGACTTGTGCTGCCTGTTTTGAAGTGAAATGGTGGCCAGAAGCAAGTCTGATAATATGTAAAATAAAGCTGTATCTCATGTATCACATCTGATTGGATATAAACAAAGCTCCGAGATGCTTGTGATTTGTGCAATGTAGTAATTGGCAACAACTAGATACACAAGATGTCATGTTAACATAAACAGTAATAGTATTTCCAAGTTAGTAAAATTCATGCACACACAAATCCGAGATCAAATCGATTAAATAAATCATGACCTCACTGAACGGGAGTGGAGTAAGGAAACAGAGGGACACATCATTCAGGTAACTGCTAGAATCATAAAAATGACACTTTCAGAGGAAGTGTGCGCTGACAGAGCATTTGAGTCATTTAACTATACCAGAACCCCCCCTACCACCCCCACCCCCAAACAAACTACCCCAGTTTTGCAGGGAGAAACATCAAACAGGATTCCTGCCTTGATCTTGGTCCAGCAACTACTGTTGGAAGTGCAGATGGAGGGTGAATGAGGACAGGCTTAAACTTGACTCTTGTTTCTCCCTGATAACAAAATGGGATTTGAAAACAGCATTTTTGAGTTTACTAGATATTAGAGAATGAAGCTATTATTAAAGAGGAGATAGCAGGGCATCTGGATAGAAATGGTTCGATCAATCAGACGCAGCATGGATTCATGAGGGGAAAGTCGTGCTTGACGAACATGTTGGATTTTCATGAAGATGTGACTAGGGCGGTTGATGGAGGAGAACCGGTGGATGCGGTGTTTTTGGATTTCCAAAAGGCGTTTGATAAGGTGCCCCATAAAAGGCTGCTGAAGAAGATTAGGGCACACGGAGTTGGGGGTAGTGTGTTAAAGTGGATTGGGGACTGGCTATCCGACAGGAAACAAAGAGTCGGAATAAATGGGTGTTTTTCCGGTTGGAGGAAGGTAACTAGTGGCGTGCCGCAGGGATCGGTACTCGGGCCGCAACTGTTTACCATTTATATAGATGATCTGGAGGAGGGGACGGAGTGTAGGGTAACGAAGTTTGCAGACGACACAAAGATAAGTGGAAAAGTGAATCGTGTGGAGGACGGAGAAGATCTGCAGAGAGATTTGGACAGGCTGAGTGAGTGGGCGAGGATATGGCAAATGGAGTATAACGTTGATAAATGCGAGGTTATACACTTTGGAGGAAATAATAACAAATGGGATTACTATCTCAATGGAAACAAATTAAAACATGCTACCGTGCAAAGGGACCTGGGGGTCCTTGTGCATGAGACGCAAAAGCCCAGTCTGCAGGTACAACAGGTGATCAAGAAGGCAAATGGGATGTTGGCCTATATTGCGAGGGGGATAGAATATAAAAGCAGGGATGTCTTGATGCACCTGTACAGGGCATTGGTGAGGCTGCAGCTGGAATACTGTGTGCAGTATTGGTCCCCTTATATGAGGAAGGATATATTGGCATTGGAGGGAGTGCAGAGAAGGTTCACCAGGTTGATACCGGAGATGAGGGGTTTGGATTATGAGGAGAGGCTGAGGAGATTCGGTTTGTACTCGTTGGAGTTTAGAAGGATGAGGGGGGATCTTATGGAGACTTATTAGATAATGCGGGGGCTGGATAGGGTGGAGGCGGAGAGATTCTTTCCACTTAGTAAGGAAGTTAAAACTAGAGGACACAGCCTCAAAATAAAGGGGGGTCGGTTTAAGACAGAGTTGAGGAGGAACTTCTTCTCCCAGAGGGTGGTGAATCTCTGGAATTCTCTGCCCACTGAGGTGGTGGAGGCTACCTCGCTGAATATGTTTAAAGCGCGGATGGATGGATTCCTGATCGGTAAGGGAATTAAGGGTTATGGGGATCAGGCGGGTAAGTGGTACTGATCCACGTCAGATCAGCCATGATCTTATTGAATGGCGGGGCAGGCTCGAGGGGCTAGATGGACTACTCCTGCTCCTATTTCTTATGTTCTTATGTTCTTATTTGCCTGCTACGGATCATCAACACCACGACGTTCCCAGAAATTTAAATGTCTGCAATGGTCCATTTTTCAGTTTATAAATTTTATTCACTCAATGTGTAAGCAAGAAATGTAGTAACCAAGACAGCTGCTGTGCGACTCCCCTGTTGGGATAGTGGGTAACGATGCTCCCTGGTGCGTCGCTGACTGTACAAATCAGAAATGCCTTAGTATCACAGTAATGCTATGTTCCCTAGTTAGATGAAAAATCAATCCTATACCAAATTCCTGTCGGTGCTTTCTCTAGAAAGAGAGAGTGTGTTTGTGCATGTGCCTATGTGTGTTGGCAGGACCAAATTGGGCTCTGCTGTGCCTCGTTCACCTTTACTATAGTCAAGCAGCCTGCAAACACTTCCAAACAGCTTACAGGTGAGGAATGTCAAGCTGTCGACAGGTTCCTAATGTCTGTGAATCACAACTCAGCAATAACAACAAAGCAACAACTTATATTTATATAGTGCCTTCAGCATAATAGAATATCCCAAGGTACTTACAGGAGTATTGTGGAACAAAGTATGACACCTAGCCACTGAATTAGGTCAGACAACTGAAAGAATGATTAAAGAGGTAGGTTTTAAGGAGTATTTTAAAAAGAGGAAAGCAAGGCGAGGAGAAGTAAGGGGCGAATTCCAAAACTTAGAGCCTAGGCAACTGAAGGTGCAACCACCAATGGTGGAGAAATTAAAATTTGGGATGCTGAAGAGGCCAGAATTGGAGGAGCGCAGATACCTTAATGGATTGTGGGGCAGGAGGACATTACAGAGATAGGGAGGGGGGAGGCCATTGAAAGCAAGGGTGAACATATTGAAAGTCAGGGTGATGCTTGACTGGGAACCAGTGTAGCTCAGCGAGCCCTGGGGTGAAAGATGAACAGAACTTGGTGCAAGTTAGGACACGTGCAGCTGAGTTGTGGATGACCTCAAGTTTACTGAGGAGAGTAATTGGTACACCAGTCTGGAGTGCAAAGGAATGATCAAGTCTTGATGTAATGAAGGCATGAATGAGGGTTTTAACAGCAGATGACATCGATCAAGTTGGTTGATGTTACTGAGGTGGAAATGGTGGCAAATATGAGGTCAGAGACTCGTCTCAGGGGTCAAATGTGACACCAGGGTTACAAACAAACTGTTTAATCTCAGATTGTTGCCAGGGAGAAGGATGGAGTCAGCAGC
Organism: Mustelus asterias; assembly: GCF_964213995.1. Lineage (NCBI taxonomy): Eukaryota > Metazoa > Chordata > Chondrichthyes > Carcharhiniformes > Triakidae > Mustelus > Mustelus asterias. The sequence continues at coordinate 53,060,534 of NC_135823.1, read as the reverse complement.
TAGGGAAGGGAATAATCAGTTGATTCGTGGGGAGGGGGGTTTGTTTTTTAATCCCCTTTAGTCCTATATTAGTCTTTTCTTTGGCTTTTCTCATTTGTTTTCCTCTCCTTACATTCAGATATCAATTTCCTACTCGTTCATTTGTTCACTGATTTAGTTAATCTTATGTATTCCTGTTTTTTTTCTACCTTTTACCCTGTTTTGCCACACCACTTTCTTCTCAGCTTTGTTAATCTTTATTACTGTTGTTAATTTTAAAGTAATTGCCTGCTTTTCATGTTGAAACTGTTTAATGTGGGTGCATTCTGACAGGAAAATTGAGATCTGTGTGTAGAAATGTTGGTAATTTGGGCCCTATTCTGCATCTGAAAAGTTCCCTTTCACTGGCTTTGTCAACTTCACAAGAAATGTGGAGCAAACTTAAAAGTCCCTATGGAACAGCCAGCTTAATAGCCCTGTCACATTTATCGCAATTGTTCCCACACCTTTACAGGAGTCTTTAACTGGGGACTATTAGTAACCATAAATAGACAATGTAGCACAGTATCCCCAAGCTATCAATTTGCTAGTTATGCGATATCGACAGAGGTGCAGTATGCTTTGTGAGGCTATGAAACTTGAGATAGACTGCTGGAAAACGATATAATGGCCTTGTTGGCTAAGCTCGTGTTATCATTCATTCTCAGTCATGATCACTGGTTGAAGATTACTCATGGTTTACATTTCAGTGGTACATTGAAATGTCATTTTAAATCTGCAGCACAGTATTGCTCTTTGTGTTAGACTTGATCAGTAAATGTGTACATTCACTGCCTAACTTAGCTGATTATGAATTTGACATTTAGCACAAAGACTGGAAGTGAAATGTAGAAAGAGATCTGGTACATACAGTAACATTTCACAGGAATTGGAACAATTTATTGAAGTTCTATTCCATAACAATTTAAGGGCAACACAGACATGATATTGAGAAATTTTCACCCATCTCACTTTTCTTGCTGTCTCCTTACTGGGCTTTGGTTCTACAGGTGCTAGATACCTTCTAGTACTTCATCCCAATGACCATTCTTCGTGTGTGAACCCAGACAGTTGAATCTCTAACAGTTTCTGCCCTTACTGGGTAACAGTACATGCAACCCTTCCAAACATGGCTAATGATTAGAAGTGGAATTCTCCTGGACCAGCATAGGGTCACTGAAACTAATTCTAGCATCCCTACTGTGTTTCACTTGAAATCAACATCTCAGTACCTACCAAGAAAACAAAATTGGAACTTCTTAGTTTCTGTGGCTCAGTGCCACTTTATGCAGAGAAAGTCTTTAATGAAAACCCCAAAACTTTCCCTAGATTTTAATTTTTCTCTGTGGTGTTTGCCCAGAAAACATTGCTCAAGGCCACACATTGAGGAAAATTTGAGTGGAGAGGATCACACACCGATTACACGCGTTCTGTACCTTTGTATTACTTCATGTCCATGTCCTAAAGAAAAATATCTAACCATTGGTATATTGAACATTGAATTGGGCGGCACGGTAGCACAGTGGTTAGCACTGCTGCTTCACAGCTCCAGGGACCTGGGTTCAATTCCCGGCTTGGGTCACTGTCTGTGTGGAGTTTGCACATTCTCCTTGTGTCTGCGTGGGTTTCCTCCGGGTGCTCCGGTTTCCTCCCACAGTCCAAAGATGTGCGGGTTAGGTTGATTGGCCATGCTAAAATTGCCCCTTAGTGTCCTGGGATGTGTGGATTAGCGGGTAGGATATGGGGGTAGGGCCTGGGTGGGATTGTGGTTGGTGCAGACTCGATGGGCCGAATGGCCTCTTTCTGTACTGTAGGGTTTCTATGAAGTCCTTCTATCTTAATATGATCTAATAAATAGAACATGGGTTCCAGAAAATTACTATTTTGAATATTATTCTAAATTCAGCATTAGACTATACTGCTTAGTCAATTGCAGTGAGACATTTATAGAAGTGCTGTTCACCTTTAATGCAATTCTGTAGTTCATTATTAGTGCAATGTAGTGCTAGCTTAATGAAGAAATCACAAAGCTCCCACAAACCTTTAGAGGTGGAGACATAGGAGGTGGTTGGTTTGTTCGCTGGTTTGCGATGAATCAACTGATCTCAGCTGAGATAGTTGTTAGAGATACTAGGAGTAGCTGCAGCATCCTTATGTTAATGAAGGAAGAAATCGGCCCGTTGTTATTCAGCGATTCCTTCTGGAAATGTATGTGTAGTTTTTGGGCTTACCTATGAAACCCTCTTTCTCTTCCTTGCCCAGCACATTGTAAAGATATATACATGAATTTAGGCCAGTTACCCATGTGTAGCCGGGTGTGAAACTGTTAGGGACTTAGTGCCTTCAGTTCAGGAAGGCGGGGAGAAAATAATTTTAAAACATCACAACAATCACTGTGTGGAGGAAATAATTGTATGCCGTCGGTTAATAAAAGACAACATGCAGGTGAGACTAAATCCCTGACTTTTATTTCCTGACACTATACAATGTGTGTCCATGAACTATTTCTGGATTGGTATAAATAGTAACATGTAACTTGTATCCTGCAGTGATTCACAAATATGAATGAGTTCAAATCCACAGTTTGAGTACTCAAAGGAGGATAATGCACTTAGCAGTATTGTATAGTGTGTGCATTTACCATTGAAAAAACTAATGGTAACTCCCACAATAGTGTGTGAATGTACTATTTGGTGTAGTACTGAGCAAACCAGGTCAGGACGTATTTAGATTCCACTTTCGGTGTCTGTTGTGCTTACGTATCTGAACTAGAACTGTGTATATTATATGATAACACAAAGAATAGGAGCACTATAATTGTTCTGAGAAGTCCTGGGCTGCTGCTCAGAAACTTGCATGTCTAGACATCAGATAAGGGTAGGAATGGGCTTGGTTGTGATGCTTCTTGTAGTTAAATAGCATGCTGGCTGTTGTACCTGCTTGTAGATTGCAAGAGTCATAGAGGTTTACAGCATGAAAACAGGCCCTTCAGCCCAACTTGTCCATGCTGCCTTTTTTTTTAAACCCCTAAGCTAATCTCTGCATTTGGCCCATAACCCTCTATACCCATCGCACCCATGTAACTATCTAAATGCTTTTTAAAAGATAAAATTGTAACCGCCTCTACTACTATCTCTGGCAGCTTGTTCCAGACACTCACCACTCCTCTGTGTGAAAAAATTGCCCCTCTGGACACTTTTGTATCCCCCCCTCTCACCTTAAACCTATGCCCTCTAGTTTTAGACTCCCCTACCTTTGGGAGTAATATGAATCATATTCTGTGGTTTCCATTGTAGCAATAATGAGAGTCAACATGACGTACGAAAATATGTGCAGTTATCATTAACATTGTACTTATGTATCAAATAATATGGCTGTTCTGATATGTTCTATTTTTCCTTATATCACAGGGGATGATGATCACTCAGAATCTAATTTAAGGTCTCACAGTATTAATGCAATAAAACATGAGTATACAAAGCGCTCAGCACCTATAAGGAGAAGGCGAAGTATTGGTAAGTTTAGTTTAGTTTTATCATTTTATTTGCAACAGACATTCCTGAGTACAACTTTATTTTTGTTACTCAGTGATACCTACTTTGATACACCTACCAATTTCTTATTACAGTGATTTACCAACAATGTGAATATGGAAGTGATTACTATCATTGAACCGTTCTTCATGGTTCTTTTGCATCAGGCAACATTTTTCAGCATTGCAGAATTGCACAGGGGCAATGTGATTCTAATTTTGCTTTGAGAATTGGTTGTAGATTAGATCAGATGTCATTCCGGTTAGGTGATTTCACTGTGACACGGGACTTTGTTTAACTTTTGAAATTACACAAATTCTCAGCTCATGTTCCTTTAGTTGGTGGTTTGAGATGTGATTTTGCAGTGTGCGCTGGATGCACAATTCTGTTGTATGATGCAATGGAATACAAGTGCTTTATCAATGTAGTTCATGTCATATGACTGTTGAAACTAGCAATCTGTCTCTGTTCTCACCTCACCAAGCCACCCCCACTTCCCAAACCATGCAGAAAATGGCGTAAGCTGTTCTGCACCTGCAAATGTTATCTGGAATACCTCCAGCGGCAGTTTGGCTCAAGGACATAGCACACCTTGCAGTTGACTTAATATTGACAAAGTGTTCAGGCTTCTCTTGCTGTTTATACTGTTATCTGAACTCGCTGATGCTGCTGCCCTTTGATATACCATATGTAATTTCAGTAGAATCAACATAAGAAGAAAGCCATGATGTAAGAAATATGCTACTTGGAATTCTTCTTTGTTTTTCCAACTCTCCCTCCTCTTCGTATGTTTCCACCCACTCCCCAGTAAATCTTCACATGCCCATTCCTCATGTGCACAACTAGATAGTGATTGTCGGCTGGCTGTTCCACCATGGGGACATCACATTTTAGGCTGGTCCTGCCACACTTGCTGTCTGTATGACTTATCTTTTTAGCAGGCTATTTAGTTAGCGAACAGGGACCTGGCTGATTTTGCTTTTCCCTTCCCCAGTCCAGTTCCACATTAAGCTGCCAACCTATAAGTGAGCCATCCGGGTGGTATTTGCAAGCTTTCAATACCTTGCATACACGATGGTGCTATTGGAATATTTTCCTCTGTGTATGTTCACAAAAATATTGAGATGTCCCTGAGGGAACATCTGCCCCCCCCCCCCCCCCCCCAGCCCACCCCATCCACCTCTAAGTCCCAAAAGACAGTAGGACAAATTCATCAAGGCCACACATCTAGGGTACAGCTCCAACAGATGTACGTCAGAAAAAAGATTATAACTCCAAAGCACTGATGCTCAATATCATGGTTGCTACTGACAAGGCTCTGCCTCAGAATCACATCCTCACTGAATTTCCCGCGAGTGCCAATTACTTGAGGGAAAACTGTCATTACAGAAAATAGGTTACAGGAGGCAGTGGTGTAGTGGTATTGTCACTGGACTAGTAATCCAGAGACCCAGGGTAATGCTCCCTGGACCCAGGTTCTAACCCCACCATGACAGATGGTGAAATTTGAATTCGATTTTTAAAAAATCTGGAATGTAAAGTCTAAAGGTGATCATGAAACCATTGTCAATTGTCGTAAAAAAAAAATCTGATTTACTAATGCCCTTTAGGGGAGGAAACCTGCAATCCTTACCTGGCCTACATGTCACTCCAGATCCACAGCAATGTGGTTGACTCTTAAAATGGGCAGTTAGGGATGGGCTACAAATGTCCACACCTCATGAATGAATACAAGAAAGATAAACAACAAATAATTTGCTAGAAAGTCAACATGTGCAGAATAAAATGGCTTCAGGGACTCCATAAGATTCTTTCGCAGATCTCCATTTACAAATCTTCCATTTACAAATCCATGATTTTGTGACACTGGTAAAATATGTTAAAATGCAAATGCAATGCTGACTAGACAGAATACGTTTTATAACACAAGCATACCGGATTTTAAATTGTTCATAATATTTAAACTGAAGTCATATTGCATTTTTACATTGGGTGAAAACGTGCTATTTTGTTACTTTATCTAAATTGTTTTAAACAGTGAAGCAGTGATCTTATCTTGAGATGATATGGGTGATTCTAAAATCTGTGGAGTCCTTCTTGCAAGGAGAGAGGTGTCAAAGCATAAGGAATGTAGTGATATAGCCCCGTCACTAACTTCCCAGTCTGTGCTGGTGTGTTTTCCAACCTGGAAAGGAGGTGCAGGCTTGTTGAAATGGCACTTGTTGATAAGTAATATAAATGAGAGGGCGCTGTAGGTGAAACATGTATGCTTTCGAATATCAGGGTCCGTGAGTCACCACATAGTGCGCCTCTTTTCTATCATAAACTAGCAGGGGAACGTGTTGGTTGGAGAGTGAGCTATCTCAGTGGATCCTAGCTGTCACCTCATGAGGACCGTTGGCAGAGGCAAAGAAGCTGACTCCTTAGCAAGGAAGACTTTATTTTTGCTGGAGAATTAAGATGCAAGGACAAAATAAAATAACTTAAAACTGCAAAGAAATACTGCAAGGTTCAGAGTGCTATAAGTCCATTCTAGCCTGAATTTTACACTGACAGGCTTTTGGGGAAGTGAGGTTAGGGAAGGGGGTTGTGACATTGCAAGGAAGGGATTCCCTCCAGGTTTCTGTCCATCCCGACCTCGCAGCGATTTTATGCTGGGATGGAAAGAAAGCAGGAATTTTCAGTCCGGGGGAAGGGGAGACCTGAAAATCCTGCCCTCAAGTCTGTTTCTGTCTCCTGAGATGCTGTAAGAGTTTTTAACAACACCAGGTTAAAGTCCAACAGGTTTATTTGGTAGCAAATGCCATTAGCTTTCGGAGCGCTGCTCCTTCGTCAGATGGAGTGGATATCTGCAGATATCAGATATCTGCAGACAGCAGATATCCATTCCATCTGACGAAGGAGCAGCACTCCGAAAGCTATTTGCTACCAAATAAACCTGTTGGACTTTAACCTGGTGTTGTTAAAACTCGTACTGTGTTTACCCCAGTCCAACGCCGGTATCTCCACATCATGACTACCATCCTCAGATGCTCCCAGACTTGTTGAGTATTTCTAGCATTTTCTTTAGCATGGTTCTTTTAGAAATAGAATTCCCTGCAGGCGTTTACCGCTCACAAATTGCTACTTAAAGTGGTTTTGCCAATTAAATCCTGTTCTCCCCGTCTCTCCTGAAGGCACCGACCCAACCTGGGGTATAGCTTCATGGATGCTGGCAGCCTGTCGTCATGAGCAAGTCCAGATAGTATGTATTGGCAGGCTATCTGACCACCAGTGAGCATCCTCTCTGTATCTGACATGCACATGAACCCTTCCAGTTAAAGTCATTAGATAGTGACCAGGTGCTGGAGCCCTGTTCATTCTCTTTCATCCCGACTCCCACAGCTAACTCTTGTATTATAACCATTATCCAAGCACGTTCAGGTAATATTTCACAGGCTAAAGATTGAGTCTGGGACTTTCTTGGTCGGTCTGGCTCTGTATAGCCAGTGGATTTAGTAATTGAGTAGATTATCCCTTTCCATACTGTCCTTTTCACACTTTTTTTTACTGTAAAAACAAAATGTAGCACCAGCTTAAATATAGAAAAAGAAAATACGAGCAGGAGAGAATCATTCGGCCTTTGAGCCTTCTCTGCCATTCAATATGATCATGGCTGATCTTCAATCTCCCACTCTCTCCCCATACTTGTTGACGCCTTTAAAATCTAGAAATCTATCTATTTCCTTAAATATATTGGGCAGGATTTTACAGCCTTGCTTGGGTGAGACTGGAAATTCCCACCCGAGGTCATCAGAGATTTCCGTTGTCAGACCCTCACCCGTGCCGATTCCGTGGCGGGTGTGGTGGTAGAGTTCCTGCCATTAAATGAATTGGCCTCCACAGACTTCTGTGGTAGAGAATTCCATAGGTTCACCACCCGCTGAATGAAGACGGTTCTCCTCACCTCAGCCCTAAATGGCCTACCCCATATTCTGAGACTGTGATCCCTTGTTCTAGACCCCCTCACCCCCGCCAGCCAGTGGAAACATCATCCCTGCATCCCGTCTGTCTAGCCCTGTTAGAATTTTGTGCGTTCCAATGAGATTCCCTCTCATTCTTCTAAACTCCAGAGAATGCAGACCCAGTCAAAGCACAGACAATTAAAGGTTTACACATTCAGCCTGCTGCATATATCACGGGTTTATCCTAGAAATTTGTAGGGTGATAATTTAGTTGATTTACTCATGAGAAAAATGTCAAAACAGCGTGTTATTGATTATTGTGTTATTAAGATCAATTTAATCCTGTTATAGTGCTGTAATGATAGATTCTGAGCCCTGCCTTTGAACTTGTGGCATTTTCAAAAGAACATGTTTTAAAACTAATGCGTTTGCATTGGTAGCTTATGTAATTAGTGTTTTTGTAGACCCTCCGTTAATCAGACAGGCAAATTCTCTTTTAGCGTACAAAGCAACAATATTTTATTTCTTTTACCCGAATGCAGTATAAAATATAAAAAAGAAGTTAAATGGCCATTTATTAATATTCCCCCCCCCTTGATTTTTTTTTCTACAGTACTCAGTTGTTTAGTGCACTTGGAACATACTGTGGAAAATCCTCCTACAAGCAAACCTGCCCCAATAAATTCCTTAAATTCAAATTCATGTCCCAACATGTTGCAGAGAAGCTAAAGATACACAGCGCTTCTGCAAAACTTGTTTATATCTGCATCAATCTACCCAGAACAGTCAAATAACATAAGACTGTTTTCTGTCAGCTATAAGGATTTTCATTTGTTACGTTTGAGCAAACAGTAACTGAGCTACAGGAGTAGACAAAACTGGGATAGACTTGCACCCTGGCTGATGATCAACTGGAATATAGACTAAACTGCTATGACATTTAATACATCCCTGTATACTAGAGCAGTCCATAGAGGCATTTATTATACATAGGTAGTATGTGACTTTTTTTGAAATCCCGAATAAGCTAACAAAATTTAAGACAAGTATTTGGTATTGAAGTATTGGCACTAAAGACTTTTTATAACTTTCTTTTCACTTGGTCAAAAAGAGAGCAAAAATGTTGCTCTACAAAGCTCCTCGTTTCTGTATAGTAGTAGCAACGATTGCAAAGACACTTGTCAAAATGAAAATTGGGCAAGCTTAGTGTAGTCTGAGCCAAAGTCAAGTTAACTGTCTGGATGTGGCCTACCCTGGTTTATTTGAGAAAGGGAAAAATAATGATGATATAACATAGGATAGAAATTGTTGTACTGATTTTGAGCATCTAGATGTCACTATTGTGCCTCCAAATTGTGGGAGTGTTCCTGAAGCTAATGACATCCAATAGCAGCAGAAGGATCTTTATTTTAATACATCCATTGTTTCACTAAAGTTCAGGTGACTGGATAACTTACAGAGAAATTATAACTGTTCTTCTTTACTTCAGCTTACTTCTCCCTCTTTGTTCCTGACCATATTTTCACCCCTTCTGTCCTGAACGTTAATAATGGGGTAAATTTCCTTTGTATGTAATGTCTACTCTACACGTGTGAGCTCATGAATGGTTATGGGTTATTTTGTTGCTGTATGGTCCAGCGGGATCAATTCTGTCCTTCTCCAAGTACATTTTGCAGCGCGATCCATTGAATAATAATTAGCAGTGGAAACCTCAACCAGTATATTTTTTTATGCTTTTCTCTCCCGGATCCATCCTACCTTTGGAGTCAGCGAATTCAGTTTACTTAACTTGACCTGGTTGTAAGCCAGACATCCCTTTCTCAAAAGGGATTGAACCTGACTATGACATTTTCTGCTTCTCTCAACTCTTATCTAAAATTTGATCAAACAGATCTGCAGTCACCTGGAATTCACCCATAATAGAAGCATGGAAGTAAAATATTTACACATTCTATTCTGTAGTTTCCAAATGTTGAATTATGTTTTTTTTTGGTTAAGTACACTGATTTCCATTCAGCTTCATATTGAGCTACTTCCACTGGCCCTGGTGCTCTGGAACTTGTCTGCTTACACTGAGAGAAGAATGCAGGATGACAGCAGAAATCGGAAACAGTTGTAGCAGCAGCACCTCTGAGCTTCTGGTCACATACCTTGCCCGATGTTGGGGTAGGTTGTAGGGGTAAAACTGCATGGCTGTCCTGTATGTGTGGGCTGAGAGCTTAGTTTGTCCACCATTAGTACAGTGGAAACCAGCGGCATTTCGTAGAACCCTAAGTGCAGAAGCAGGCCATTTGGCCCATCTAGTCTGCACCGACCACAATCCCACCCAGGCCCTAAGCCCATAACCCCATGCATTTGCCCTAGTTAGTCCCCCTGACACTAAGGGGCAATTTAGCATGACCAAACCACCTAACCTGCACATCTTTGGAGTTTAACGTTGATGAGTGGATATTCCGTTTTCCCCCCTGGCAGTGCACCATCTGAGTATGTTCTAAAATGAATGAGTTGCATTTATAAAGTGCGTTTTAATGGCCACAGGGCATTCCAAAGCACTTAGTCAATTAAGTACTTAAAAAATGTAGTCACTATTGCAACGTAAGGAACAAAGCAACCAAGTTGTGCACTCCAAGCTCCCACAAACAGCAATATGATCACGACCATGTCATGTGGAACTGTGATGTTGATTGAGGGATAAATATTGGCCAGGGCACTGGGTATAACTTCCCTGCTCTTCCAAAAGAGATGGATTTGTATGGGTTCTCCTGAAACAGCAGTTTTGGGCACAATCCAAATGCTTTTAAATCCCCAGATAGTATAAATAGAGAGATGTGGTTTAGCAACTAAAATCCAAGTAACATGAAGCCATTCATCCCACACGCCTAAAGGGCAAGTAAAGTATGGTGCATTCTCATTTCGTTCACTTTGTCACTGTATTACCATGCAGATTTTCTATATATTGTGCATTTTGCCTCTTTCATGTTCTGGGTTTTAAGTTCCTTTGCTTATAAAGGTAAATACTTTCTTGAGCAAAACTGTAGGGAGAAGGTAGTTAAGTGGAGAAACCTGGGTAGGTTGTTCAATGTTAAACCACAGTAAGAAGTCTCACAACACCATGTTAAAGTCCAACAGGTTTATTTGGAATCATGAGCTTTCGGAGCGCTGCTCCTTCGTCAGGTGAGTGGATGAAGGAGCAGCGCTCTGAAAACCCATGATTCCAAATAAACCTGTTGGACTTTAACCTTATGTTGTGAGACTTCTTATTGTGCCCCACCCCAGTCTAATGCCGGCATCTCCATATTAATTTTAAACCAGTTAGTTGAAAGAAGACAGACAGAATGAATTACCCTCAGCATGAAATGGTTCCCGTGACTCAAAAGGTTGGATGGGTTAACGCATTGCCCAGTGTGGTAGTGAGCCATACAGATCAGGAAGCTCTGAACATTGATGGTGGTCTGTACTCTCTTAGCAGTCCTCAAGCCAAGGAGACAGTTGGGTTCTCCAGTAGGTATTTTGGGGCTAGCAAAGGAAATACTCAGGCAGGGTGCCTGCTTCTAATTGGTATCATGACCTGCATAATGAGGAGTGCTCATTTGTGAAAACAAAATTGGTCTGCCTACATGTATGAAATCATTTCAGTAGTAATTTCAACCTTCAAGAGTAGGGAGGATAACAAGAATACAGAAAAAAAACTATTTGAACAGAGAGACAAGTTAGGGAGAAGAGAAAATGTGGGTTGAACAGGAATCTGTGAACATCTGCGTGAAGTAAGTCACTGGAATGAAAGCAGAGCTTCTTCAACCACGTGTATGTGGTACAAGTTATGAATGGCACACTTCCATTGTATGGTTTCTGGGTGTGATTGTAGTGGTGTGTTAGCAAGTGCAATGTACACAGCCCTGCTGGCTGTATCTAAAGGTAATGATTAATGCATTTTAAAGTTTTTCTGTGTAATAACAGATATGTCGAGGGGACTTTACACCTGAGTGTTGCCTACTATTAATCAGCCTGCGAACTGCAGGTTCTTGCAACAAGTAGCATTTTTTACCCTGTAATCTTTTATTGGATCTCTTTTGTATTGTTGCTTTGGCCATTTAGTGTAGAGGTCACAATATGCCTCTTTTCACCTGATATTCAGTTGAATAAAAACCAATGTACTTGAATTGAAAGAAGGAGAAATACTTTTTTGATTGAATTGAGACTAAAGATGAATTTCAGAAATGTACATGTGCCATGTGTGGGCTTGCGTGGGCACAGATTTGCTCCATGCTAGGTCACCTTAGATACATTTCTGTCTGCTGTTTTGTCAATTTTCCTTTCAAATAAAATATCAACAACAAACATATTTAATAATGCTAGTGTAAAGGCTTAGCAGGAAACTGCACTCTTTTGCATGGTACTGATCATATAATTGATTCCAGAGTGGGTGTTCAACAGAAAATGCACTTTTTTGTGTGGGGCTGAACCATATAATTGATAAAGGTCCCAGGCTTCATGTCTGATCCATGTTGAGTTAACCGATCTAATGCAGGGACTCATACAATGGGCCTGATGCATTCAGGGAGAGGGAGGGAAAAAAATTAACTAGGTTCCTTTCTGTTGATCTCTTTCCGATGACTCCTGGTGGAAAGTATGGATGTCATGGTGACGACAAGATTGGGGTGACATTGAAGCCCTGACAGTTGAATAGCCAGCTGACATTTGCCATTAGGCGCACATGCGACTGGCTAGCTAACAAGAAAGAGATGATTGTTGGTATCATGAACCTGCACTTTCAACAAGCCAGCCTGCAGGCTGAAGGGTGAAAAAAGAAAAAATTAACAGAAAATGCATTGATAACAGGGATAAAAGGTGTTCGCAGTTTTTTTTTCTCCCAAATGTCTTCCTCCTTTATGTGCCTGATGATAAAATAAACGTTGAATGCTTTCTCTGTTTTTAAAAATGTATTGCAAGTTCAAAGGAAATTGTCTTTATATATAAAAAATGATTTTGAACCAGCACTCAAAGTTACTTTGTTGAAACTTTTCAGAAGAAGCTGTTCCTGCAGTGTGTAAAACGAGGACTGTCATATATGAAATACCTCGCAGTCAGATAGATCCCACCTCTGCCAACTTCCTGATATGGCCCGCTTGTGTGGAGGTCAGACGCTGCACGGGCTGCTGCAACACTGGCAGTGTCAAATGCCAGCCTTCCCGGATACATCACCGAAGTGTCAAGGTGAGGAAAAAAAATGTTTAACAGACTGGGCTGCAATTGAATTCCACTCATCCATAATCTCATCCTCTTCTTGTTGTGGGGGGAGGGGGTGCGGGGGAATTTGGAGGCACTCCATGTTGGCACAGGGTGTGTGAAAAATAACTTGACTTCATCTTGTGCATCGTTTAATAAGCCTTAAAGTGATTTTAATTGGTCCTTTTAGGGTCTGGAGAATACATTTTTGAAAAAAAATAAACAAAGATATGGTCTGTCTGTTTTTGGCACAAAGTGAAATAAATGGAAAATAGCTCATTTATATCCTACAGTAGTTAGCTGTTTTGAGGGTGGGTGGAAAAACCTTCAATTTGATCAGTAACTTTGTATATTTTATATAGAGTTAACTTGACAAAATTATACCAACACAAGAGAAAACAGTTTTAAGATTTTGTGATGTTTTAGCCAAAATTAATGGATTGCAAAGCTGTTATATTAATGTGGACTGCTTTATTCTTCTTAATGTGAAGTATCAAAAATGCTAAAGATCAGCCGGAGAACACAAAGCCCATTGTGGGTGTTTCAAATAGACCCCACTGTTCTAATGGAAATGACAGGATGGGGAGTGTATTTATTTGTTTTTTTGAATGATACATTACCATATGGCCTTTGATGTAATTAATTGTGTTCTGATTTGAATAGGAGCATTTTGTTTTTTGAAAACGTATCTTTCAGTGAATGCTGGTGTTTGTCAAAACTGGCTGATTACTCTGTTAGCGCAAAGAGGAGGTAGTTTCCATGGCACATGACTCATGAACAGATGCATATGTGGGCAATTCTTGGAATGTAAGCTTAGTTCTCCTTCAGTGACCATATTGTAACAGTTGATTACTTGCAACAGGATAAAAGTGTCCTTTTCTGTATTGGAATTAATAAAAGACTCAATTTATCGACTTAGAGCTAGTGACTTAGGCCGGATTAGAATAATTCAGATAAGATGCCAGAGAATTTCAAACAGCAGTGACAAGTACATTTTGATGCTAACAGACTTTTTTTTGTCAAGCTGTGAATTTGATATGGGCAGTAGCTTTCAGACATTGAAGAAAATAACAAGTATTTTTCATTTGGTCATTTGTATAAACTAAACAATCTCGGGCAACACATGTTGCTTAGCTATGTTCTGAAAAGGAAACATGACATTCCTTGTCAATCATATGTTAAGAATAATTTCAAGACTATTTCAGGCTAGTTTTATCTGGCTATCAAAGTAGCTTTAGCTCTATACTATTTATATATTTCTATAGTGTGCTAAGTAAGAAAGCACAAATATATTTAGTTAAGTACAAGTTAAGATTCTTTGAAGAAGTATGCAAATGTTTTAGTGGGTTATTGCTTTGCTCCCTGTAAACTAAGAAGGCCCCCTGGTCTCTGGTGGGTTAATTGTTCATAGGTGGCATTCCAGTAGGGATGTTATATTGGCATTAGCAGCTTTGGGCTAATGAGGGGAATAACTGAGCAAAGATCTCTGCACCAGACCTCTTGCGAAAGTACTGATTTGTAGTTTCAGGTTAGGATATTTTGAGACTCTGCTGCAATGCTGTTGGTGTTTGTTGGTTCAGCTCAAAAAGTGAAGAATGACCACTCAGGTGAGGCACAGAAAAGAAGTTGACACTAGTGGAACTCATTATTAGTTGATATCTTCTGAAGAGTAGGCAAGACATTGGAGAGGCAAAGTTGCACAATCTTGACAAAACCTATTATTGCGTTTTTATTTTTTTGAAGGGCAAAGGAAAGAAACAGAATATCTGGCAAAATTTGGCCTTTTTTTAGTTACCCTTTTTTTAGTAAGAGGAAGGTAGGGGGAGGGGGTGGTGATGCCATAGCACAGAATGGCACAGAGAACTGATTTTGTGGATTTGTGATAATGTAACATTGCTCACTAGTATGCACATTGTTTGAGAAACTGCATCCAGAACATAGAGTAACTATCTTGGCAGGTTTGTGGGATTCTCCCCATGACATGCTTGGGAAGATTTGCAGTTAAGAATTTGTTATGTTACAATGAGGGTTTTATTTTGCTTTTTTGCCAGTTACATATGTATGTATATGATTAGATTCTTCAGCCTCTTGCTACAAGGGTCTAATCATATACAGTGTCTACATGATTAGAACCTTTCTAGATAAAGACCTCAAAGCTATGCCTATTCATTGACTGTAAAAAATTGGACCAATGATTTGACTCCAGTTGTTAATTACAGTCTCCATTGCAGCAGCAGGTGTTTCAAGGGACACATTTCAAGAATTTTATTGTTTTGCTATGCTTTGACTTGTAAAATGAACTGTCTGAAGTTGTATATAAATCTTCTTCCCCAAAGCTCCTTTGCCTAAAGGGAGTACAAGCATCTCTGTCTTCAGTTTCAGCCTAAGTCATAGACATCTCTTGACTTAAGAGGATTCTTGTACTCAGGGTTTCACCTGAGAAACCTGTGCCAACATGATCCCATATCATTTAAAAAATAATACTTTGTAAAAAAGAGGAAGTGAGAGTTTTTGCCATTGTGATCAATTATCAATCTATACAGAAATAACAAGAAGTAAAACGTTATCCAATGCTGTGGAGCTCTACCAGATGGTATTGTCAATTGGATCTCAGTCTCTTATGTGTAGGAATGTAAATGCAGAGTTAAGCATCCCTTGTTAAAGCAGGAGCCTATGGGAGGGATCTGTGCCAAATTCGCCCCCAGACAAGATTTCCTGCAAGTCCATTTGTACTCCCGAAAACCACAGGGTCAATTTAGTTAGATAATTGACGCTCATTTTGACAGGCTGAAATCTAAGAGCCATAGCACAGAATGGCACAGAACACCAGAATGTTTTGTTTTTAAGGTTTGAAGTTTTATTTATTGGTGTCACAAGTAGGCTTACATTAACACTGCAGTGAAGTTACTGTGAAAAATTTCCTGGCCACCACACGCCGGTGCCTGTTCGGGTACACTGAGGGAGAATTCAGCATGGCCAATGCACCTAACCAGCACATCTTTCGGACTGTGGAAGGAAACTGGGGCACCCGGAGGAAACCGATTCAGGCATAGGGAGAACGTACAGACTCCGCACAGACAGTGACCCAAGCTGGGAATCAAAGCTGGGTCCCTGATGCTGTGAAGCAGCAGTCCTAACTATCGTGCCACCATGCCGCCCACCAAGTACTGAAAGGGACAACCAGATAAATTGAGATGTTGTGGTTAGGTAACACCAAGATTGGTTTTTGAATGTCTGAAGATTGGTGGAGGGAGGAAAGACTGATGAAAATTAGTATTTTGGCAGTTCAAAGGTTTAGGGGAAATGTAAGTTAATGTATAAAATACATCTAATAGTGAGAGTATATTAGAGTAGTGTATTTATAACTTAGAAGCAACAAGTGATGAACATTTAGAGGAGCAAGAACATAGTTTATAAATAATGCAATTGTACCTTGTTCTGCTGGCTAAATTCCTCTCCCAGAAAACTTGAGTATTTTTGTACCTTTCATTATTATGAACAGCTTGACTAATTCTCAGTTTAGCCTTAGTTTGATACTAAAACTTTGTAGATTGAAAAGAAACCTGAAGCCAAATTCCAGAATAATTAAAATTGAGATTTGCCAAGCCCACACATTTATCAGTGCACATGCACATACCAAACCTTAAACGCACACAGATAGCAATAGTAGTATTGAGATACTGGTGGACAAGTTTGTGCTTCCATTTGGCCAACTCCAGCAATAGCAGGTTTAAGAGCTGAGAGGCAAAAGAAAGGGAGGAATTCAGTAAAAAACAAATCTAATGCAACAGCTAAAACCTAAAAGACCTCGGAGTTAAACCACAAACAATTGCCTAAACCATTAACAGCTTAAAGACTGCTCTACTGCTCAAGGCTATTTCAGAAAAGGTGGATGTGCTATAGAGGATACAAAGTGCTGAATACCTTCTGGTTATTTTTTTGAATTGAAGATTACAGCAACAGATGCAAATCTTTTGATTTACACAACCACACTCCTAGTCCAATTTCTAAGCTTCTAGGATTCATCTGTTTAATAGTTTGTGTACCACTTAAGAGTGGGGGTCTGATGGTGGCTGTAGATGTGTGTGTGTGTTCCCATATCATCCTCACTGTGAGCCACAGGAAATGCTTGTTTTTAGCATTGTTATCAACAAAGTGTGATGGAAATGTGTTATCTTAAGTAAATATCCATGTAAAAATGCATGCACCAAAATGAAGACCCTTCTGCATTATGTATTAAGGATCTTGTAAGCACAAAGCTTTACTAGATGTGAACTTGGGCTGGAAGTATGCCTGAAATGTTACAGCTCTTGATTCTCCAACCCATGGGTAAAGCTAGTGAGGCTCAATGACAGCAGCAGAGCACTACTTAATATTACGTGTAATAAACACATTGCAACCACACTGAATGATATTAGTAACAAATACATTTGTATGTACAAATGATATTCTTCCGCCAGCATTTTCACCTGAAATGGGTTACTTCTATGTTAGTATATCAGACAGAGGAATTTAATACGATGAAAACAATGGATGACTCAATCTTAATTGTGTCTCTTGGAATGTTTTCTGGCTAATAAAATATTTGCATCAATTGTTGCAGTATTTCTAGCCACAACACTCAATGTCTTTTTCAGAACACAGGAAGGTATCTCTGATCAAGTTATTAAAGCAATTCTCGTCATAAATGGCTCTAAAAGCAAATCATAGAGGATGAATGAGTTCATGAGAAGACCGTGTTGTGCTTGACATCACAGAGGAAGTAGTGCATCAGTGCAGAAGAACACTTTTGTTTGTCCTTTATTTCAAGATGTGCGTTCAACATTTGTAAAAAATCTCCCGCCATGCATTCTTTCAGTAAACCTGATCTCCAGTTACTGACACTGAGTTAATGACCAGTCCTGAGCCACTTGGCAACTGTGCCAAATCCACAGCAAATGCAACTAAGATAATTGGAATGTGGCTTTTGGAAAATGGCAGGATTAATTCATTCCTCATATTTTTTAATATGGTTATGGGTCGAGATTTGTCATGGGAAACTTGTTCAAACATCACAGGGCAGTTGTAAATAACACTGGAAAAATACCAGGATTTGGTTGGAAGGACAGATATGGTACTTTTATTTTGTAAACATTACATCCAAAGGGAGGGTGAGTCTTATTTCTTCTCCCTTTGTTTCTGCTACTTCAGATTAGTTGGGCTACATACCAGTTGATTTGCTGGTTCAAAGCGTCAGTAGACACCAGCTCACAACTTCAGTGGCTGAAACCAGCACAGATTCCACTTGAGACTTAGTTGTATCAGATGTTTAATTTTGAACTTGGAAGCAACTGCACATTCATAAATGCAGCATTGAATTAAATATAAGCAGGAGTGGGAGGGAGCAGCACATGTTGGAAGGAGAATTAATATAAATGTGGCATAGCACCCATCTAGGGAGAGGTCTAAATTCACCTTGCTAGTTTTTTATTTCTTTGTTCTATTCATGCTCTTGTCCTTTCTGGTGCTTTTGATGCCAAAGAGGAATGCTGTACTGCTGGCAGCTGACTACTGTAGTTGTTCTTTGTTCCTCTTTCACAATGGCAGTGATTTGTCTTTGAAGTTTTTCTTTTCACACTGACTGAATCGATTTTAACCACAATTTTATTATGCTAAGAACATTACCGTTGTCACCTTTTTTTGTGCCCCAGACAGGCGACTCTCCAGCAGGACATTCCTGGGGGAGTAGTTTAAATATTTCAGTGCGTGTGGGTGTGCTCCTGTTGATGATAAACGGAGCTTGTCCCTGTTCCTTGCTGAAAGATCCAGCAGTAATCCTGTAGGGCACAAAGATAGAACAATGACCACAGAGGGCTAATCCCCCAAAAAATCAGAATGCCTTTTGACTGCTTTAAACTGAATTCTGCAACTCTATATATTTTTAGGCTTTATTTATATATTTTTTGAGTAATTTTACAAAGCTGCACTGCCAAGTTGGCGGCAACACAATTCGGAAATCTGAGCATGTGCTGCTCACTGACTTTCTCACCACTTAAATTAAATTATCCCTTTAATATATTCATTTTTTATATATATAGATGGCTGCATTAAAGCTAAAGGCCAGTCAATAATTTTCCAAAATATGTCTGGAATAGATTTGTTTAAAGAGTTGAAGATATTACCATTGAACAGGAAACCTGTAATGATGAAATTAAGTTGTACGGGGAAGCATGGGGAAGAGTTTCAGTTTCCTAGAAGTGTTTTGTGGGACGCTGTATACTGAGTGGAGAAAAATAATTTAAAAGTTTTCTCTAGTGATGTGCAATCCTGGATATTGCCCATCCCTTAGTGATTGTTTGTATAACTCAGTGACTGACCATTACAAGTCCACTACATAGTGTAAGAGTAACATTTAGTGAATGGGGGTTATTGTTGCCATTCTGCAAAGGGCAGCGAAGGGCCATTTGGGTTTTTATGACAATCCAGCAGCTTTCAAGGGTAACTTTCCTGCTTCTTATGAATTGCTAGATTTAATTGAATTCAAATCTCTCAGCAGTACACGGTTAAATTATGCCTGTTAATTCATTATCAGAATCACCACAATGGCAACAACTTGCATTTATTTAACTCCTTTAATATAGCTAAATGCCCAAAGGTGCTGGTGAAAAGGGAACTGGGCGACGTGTGCAGTGCGGATGTCCTAAAACCAGAATATCAAAGCAATGATTTGTACACTAGAATTTGCTCTGTGCCTCAACTATGTATTTGGGAGTGCAGAGAAGGTTCACCAGGTTGATACCAGAGATGAGGGGTGTCGATTATGAGGAGAGACTGAGCAGATTGGGTTTGTACTCGTTGGAATTTAGAAGGCTGAGGGGGGGATCTTATAGAGACCTATAAGATAATGAAGGGGCTGGATAGGGTAGAGGTGGAGAGATTCTTTCCACTTAGAAAGGAAGCTAGAACTAGAGGGCACAGCCTCAAAATAAAGGGGGGTCAGTTTAGGACAGAGTTGAGGAGGAACTTCTTCTCTCAGAGGGTGGTGAATCTCTGGAATTCTCTGCCCACTGAAGTGGTGGAGGCTACCTCGTTGAATATGTTTAAATCACGGATGGATGGATTCCTGATCGGTAAGGGAATTAGGGGTTATGGGGATCAGGCGGGTAAGTGGAACTGATCCACTTCAGATCAGCCATGATCTTATTGAATGGCGGGGCAGGCTCGAGGGGCTAGATGGCCTACTCCTGCTCCTATTTCTTATGTTATCTGCAGTTAATTTGTAAGAGGGAACAGTTGTTATTCATAGAGCTAGAAATATCAGTGCAGGTCTACTGAAATATATACCTTTTCATTAGTTCTAATATATATGAGTCATATTTACTGACTGTTAGCAGCATAAGGATTCAAATGGGTCATATTTTACAACCTACAGCATCACTGAAACATGTTTGTTTTAAACTCTGTTGGAATTGAGCGTTGGCTCAAAGAGGAGGTCCGATTGAATATTCAAAAATTTACATCAGATGTCTTGTGTTACTTTGCTTCATGGATGCTGCTGTTTTTTTTACATTTCCAACTTATATGACCCAAAGTGAGCTTGTATACCCGACTGTGGGGTTTAAATTTCTCCTGTTATACACTGGGTAGTGTGGTTGCGTAAAGTTGCTTTAGGTAGCATTTCAACACAGCTGTTAAATAGAAGAGGTTCCCCACTACATTCAAACAGTGCAAAAAATATAGTGTACTACCAAAAGGAGTTGCTCTCCAGATTGGATTGAAATGGCCTCTTCTGACTGGTGACAAGGTTCTTTTGCTTCATTTCATCTCAATAACCCTTAATCTGACATATTTGTTTCCCCCCTGGATATCCATGGAAACTCTGCACAGTTTTGTTTCTAAGTGTATGGTGCATTAAATACAGTATCAATTTAGATTAAATTGTTACTTTGGAAATATTGAACTCATTAACAATGAATGATTTAAACCTGTCTTAATTCCCAATGACCTGAATTCATTTTTTTTGTCATTCTGTGGAGTAATAGTTCCAGATTAAGACTGCTAACCTATTTTCTGTTGACTTGCAGGTGGCAAAAGTGGAGTATATAAGGCGCAAGCCCAGATTAAAGGAGGTTATAGTGAGGTTAGAGGAGCACCTGGAGTGCATGTGCACATTACTACAGTCTAATTCCGAGTACAGAGAACATGAAGGTACTTGACTATGTCTAAAGTGTTTCAGTTTATTGGAGTTTAGGGTTATTGTGAAAGTGCTTTGAAATGCTTTATTACATTAAAGGTGCTATAAATAGAAGTTATTAAAATATATCATTATATCTATTATTTTATAATAGGGCACAAAGATAGAACAATGACCACAGAGGGCTAATCCCAAAAGAAACATCAGAATGCCTTTTAACTGCTTTAAACTGAATTCTGCAGCTATACATATTTTTAGGTGTTATTTATATATTTTGGGAATTTTACAAAGCTGCGCTGCCAAGTTGTCGGCAACACAAGTCGGAAATCTGAGCATGTGCTGCTCACTGATTATTTTTTTTACCACTAAAATTAAATTACCCCTTTGATATGTTCATGTTTTATATATATATATATATAGATGTCTGCATAAAATACTAAAGTATTATTAAACATTTTCAGCGGAATTTTCCTGTCCCGCCTGTCACGGGAATCGTAGCTGGCAGGCCGGAGCATGCAAAGGTCCGTTGACCTCAGGCTGGAATGTCCGGCCTTGGAGTGAGCATGGCTGGAAAATCCCACGCTTTGTGTTTAAAATACACCCGATAATATTAAAATATAATTTTCAGTTCTTCAGCAGACACAGGGTACATATATATCTATGCCTACACACTACTTATTTTTGAAGGGCTGCCTTGCAATTTCTAAATTGTAAACCAGATGTCTTGATTTTTAAAGTGTTGATACATACATTTTCCCTTTTGATAACCTTAGTGAAAAATTTGAGAGTAAAGTCTTGGCATTGAAATTGTGCCTTGTGGGTATCACTATGTTTGTTTGCAAGTCCTCTGTCCACTGTTTTAATGAAGGCTAAAGTAAATGGAGTTAATGTCTTTGTTGAAATATTTTTTATATGAACATGTCATTGTGTGAAACATTAAGTTTACTACCCATAAAAGCTGATGCAGGAACAGGAGTGATGGGCCCTTCAACCATTCGAGACCTTTGGTTACCCACGTCTCCAACTCTTTAATCCCAGTTTCCTGGCTCCCCTCCATTTATTTTAATGCTCATATTCCCTTGTGATGCCACTTTCTGGATCAGTGTATTCCACATTCTCCCAACTCTGAAGTTTTTTTGGTCTATGCCTGCTTTTTAACTAGCTTAGTTTATGGGTTAAATACTACTGATGATTCAAAGAGTTCCTGACTTCATGAGCTGAATTATCCAATCAATTTATTTGAACAGTATATAAGATAGGAAAGTGATAAAATTGTTTAAAAATTGAACTTTTAAAATTTGAATTAAGGAACTCCAAGGGCAGAATTTTCCACTCCCCTCAAGGTGGGTTCTGAGGCAGAGCGGGTGGGGAGGAGCGTAAAATTGACTGGATGGAATCCAAACCCAGATGCAATTTCACGCTTGGGCAGGAATAATTATTCACCTATTAAGGCCCTTAAGTGGCCCTGCCTCAATTTTTAGGCTGGCGGAAGTGGGTGTGGGTAAGGTGAGAAAGTGGCAGTAAAACCTTTTTCCATCGTGGGGGCGTGGGGTTTGCCTTTCTTTTGAGCAGGGATGCCCTCCTCCTCCAGGATGTTGGAACTCTACCCCCTCCCAACCCCCCCCCCCCCCCCAGGGCATCCCTTGCCCTTCCATTCCAGGACATACCGTTGCAATGGTCCCGGGACTTAGTTTCAGGCAGAGTGTTGCAGTACCGCTCCACTGTGGTCCTGTGCCTGGCCGGGTTGATAAGCTGTCAGCAAAACTCATTGGCTGACAGCTCTCACAGATGAGAGTTTCTTCCGAGGGCTGAAGGAAGTCCCGTCCACTGCCAATCAATGCTCAAATGAGTGTTAAATGGCATTGGGAGTTTGAGAGTTGGCGGTTGCAAGTTATGCGCTGAATCTCGGGATGGCGAGCGCTGATTGCTTGCCATCCTTAAAATCCTGCCCCAAGTTACTGTATATTCCCCATGTTCTGAAATTCTTTTGGAGGGAAGGATCATTTCAAAAAGACTTGAACCTTTTGCCCACCCCTTCATCAGTTTGAGACTGAAAAATGAAGAGACTAAATCGATTAGGATTATGTTCATTGGACTTTAGAAGAGTGAGAGGGGATCCCATAGAAACGTATAAAATTCTAACAGGATTAGACAGGGTAGAACAGAAAGAATGTTCCCGATGGTGGAGGAATCCAGAACTCGGAGTCATAACTTGAGGGTAAGGGGTGAAGAGAAATTTCTTCATCCAGAATTTGGAATTCACGGTGAATCTGTGGAATTCACTTCCACAGAAAGTAGTTGAGGCCAAAATATTGTGTGATTTCAAGAAGGGATTAGAGATAGCTCTTGAGGCTAAAGGGATCAAGGGATGTGGGGGGAAGGCGGGATCAGGGTATTGAATTTGATGATCAGCCACGATCATAATCAATGGCAGAGCAGGCTTGAAAGGCCTACTCCTGCTTCTATCTTCTAAGTATGTTTCTTTTATTGTTTCTGTCAGACTTAACAAAAAGATGGTAACCCTGCACATTAGTGATCAGTGAGGTACGATAGAGCTGCTGATTCAGCAAGATTGCAATCCGTTTTTGGCTAGAAACAGCTCCAGTAATTGTTGATATTTGTATAAATTCCAACACAAGTGCATTTTCTTAGGGCCTTTCATCAGCCCAAAGCGCTTTAAAGGAAGAAATAGTGAAAAAATTAAAAAACGGAAGCATAAAAAGTTAATACTGGCACCTGACAAGGATCTGTTTCCAACATAAAAGCTCTGGGATGCATTCAGGTAGGACTCGCTGTGCTGGCTAACTGATATCAGCCAGCATACATCATAAGAGAAAATGAATAATCAAGACGCTATAATTTAACACAATCACATTCCAGATCTTAGCACCTCACCCTGAGATTGGGTAGAAATTATTTTTTGATGGGCTTGACTGATTCTACCTTTGGGGAGTTTGTCTTCCTGAAGCTGATCACTGCTGGATGTTTCACACCTTTACTGCTTATTTTATCCTTCACTGATTTGAAGGGCATGCAACTACACAGTCCTAGCCTGGCTCGCTTTTCCTGCACTATTGCTGATTGTTGACTGCTTGATTTCTTGTTTAAATCTCAATGGCTTGGCCTGTGTGAATTGATTTTATCTGAGATAACTGTTGCAATGGATGTTTACAGTATTACATTATTGACTGTTCATACACATGTTTTGTGCTGATGATTAGATCAGACCAAAGGTTTTGCCTCGGTGAATAGGCTTTCTTTGTCCCAACCCCACCCCCAACCCCAACTCTAATAGGTACATATCTTAATCCAACATCTAAATGCAAAAGTAAGTGGTGCCAGGCCAACCTATGTGGCAAGCACCACAGGCAATATACAATCGGTTCCCATTGCCTTCCACTTTGTGATATAGATTCTAGATTGGCATAGAGTGAATATTTTTCACTGTATACCAATACATGTGACAACAATAAATCAAATCAGATAGCAGTCTGGTTTGGAGTGGGGAACTTGTGGTCTTTTTCCTCTCTCTCCAGCCCAGAAGCATTGGAGCAAATTGTAATGCATTGCCACCCTGATTAAACTTAAAAGTCCAAGGAGGTTCAGGTCTGTGTGACATCCTGCAATCTGTTGGGCAGTGACTTTATCCACTGCACAATTGAGAGTGCTGCTGAGCGATTCGTATGCGGAAATGATGACTGGATTGAGTGGAATGTTCAGTTGCTGAGGTGCTGATTACCAAACACCATTTACTGCTGAGCCTGATAATTGGCTGCTCTGCAAATCTTCCTGTTTTAAAATAAATCTTGTCTCTGTGCAGTGTAGTGCTACAGTTTCCCTTCCTCCAATTGGATCATTCAATATTGTCCCTTTAACCAGTTACTTCCCAGAAAATTAACTTGTATCCCAGAACCATTAATATCATACTATTATGATGACCAATCACATTTTACGCCCCCCAAAAAAATTTCTGGTATTAAGTTGCACCTCACAGTATTCCTTCAAACCCTTTCCAACTCCGTTGGAAGGTATTGCAGGCCTGTGCTGAATTGGCCGGATTTAGCAGGGGTGAAAACTTCCCTCCATGCCCTTCAGCAATGGAGAGAGGAAACTCAGTGGGTTCTGTGTCCCAGGGGCTTCTGCTGCAAAGTACCTGTTTAGACATTGAGTGGAGACAGAATTGGACTCAGCTGAAGATTGACTTCTTTGATGAGTTGTCAGTGGCAGTGGCACTCAGCTGAATCAGTCCCCCCCTTTGCAATAGGAATGGGGAGAGAATCAAATTGAAGGGTAAGAAATCCCTCTTACTCACAGTCACTTACTCACAACCATTATTTTAAGGCCAAGATTCTCCAATCTCATTCGTCCTGCTGCCAGCAAGAATGGAGAATTTGGTGCTCAGCCAAAACTCCATTCACGGCAGCGGCACTGGAGAATCCCAGCTGTGGATAAAATCAGAGATTTGCGGCGTTATCCTGAATATCTGAGAAACATATATCTCTGTGCATCCCTTCAACATTTATGTCAATTTGATTGCAGACGAAAGAAGCTTACTAACTACATTTTTTTCTAAAGCAAGTGGTTGAAGCTCACAACAATACCTGTGTTCACTCATTGTTATGTCTGCGATCACATAATTTCTTGACTACAAAGTCTACATATGCGGGCTTGGATGAGTGACTTGCCAAAAATATCAGCACATTAAGATGCCACCTTGCTTGTCGTAAGCGCAATGCACACTAGACTCGTCCCATAACAGTGGTATAAAAAGTTTGATGGCTTGTTACTTAATGGAAATGAAGTGCTGGATTTGTCATTAATTTTTAATATTTCCTCCCTTGCAGATGTGAGGTGAAAATAAGCTACACGAGGACTTACAATGGGGGGGGCATGGACGTACATCTCTTTTGTTACAATCCAAAAGCCTATATGCCAAAGGTGCTTTTTTTTGACTGTTATTTCCCTTTGCCCTCAATCGAACTGTTTTCCCAGCAAATTGAAAATAAAACTGTCTTAACTCCAAGGCAATAAAGAGGAACATTGTGGAATGGGACTGCTCGGTGAATTGATGGGAGGCATCTTGGTTTTTTTTATATATACACACACATGGAGGAAAAAAAGGCATTCGAAAGAATGGGAAGAATGCCTGAAATGCTGCTGAAAGGACATAGTTTCAAGTGAATGGAGAACATATAATGAAGAACTTTTAAAATGGTGCTGTTTGTTAATAGGCCGTGTCTCCCAAAAGCCTCAAAGGGACTTACACAAGTGAGAGGCACGGACCATCCAAGAAGCCCCCACTGGTACTTCCTTTTCCAGAGCTTATCCACAAGACTGTGGAGCAATCTTGCACAGTGTTCTTGTTTTGATGAACTACGCAGCTTCTTCAGGGGTGGGGTTGGGAACCTTGAAGACGGCTGTTAAGAGTTTATTATCGCACCATTGGGTGTATATTAAGCTTGCTTCTACTGTACTCTTTTTAATGTTTTATTATTCCGTGGACTACTTGTATATTTTATTGCATTTAGGAGTCTGCAGGTACGACTTTGCAGCATATTGTTGATTTATTTTACTGGAAGAATATGATCTTTAACCAAGCTGTTCAGAAAATTGCATTGGTGCAAAAACAGATTCCCCAAGAAGTCTTTTTGGTTCATATATGTTCCTTTCTTTCCCTTCTCCTCTTCCTCCTTTCTAATTTAAAGCATTTCAAGTAAAATTATTTTGCATTAATAAATGATACGAAAAGCCGGAAAATAAGTTATTTCTGGTCCTGTACAGTCTGAAAATGTTATTTTTGTTTTTTGCCTGTCATACCACATTTTATGATTTCCATCTTTTAAAGAAAAAGTATTTTCTAACTTTTATTTCACATGCGTGACTGTGTGAAATGGTCAAGAATATCTATTGCGATGAACGCTATAAAAATACGGGCAGCAAGCTCTACAAGAAAACTGATTTTTAAAAATATGTGGTCACAACAATAATTAAACTCCTGAATATATTCAAGAAAGTGTTGTCTACTAAGTGGTGATGTGATTTACAAAAAGAAATATGTTGGGCATTGATTAAAGGGAGCTCTCATGATGCTGTCCGTCACTCTGGGTTGTTCTCTACAATTTAACCCTGCATGCGGGTCATCTGATAATTTAATAGTTAACCGCACTAGCTGGTATTGACAAAGCTGGCATGCCTCAACTTAGAATCATAGACGCCCTACAGTCTACAAGAAGGCCATTTGGCTCATTGAGCCTACACCAACAACAATCCCACCCAGGCCTCATCCCCGTAACCCCACTTATTAATCCTGCTCGTCACCCTGACACTAAGGGGGAATTTTGCATAGCCAATCCACCTAACCTGTACATTTTTGGACTGTGGGAGGAAACCCAAGCAGACATGCGGAGAACGTACAAACTCCATACAGACAGTGACCTGAGGCCGGAATCGAACCCAGGTCCCTGGCGCTGTGAGGCAGCAAACTGTGCCACCATGCCGCCTTCAAACCTGCCCATCCCCAGTCTGTTAATTTCGTAATGGTGAGGATGTGGTAGTTGGCCTCTTTTGGGTTTCTGCGGGGAGAATCGACCTGAATGTCTGCTCCATACTGCTATTCAGCTCCCATTATGGAAGTTGCATCGCTGCGGCACGGAACAACGCGAGGGATTAACTTAGCTTTGCTGTTTCCCCATCTTTCGGTTGAAAATCTGTCTTTCCTGCCATGACTGACACATCAGGAATGTGGATATGGTAGCCTTGATTATGTTACTGGACTCTTGATTGAGTGGATGGGAATTCAAATTCCACCATGGCTGTTTGAGAATTTCAATTCTGTTTTAATTTGACCTTGCAATTACAAGAATTAGTAAAAGTAATCACAAGACTGTTTCAAAAACCCAACTCGTTCATGAATGTCTTTTTCAGAAGTGAAAGCTGCAGTTACATGTTGTGATTGAAGTCCCAAACCACTTTGTTCGCTGTTTTTTTGAAATGGCTCAAGAAGGTGGTCCACCACCACCTCCTCAGAACAACCAAGGATGGGCGATAAATGAAAGCAAAATACTGCGGAAGCTGGAATCTGCAACAAAAACAGAAAATGCTGGAAAATCTCAACAGGTCTTTCAGCATCTGTGGGGAGACAATAGAGCCAACGTTTTGAGCCTACATGACCCTCCGCCAGAGCTCTGATGAAGGGTCATCTAGACTTGAAACGTTGGCTCTATTCTCTCCCCACAAATGCAGTCAGACCTGCTGAGAATTTTCCAGCATTTTCTGTTTTTG
Organism: Mustelus asterias; assembly: GCF_964213995.1. Classification (NCBI taxonomy): domain Eukaryota; kingdom Metazoa; phylum Chordata; class Chondrichthyes; order Carcharhiniformes; family Triakidae; genus Mustelus; species Mustelus asterias. Next base: position 53,032,359 of record NC_135823.1, on the reverse strand, counting down.
TTATGGACAATGAATGCTGGCCTTGCCAGCAATGCCAACATCCTGAGAATTATTTTAATTATACTTTAAGGTATTGGACCCACTTGATGCCAAGGACACTGTAACCTAGCAAATCCAAGTGCCTTAAAGTGCAGTAGTTTACTATTTGTTGCATATTTTACCATTTAGCTCTGTACAATGCACATTGCTGTAGCGAATTTCAGCTGAAATGGGCTACTGTAGCATGGACAGGATATTGAACCAGGCAATTGTGTCCTGCACCATCCGGCTAACTCAATAAAGTCCTTGAGATATTGGGAGAGCTTCTTTGAAATTGGGGTTATAATTTTCAGTCCCTATGAAATGCAATCATTTAAAAATGATCATTTCTATAGCACCTTTCGCATTCTGTGGACGTTGCAAAATGCCATTAAGAATGTGAAACATAGGAGTGGGAGTGGGTCATTGTGCCCCTTGACCCTGTTCAATAAGATCATGGCTGACCATTAGCCTCAATTCCACTTTCCTACCCGATCCCTATATTCCTTGATTCTCCTAGAATCTAATGCTGGGATCTCCGGAAACACCCCAGTAGATTTTACCATGGCAAATGCAGCAATCCATTTAAATCCCCATTGACTTTGGCAGTGGCACAAACCCCTCCCAGTGGGAGGGGCTGGGAAATCCCACCTTAAAAATCTATCCATCTCAGTCTTGAATATATCCAATGATTGAGAGTCCACAGCCTGCTGAGATACAGAGTTGCAAAGATTCACAACCCATCTTACATGATCAAACCTTTATCCTGAGACTATGCCCTACCCTTAGTTCTAGACTGCCCATCTGGGGAAATAGCCTCTCAGCATTGTGTCTTCAGTAAGGACACCAAAACTGTGCACAATGCTCTAGGTGTCATCTTACCAATCCCTGTACAATGATAGAAAGACTTCCAACCCCCTTGCAATAAAGGCCAAATGCCATTTGCAGCCCTGCCAAATGACATTGGAGGTGGATGGGGCCTGAAACACTGGTGCTGGCTGACGTGCCAGTTTCCTGCCTCTGTTCATGGTGTTGGTCATTTTGGGGAGGCAGGTTTGGCAAACTGGCTCGCCAACTGAGGTGGACAACCAATTCAGCTCATTATAAGCCAATTAAGGCACTGGCGAGAGGCCAACTGGTAATTTTCATTTTTCCCCCATCCTAGGGTTGGGTTCAGGGCCCGGAAACGCTTGATTTGTTGTTTCTTGCTTCTGAAATGAAAATTAAGCTTTCTGTGTTTTTTGAACAAGGAACAAAACCAAGGTCCTGAAATTTCTCAACATTTAAAAAAAATTGGTTTCCTATTCTTCATGCTAAAATGAATGGTCTAACCTTTCCCTGCTTTCACTCCAATTGCCGCCTTACTGCCTAATCACATAACCTGCTGTTATCCCTTTACAGCCTCCTTGTGTCCTCTTGAAAACATACTCACCCATTTTGTTTTTTATTGACAGCAAACTTTAAAATGTCACTCTCTATCCCTTCATCCATGTCACAAGAACGTTTGAAGTGTGCTCGCTGCTGTAATGTAAGAAACGTGGCAATGTGTGCACAACAAGAACCGACAAATGGAAATGTGCTAATGATAAGATTTTAGTGATGGGTGAGGGATAAATATTGGCTGGGACACCAGGGTGAACTCCCCTGCTCTTGTTCAAAACAGTGCCATGAGATCCATTGAGATTTGATTTGATTTATTATTGTCACATGTATTAGTATGCAGTGGAAAGTATTGTTTCTTGTGCACTTTACAGACAAAGCATACCGTTCATAGAGAAGGAAAGGAGAGGGTGCAGAATGTAATGTTACAGTCATAGCTAGGGTGTAGAGAAAGATCAACTTAATGTGAGGACAGTCCATTCAAAGGTCTGATGGCAGCAAGGAAGAAGTTTTTTCAGTCAGTTGGTACATGACCTCAGACTTCTATATCTTTTTAAGTATGTCCGAGGTGCGTGGGGTCCTTGATTATGCTGGCTGCTTTTCCTAGGCAGAGGAAAGTGTAGACAGTGTCAATGGATTGGAAGCTGTTTTGCATGATGGACTGGGCTTCATTCACGATGCTTTGTAGTTTATTGCGGTCTTGGACAGAGCAGGGACCATACCAAGCTGTGATACAACTGGGAAGAATGCTTTCTATGGTGCATCTGTAGAAGTTGGTGAGAGTTGTAGCGGACATGCCAAATTTCCTTAGCCTCCTGCGAAAGTAGAGGTGTTGGTGGGCTTTCTTAATTGTAGCGTCTGCATGGAGGGACCAGGACAGGTTGTAGGTGATCTGGACACCTAAAAACCTGAAGCTTTCGACCATTTCTACTTCGTCCCCATTAATGTAGACAGGGACATGCCCTCCACTACGCTTCCTGAAGTCAATGACTATCTTTACATTACTGAAGGCACTTTACAGAGGGCAGTATCCCAACAATAAGGCTTTCTAACATTACGGGATGTATCAGCTTGGATTTTGTACTCAGACCTTGGGAAGGGAGTTGTATTCGCATCCTTCTGACCGAGAATATTGATGGGATACTTTTCCAAAACTTTAGATCGAAATACATGTTGTCATTCATTCAGCTTTTATATGTGTGGATATTTTTACTTAGAATGGAAGATTGAAAGTACTGAGAGTTGAACTTTCCCAAGTTTCTCCCCATCATCCATTGTAACTCCGATGGAAAATCAGCAGAGACTTGGAGAACTGTTGTTACTCTGGACTTTCACTGAAGTTACAGTTCTCCCACTATGTTTGAAGTACTGCCCAAAAAGTTACAATAATCGGGGGATGGGTGTGTGTGTGAGTGTGTGTGAGTGTGTGTGTGTGTGTGTGCGTGGGGGGTGGGGCGGGGGGGGGGGGGGGGTAGTCCAAAACTAGGTCAGTCAATATGAGATAATCACTAATTAATCCAATGGAGGAATTCAGGAGAAATGTCTTTACCCAGAGTGCTGAGAATGTGGAACTCACTCACTACCATAAGGAGTAGTTGAAACAAATAGCCTGGATGCATGTAAGGGGCAAGTTGGATAAATAAGGGAGAAGAAAATAGAAGGATATGCTGGTGGGGTGATATGTGTGTGGAGTAGAATCACCAGCATAGTCCATTTGGGCCGAATGGCCTGTTTCTGTATTGTCATTGATGGTAGGATGTTACCTGTGCCTTGGAGCAACTCAGTTTATTTCAATCAGTATAGAACATTGAACAGGCTTGGGGCCTTCAAAACTGAGACATACAGGATTCTCAGGGGACTTGACAGGGTAGATGCTGAGAGGTTGTTTCCCCTTGTGGGAGAGTCTAGGACCTGAAGGCATAAATCAGAATAAGGGGTTGCCCATTTAAGACAGAGATAAGGAGGAATTTCTTCTCTCAGAGGGTAGTGAATCTGTGGAATTCTTTACCGCAGAGGGCTGTAGAGGCTGGTTCGTTAAGTATGTCCAAAGCTGAGAAAGATAGATTTTTAGTCCGTAAGGGAATCAAGGGTTATGGGGATAAGGCGAGAAAATGGGGTTGAGAATGATTGTATCAGATCAGTCATGATCTCGTTGAATGGCGGAGCAGACTCGATGGGCCGAATGGCCTACTTCTGCTCCAATGTTTTATGGAACCTTCTTGAGGCATTTAAGATGGTGGGGAAGAAAAAGTGGATCAATTCTTGCAAATACAGCAGACCAACAAGGCATAGATTCAGGCTTGTGTAAGGCATGTTCAGTGCACAAAACCGGGTAGCGTTTCTTTACACAGTGATCAGCGACTGGAATGGGTAGCTAAGTGCCAAGTAGGATGGAGGAGATGTAACTCATTTAAGCAACAGCTGAATTCTGTAATGGGAATATCATGTGGTTGATATTCTGGAAGGATAAGATCAAATGGGGTGAATGTCCTTCTTCAACCAAATCTATCATGTACCCAGTTGGTATGAATTATTTTTATCTTGATATATATGGAACATGTTTTCCTAGTCTTGCTAATTTTATAGTGGGTGTTCCCCAATTTACATTCATGTCTACTTGAAAATGGAGGAGAATATGTCCATATAATTTTTACATGTACTTTGAACACATACTCCCCTTAATTTTCCTTCTGCTTTGAACTCAGTGTAATTATTGGGCTTTCTTTCTGTACCTAGATAAGATATAGTACTTGAATTATTAACTGCTGTAATGTTCCTCATTCAGTCATTATATTAAGTGACAGTTTTTATTTGCGAGAGGGTGTATGTTTTAATTTTAAAGCTAAACCCGAAATGACGGTCACAGTTTAAAGTTTATTAGTGTCACAAATAGGCTTACACTGCAATGAAGTTACTGTGAAAATCCCCTAGCCGCCACACTACGGTGGCACCTGTTCGGGTACACTGAGGGAGAATTTAGCATGACCATTGCACCTAACCAGCATGTCTTTCAGACTGTGGGAGGAAACCGGTGCACCCGGAGGAAACCCACACAGACACGGGGAGAATTAGCAGACTCTGCACAGACAGTGACCTAAGCCGGGGATCAAATCCGGGTCCCTGGCGCTGTGAGACCTGGCGCTGTGCCATTGTGCCGACCTAGTCTGGTCGTTGTGGTGTTGCCAAGTCTCCCGGATTGTCTTGAAGATTCCAGGAATTAAAGGTGACATGGTTACAAGCAACATGGGAGAAAAATAATTGGGAAATTACAGAAAGAGTTTCTCTATTGTGTTATTATTATAATGTGGAGATGCCAGCATTGGACTGGGGTGGGCACATTAAGTAGTCTCACAACACCAGGTTAAAGTCCAACAGGTTTATTTGGTAGCATGAGCTTTCGGAGCATTGCCCCATCACCAGGTGAGCGAGTGAGTCACTCACCTGATGAAGGAGCAGCGCTCCGAAAGCTCGTGCTACCAAATAAGCCTGTTGGACTTTAATCTGGTGTTGTGAGACTACTTACTGTGTTATGATTAGATAGAAACATATTGGAGATGGGGAGGGGAATAAGAGGCTGACTGACAAGTCAGATATCATCCAATCAGGTAACGAAGGGTTTAACATTCCAATTGGCTGTGGGCAGGCAGATGGATGTATTGGGTGACCAATGGTGGCAGTGTGGGGTCCAGGGTGGGGGGAGGGAATGATCATTGATAGGATGTCACGTCCAACCTCGAGGAATAGGTCCACGCACTGCTTGGCAACCTCGGCTCAATTGTGTGCAGGCATTTTGGCTTGAAATCTGCTTTTCTGTTTGAAGAGCCATCACTCTGTCAGTTTACAGGTTGCACAAAGTCCAAGTTGTAATGTGCGGGGACATGCCTATCCCGATAGCGATGGTGGCTCTTAAGTGCTAACAGCTGCTACAGTTTGTGCTGCACAAGACTCACGGCTCTTTTGCAGTTCATTATATAATCCTCCCACTTCTAATGCAGATCTATCTACAGTGGGCCTGGGATTAAGCTTCTCAATCAAATACTTCATTTGAAAAGAAACTCACTCAGCGTTTTTTTTTCCCACATTATGTCACTTGTCTCGATCTTGTGTTGGCAAGGAAGAAAAAGACTTTACATAGCACCTTAAATGACCTCTGGATGTCTCAAAGGGCTTTGCAGTAAATTTTTGAAGTGTAGTTCCTGTTGTAGTGGCAGAAATGCAGCATCCAATTTTCAAACAACAAGCATCCCCAAACAGCAATGTGATAATTGCAAGAAAAAACTTTTTCAGTAAAATGTTGGTTGAGTGATAAGTATTGGCCGAAACATGGGTAGAACTGCCCTGCTGCTCTTCGAAATAAGACCATAAGATATTGGAGCAGAATTAGGCCATTCGGCCCATTGAGTCTGCTCCGCCTTTCAATCATGGCTGATATGTTTCTCAACCACATTCTCCCACCTTTTCCCTTTACCCTTTGATCCCCTTACCAATCATGTAAGTTTCAATGAGATCCCCTTCCCTTATCCCTCTAAACTCTATCAAATACAGACCCAGAGTCCTCAAACGCTCCTCATAAGTTAAGTTTTTCATTCCAGGGATCATTCTCGTGAACCTCCACTGGAAATAGTGCCATGAGATGCTTGATGTCCACCAGAGAGGGAGGGAGAGAGCTCTGATTAATACCTCACCTGAAAGGTGGCGCCTCCGAGTATACAACAATCCGTCGGTACAGACAGCGATGACGCCAGCCTGGATTCTATGTTCATGTCTCTGGAGTGGAACGTGAACCTACGACCTGCTAGACTCAGAGGTTGAAAAGTGCTGCCAACTGAGCCATGACTGACACAATTTCAATTCTGTGATGCTGCCATTCTGGAACGGTCTTCAGTCTGGCACAAGGACAGCGGAGAAGCACTCTGAATTTTAACAGACCTGGTAGTGCCAGAGTTAATAAACTTGCAGCAAGTCATTCTGTAGCAATGAGCCAAAACAGGGTAGGTCAGGGCTGGCAGTGCAACTGTTTTCATTCTCTTTTTCTTTCGCAAGAGGTGGAGATGAGTGTGCTCTGTGCAATGTACAGCAGGCAGTATGTCAGTGCCTTCCCTGCCCAGGAATACAGTGCAGCCATGGGTAGGTATTGCAAGTTGCTGATCATATATTATTTACATGCAACATCTTTTCAACTGGACATGAGTTGGATGCCATTAGGGTTTTGAGCGTGAGTTTATTGTCGTGCATTTAGTCAATTAAAACCATCAGTCCTGTGTCTCCTTGTGAAAATCTGCCCTTGACAAAAGAGGGTGAGAGTTCCCTGCACCCCTTTGGAACATACCAGGAATATGAACTGTCACGAGTTCCAACCCCATTGAGAACAAGAGTTGGCTAATCATGTTGCAGCTATATAAAACCTTGGTTCAACCGCATTTGGAGTATTGCATGCAGTTCTGGTCACCACACTACCAGAAGGACGTGGAAGCTTTGGACAGAGTGCAAAGAAAGTTCACCAGGATGTTGCCTGGTCTCAAGGGTGTTGGCTATGAGGAGAGGTTGAATAAACTAGGATTGTTTTCACTGGAAAGACGGGGGCTGAGGGGAGACCTGATAGGGGTCTACAAAATGATGAGAGGCATAGATAGGGTGGATAGTCAGAGGCTTTTTCCCAGGGTGGAAGTGCCAATTACAAGGGGACACAGGTTCAAGGTGAGAGGGGTAAAGTTTAAGGGAGATGTGCGGGGGAGGTTTTTCACGCAGTGAGTGGTGGGTGCCTGGAACACGCTGCCAGAGGAGGTGGTGGAAGAAGGCACATTAGCAACATTTAAGAGAGGCATCTGGATGGGTACATGAATAGGGAGGGAATAGAGGGATACGGACCAAGTAAGGGCAGAAGGTTTTTTTTTTAGTTTGGTTAGTATGGTCATGATTGGCACAGGCTTGGAGGGCCAAATGGCCTTTTCCTGTGCTGTACTGTTATTTGTTCTTTTGTTCATTAAAGGGAAGGTATGGTTTTACGATTATGGGTTCCTGGTACATCCCAGGAGGAGGTGTGTCAGAATTTTTACCCCAGTATTCGCTGTTTCTCAAACTACCTATCCTTTTCTCAATGAAGGCACTAATTCATTTTGGGGTACAATCAACAAAGATCAGTTGCTCTCCAACCCCTGAACACACATGATGCCTGAGTCTGCTATTTAACCATGAGACCATCACAGATAAGCCCAATCTTTCCGTGTGGTGCTGAGAGAGTGCTGTCTGAGGTGCCAATGGAAGCTAGGCTCTGTCTCAGTTGGACATAAAGGGTCTCATTATTTTGATGAAGGAGAAGTGCTCCAAAAGCTCGTGATTCCAACTAAACCTGTTGGACTTTAACCTGGTGTTTTGAGACTTCTTACTATTTTGAAGGGGGGGAAGGTCATTCTCCTCATTGTCCTGAACAACATTGTCCCTCAACCAACAGATTATCCCATCATTTATTTCATTGCAATTTGTGTGAGCTTGCTGTGTGCAAGTGTGTTTCCTACATTACAATAGAGACCACACTGCAAAAGTACTTAATTGGCTGTGAAAGGTGTTGAAACACCCTCCCATCCCCAAGGTTTTATAAGGTGTTATCTTTTACCTGCTCTCATTCAATATTGAGACAATCACTTTGCAGCAGCATCAGCAGCAAGGACACTGCTGAACACTTTCCCCAGCTCCACTCCACTAGTGGCCTTTGGAAGGCTGATCGTCAAATGAGTTCAACTAACCCAACACAGAATCTCTTAATGGACGCTCTGAGCATCATTCCTAGCCTTTATCATCACCATTTAGATTCCCTTTGTCCTTTTTGTCTATGCCGTTCCAATCAACTACAGCACCACCACCCCTCATCCTCACAGTATAAATCCTGTCCTATTTTCCTTGTCTTCAGCTCTGATGAATGGTCATCCAGACTCGAAGCGTTGGCTCTATTCTCTCTCCACAGATGCTGTCAGACCTGCTGAGATTCTCCAGCATTTTCCGTTTTAACTCAACGCAAGCCTGGGAGTGAATTTGAGGATGGCCCCAGACTATTGGCATCAGGAGCATAGCTGCGGGACATTTAAACATTACATTGGGAAAGAAGCATGGGCAGGCCCTGTGGGAAAGGATGACTCTAACTGGACATGTAGTGTGTAGCCCCTGCAGTTTAAACAAGTTAATTGAGAACGGTGATCCCTGCACATATGTAGGAATCCATACCTGTAGCTAATTAATCTGAGTGAATTTCTCAGGAGTTTGGGTTTGTGAGTTTTTTGCACACTCCAGAACACTGTCCCTGCCCCGAGATTATCACTTTGTGATCTGTCCTTTCAGAAACAACCCCTGAAAAGCTTGTGAGCCACGTTTAAGTCAGATGTACTCAATTGGTCAGTCCAAAGATGTTCGGGTGAGGTTGTTAGCAATGCTACATTGTCCCTTCGTGTCAGGCTAAATAAAAGCAAATTACTGCAGATGCTGGAATCTGAAACCAAAAGAGAAAATGCTGGAAAATCTCAGCAGGTCTGGCAGCATCTCATCAGGCTAAATACCTGGGGTTACGGAGATAGAGCCTGGGGGGAGTTGCTGTTGGTGCAGGCTTGATAGGTCGAATGGCCTCCTTCTGCACTGTAGGGATTCTATGTTTTTATATCTACAAGCACTACCTCTAAAGGAAGTTACTGCAATAAACTAAACTAAAATGTGTAATCTAAAAATGTAGGGCGGCATGGTGGCGCTGTGGTTAGCGCTGCTGCCTCACAGCGCCAGGGACCTGGGTTCAATTCCTAGCTTGGGTCACTGCCTGTGCGGAGTTTGCACATTCTTCCCATGTCTGGGTTTCCTCCGGGTGCTCCGGTTTCCTCCCACAGTCCAAAGATGTGCGGGTTAGGTGGATTGGCCATGCTAAATTGTCCATAAGTGTCAGGGGGACTAGCTGGAGTAAATGCATGGGGTTATGGGGATAGGGCCTGAGTGGGATTGTGGTCGGTGCAGACTCGATGGGCCAAATGGCCTCCTTCTGCACTGTAGAATTCTTCTAAAAGAAATGCTATGTCCTACCCTGTGGTGAGTTTGGTGGTGGCGAGGGCATAGTTAAACGGGCAGGAGGGGAATTGGCCACCTGCCCACCTCCACCCCGATTATATCTGTGCTGGGAAGGTTCATGTATAATCTTCCAATTGAGGCCCTCAGTTGGGCATTGATGCCCACTTAACCCAGTATTAACCCAGTGGCGGATGGGGAGTCTGCCATGTGGGAGGGGCAACAGGCAAACTCTGGTGTGTTTACTGGCCGGCTTCTGGGGGGGAGAATCAAAGAAAGACTCGGTGTCTAAATGCGGCACTTGGCATCAGGAAGAGAGGAACAGCAGAATGGCAACCACCCGCCCCTTGCTACTGGCCACCCTCCCCTTATCTCCCACCACCCCAACCCCATTGCTCACCCTCTTCTGGGTCAGGCAATGATCCTAAACCTCTGCTGAGTATCCGGTAGCAGCCACTTCCTCCCCGGGGGCACTGCAATCGAATAGAGCTGCAGGTCTCATCCCCCAGCCCCAACTCCAGGTCTCGATCCCAGGGGGGGAAGTCTCACTGCTGACATGCCAAGTGTCTGCTTGGCACATGATTGGGCTTTCCGGAAACGAGGGAAGGTGGGAGGTCTTGTCAGTTCTCTAGCCAAAGGCCAAAACCCCTGTCACCTCCCCAAGATTCTGCCCAATTAAATATATTCTAAAATTGGAGTGAGGTTTTTTTTTGAAATTTCCAAGAATGCTAACCATTCTTGACTGAGTCTGTCCATGATCCAAGATTAGGTAAAAGGTCAAAAATTCAATGAACGTGTTTCAAATGACTGATGAGCAACCTCAGAGTTTATACAGAAAAGTCTGACTTCACCACACCAGGGTCTAAAGCACAGTGAATGAATCCCTCATGATAAGGTCTCAGTTTGAGATTTCTGGGCAATTAAAATTGCATTTCTTCATTCAACGCAGTAGCCCAGTGGAGTAAAACCTGTTGGAAAGTGCAGTGAATCTTTTTGTACCATAAGCTGCATGCTGATATTATCCAGAGAACAGGGTAGGAAGTCGCACCAGCTGCACCTAATGCTGTCCCTTTCATAGAATAGAATCCCTACAGTGCAGAAGGAGGCCATTCAGCCCATCGTGTCTGCACGACCACAATCCCACACAGGTCCTATTCCCCTCACCCCATGTATTTACCCTGCTAATCCTGACACGAAGGGGCAATTTAGCATGGCCAATCAACCTAACCTGTACATCTTTGGAGTGTGGGAGGAAACCGGAGCACCCGGAGGAAACCCATGCAGACATGGGAAGAATGTGCAAATTCCACACAGACAGTGACTAAGGCCAGAATCGAACCCGGGTCCCTGGCGCTGTGAGGAAGCAGTGCTAACCACTGTGCCATCGTGCCGCCCCCATCAACTGTCAGCCAGGATTCAAGATGGCGCCAGAGCGAGGTGACTTCTTGTGAGCTGTCCCCAGCATATCCTCTCATTCCATCTTTTATTCTCGTTCTATGCTCTTAAAACTGAACTCTATCTCTTTTCAACTACCATACATTAAGTTGATCTTTCTCTACACTCTAGCTATGACTGTAACATTATATTCTGCAACCCCTCCTTTTCTTCTCCCCCATGTACTCTATGAACGTTATGTTTTGTCAGCATAGTGCACAAGAAACAATACTTTTCACAGTATCCCAATATATGTGACGATAATAAATCAAATCAAATCAAAAATCCTCTTAGTAGTCTCAGACTTAGTCAGAAGATTGTGGGTTCGAATCCCACTCCAGACGTTGGAACTGATAATATAGTCCAACAGTCCAATATGGTACGGGCCAAGAGATCCATTGCCAGAGCTCAAAAGATGCAGAAACCACACATCTTTGCTTCTCTTGGCAAAACTGAGGCTGAGGAACTTGCTGGGAGCTGCATTAGAGGCAGGAGAGATGTTCTATCTTTCCTCCATTTGGAAAGTTCTAGGCCCCTACTGCTGCTACCCCAGTGTGACCAATACTTCTGAATGATGGTGGAAGAGAGAGGGAATCAGAGAGAAAAATAGGCCTGATACTTGGTCTTGGCCCTACTACCTGCCACTAGCAGTGAGCAAAATGAGGGTGGTTTCACCTTGAAGGAAGGGAGCGATGCCACCTAACTTTGCCCCATTTTTCACAGTGAGCCTGTATAATTTCAGGCAGAAATGGCCAAAGTAAATGCAGTCCTGTATCTGAGCTTTGTAACCATGGATAGCCACCCTAGGCATTGATGCGCCCAACGGGTCCTATTGACATGACGATGAATTTTCCTCAGTCCTCGGGCATCGCTGGCAAGACTGGCATTTATTGACCATCTCTAATTGCCTTGAAAGGTTACTGGTAAGCACCTGGTGGGTATCTTGATATGTGGCACTTCATGGAATCATAGAATCATGGAATGATACGGCACAGGAGGGCAATTGGCTTGTGTGAATGTCCCGGCATTTTGGAAGGGCTATTCTAATCACCCCACTTCCTGGCTAATGATATGAATCATTAAGAATTAGAGCTCAGGGGGAGATCGTTCAGCCCATTGTGTGGATGCTGGAAATTGGAATTAAAAAGAGGAAATGCCTGTGAGTGCAGCAGATCTGGTAGCATCTGTGAAACAGGAAGAGAGGTTAACATTCCAGGTCTGTGTTTTAAACTTGAGTTTATTTATCAGTGTCACAAGTAGGCTTACATTAACACTGCAATGAAGTTACTGTGAAAACACCCTAGTCGCCACACTCTGGCGCCTGTCGGGTACACTGAGGGAGAATTCAGCATGGCCAATGCACCTAACCAGCATGTCTTTGGAGTGTGGGAGGAAACTGGAGCACTTGGAGGAAACCCACGCAGACACAGGGAAAATGTGCAGACTCTGTACAGACACTGACCCAAGGCTGGAATTGAACCTGGGTCCCTGGCGCTGTGAGGCAGCAGTGCTAACCGCTGTGCCACCATGCTGTCTAATTGGGTTTTGATATAGATCTTAATTTCCAGCATTTTCCATTTCCATTTTAATCCAATTTTTTTTGTCTTTACCCTTATACCCTTGACGTTGGTTTTACAGATACAATAAACATTGTTTTCTCCCTTAGCACGTATTCCTGCTCAGATTTACAAAGCTATTGCAAATTCTGCCTAAGAGATGGTTTGACCTAGATCATTCCTTCAGTTCCATGCCCTCAGATTGCCATTATGATAACTGTAGTTAATTATGTAATGTTTATCTATTCCATAAAGTCCTTCCCAGCCTTGAAGCAAGGACATAATTGAATTCCAGTCCTTTCTATATCTTGCTATATTATTTATCTGTAATATAATTCCTGTGGTTGATGCAAAGGGAGCTTATTTTTCTCGCCTCTGATTGCAATGTTGCTGTTTCTCTCTGTTAGTTCTTTTGATCCCAGTGGATATGTGAGTTATTCTCTTTGATATAATGGCTGTCCACACCTCCCAGCACAACTGAAAGCATTTCTGGAATGCCTACAGATGCACTGCACTGCTTTATCCAATGGGCCTTTATTGACATTACAATGAATGTCCATCTGAAGGGTATCTTGATACGTGGAATTCGCGGAGTGACAGAACTATAGAATGATGCAATGGAGGAGGGCATTCGGCCCATCTCACCTACACTGGCTCTTTTAAAGTAATAAAGAATAGCTTGCATTTATATATGGATCTCAGCCTGTGTCAAGGTGCTATTCAGCCAATGAAACTCTTTTGAAATGGCGTCACCGCTGCAATGTCGGACAGACAGCAGCCAACGTGTGCACAGCAAGCTCCCACAGACAGTGATGTGAGAATGACCAGACCATCTGGGTGGAATTTTCCCATCCTGTCCGCCACGGGAACTGCCGCAGGAACCATGCAAAAGTCCATTGGCCGGATTCAATTCCCGGCTTGGGTCACTGTCTGTGCGGCGTCTGCACATCCTCCCCGTGTCTGCGTGGGTTTCCTCCGGGTGCTCCAGTTTCCTCCGAAAGACGCGCCGGTTAGGTGCATTGGCCATGCTGAATTCTCCCTCAGTGTGCCCAAACAGACTCTGGAATGTGGCGGCTAGGGGATTTTCACAGTAACTTCATTGCAGTGTTAATCTAAGCCTACTTGTGACACTAATAAATAAACTTTAACAAAACCTCAGGTGGGATTTTCGGGCCTTGGGGCGAGCTCTGTTTTTGTGACATTGATTGAGGGATAAATATTGGCCCAGGGCACCAGGGAGAATAGTGTCAACACCATGACAGAAATTGCTCTTTTTATTTGTTTTTCTTCTCCTCCTTTACTATCCTACACCCTGTGGTGAAATGGAGATTCCTGCCTTTCAATCTTCAATCCAATGGCCAGCATTTATTACCCTTGTCCAATTGCATTGCTAGGCCACTTCAAAGGGCAACTAAGAGTCAACCACATTGCTGTGGACCAGGTAAAGATGGCTGACTTTCTTCCCTAACATTAGTGAAACCCAGGCAGGTCTTCTACGACAATCGAATCATGGTCATCATTAGACTTTTAATTCCAGATCTTTGTTTGCAGAATTCAAATCTCACCATTCGGGATTTGAACCCAGTTCCCCAGAGCATGACCCTGGGTCTCCAGATTAGTAGTCCAGTGACAATACCACTGTGTCACCACTTCCCCTGATGTGGAGATGGCAGAATTTCATCCCTCCTTTCACAATCTCTCCCACCTAGAACACCATGGTTTTGCCACATAAGCTTGGCATTATCTTTCTATCCTGCTCATTTTTGAGCTTCTATGGTTGGCCATTCACCCAGATTCCCCCCCCCCCCCCTCTCTTTCTCTCTCTCTCTCACTTATATATTTAGAACAATGCTCCATTGGGTTTTAATGTGATAGAACAAAGAACAAAGAACATTACAGCACAGGAACAGGCCCTTTGGCCCACCATGCCTATGCTGACACATGACGCCTTTATAAAGTAAAGACCTTTTGCTTCTACGGGGTCCGTATCCCTCTATTCCCTGCCTATTCATGTATCTGTCAAGATGCCTCTTAAATGTTGCTATTGTATCTGCTTCATCTGTATGGAATTTCACTAGCATCATGTAATCGGAGTATTTCAGGTTTTATTTCACATTTTTCCATGCGCTCAGTAGGTAACATATATTCCTGAGTCAGAGGGTTGTGGGTCCAACTAAGCCCCACTTCATCTAATGTTAACTGACACTTTAGTGCAGCGCTGAGGGTGTGACACACTGTTGAAAGTGCTACCTCTTAGACAATTTGATTTTGATCTGATTTATTATTGTCACATGTATTGGGATACTGTGAAAAGTACTGTTTCTTGCGCGCTATATAGACAAAACATACCGTTCATAGAGTAATTAAAGGAGAAGGAAAGGAGAGGGTGCAGAATATAGTGTTACAGTTACAGATAGGGTGTAGAACAAGATCAGCTTAATATATGACAGGTCTATTCAAAATTCTGATGGCAGCAGGGAAGAAGCTGTTCTTCAATGAACCTCCACATTGCAGAAGGAGGCCATTTGGCCCATTGAGTCTGGACCGACTCTCTGACAGAGCAACTTACCCATGCTCTATTTCCATAAATCCACATATTTACCCCGCCAATCCCCTGAACCTACTCATCTTTGGACACCAAGGGGCAATTTTCCATGGCCAATCCATCTAACCTGCACACTTTGGACTGTTGGAGGAAACCGGAGCACCCAGAGGAATTCCACACGGACAGGGGGAGAACGTGCAAACTCCAAACAATCACCCAAGGCTGGAATTGAACCCAGATCCCTGGCGCTGTGAGGCTGCAGTGCCACTGTGCCACCCTCTTGAGTCGGTTGGTATGTGTTCTCAGACTTTTGTACCTTTTTCCTGATGGAAGAAGGTGGAAGAGAGTATGTCAGAGTGTGTGGGGTTCTTGATTATGCTGACTGCTTTTCCGAGACTGAGTAGACTGAGTAAATGGATAGAAGGCTGGTTTGCGTGATGGACTGGGCTATTTTCACAACCCTTTGTAGTTCTTTGCGGTCTTGGTCAGAGCAGAAGCCATACCAAGCTGTGATACATGGTGCATCTGTAAAAGCTGGTGAGAATCGTAGTGGATATGAAAAAGGGCAGCACGGTGGCACAATGGTAAGCACTGCTGCCTCACAGCTCCAGGGACCTGGGTTCAATTCCCGGCTTGGGTCACTGTCTGTGTGGAATTTGCACATTCTCCCCATGTCTGCGTGGGTTTCCTCTGGGTGCTCCGGCTTCCACCCCACAGTCCAAAGATGTGCAGGTTATGTTGATTGGCCATGCTAAATTGCCCCTTAGAGTCCAGGATGCATAGGTTAGAGGGATTAGCGGGTTAAATATGTGGGGTTCTGGGGATAGGGTTTGGGTGGGATTGTGGTTGGTGCAGACTCGATGGGCCGAATGGCCTCCTTCTGCACTGTAGGATTCTATGATTCTATGAATTTCCTTAGCCTCCTGAGAAAGTAGAGGAGTTGGTGGGTTTCCTTAACTATAGCATATTGCCTGCCCTCTCAGGTGGGAGTGAAAGATCCCGTGATATCAATTGAACAAGAACAGGCAAGTCCACCTTGTTGCTCTGGCTACTGTTCAATCCTCACCCCACATCACTTAATAAGCAGCAGGTTATCTGGCCATCTATCTCATTGCTAACGAGTTGACTGCTCTGATTTGTTACATTGCAACTTTTATTAAACTTTCAAAGTTCTAATGAAAACCTGAAATGTTACCAAAAGAGAAAATGCTGGAAAATCTCAGCAGGTCTGGCAGCATCTGTAAGGAGAGAAAAGAGCTGACGTTTCGAGTCCAGACGACCCCTTTTGTCAAATGTCAATTCTTTTCTCTCCTTACAGATGCTGCCAGACCTACTGAGATTTTCCAGCACTTTCTCTTTTGGTTTCATATTCCAGCATCCGCAGTAATTTGCTTGTAACCTGAAATGTTAACTCAGTTTCTCTCTCCACAGATCAGTTCGGCTACGTCTTTCCAGCACTTCCCTTTTTTTAATTTCAGATTTCCAGCATCCGCAGTATTTTGCTGTTGTATTGGTGTGCCTTTTTTTCTAAGAAAGTACTTCACTGGCTTTGGGATGTGATTGTGAAACGGGTTGCAAAAACGCAAGCTTTTTCTTTTCAATTTTGATGAACTCCTGCTGTTCCCGTCCCCATCCTGTGTTCCCTGATCGCCCTTTCTGTAACTGAACCACCCCGAGGGTTCATTAAGAAGATAATATCTGAAGTCATTTCTCAGCTTCTGTCCACATGAGTCATTTCCAGGTTATTTTTTACAGCAGTTTTATCTGTAGGAAACATTTATTGTTTTTCATTGCTTGGTGACATGAGTCATTGCATTATTTGTTGACAGAGTTGCCACTCAGAACGCTCTTTCGTAGTTTAACAGTGGCAAAATATTTGGGAGACTGCTCACCTTAAACTGCTACCTTAAACAGTGTGTTTTTCTCACTGTACAGCCAAATTAACTCTACTGCTAATTGGTCACTACAGTGGGCCTTGTAGACCTCACTTGCTGCAATCAAACCTCACTGCTTAATACTGCTTCTGAAGCATAGAATCCCTACAATGAAGAAGGAGGCCATTCGGCCCATCAAGCCTGCACCGACAACAATCCCACCCAGGCCCGATCCCCGTAACCCCCCCACATATTAACTCACTAGTCCCCCTGACACTAAGGGGCAATTTAGCATGGCCAATCAATCTAACCCGCACATCTTCGGAGTGTGGGAGGAAACCGGAGCTCCCGGAGGAAACCCACGCCAACACGGGGAGAATGTGCAAACTCCACACAGACGGTCACCCAATGCCGGAATTGAACTTGGGTCCCTGGCCCTGTGGGACCATAAAACCATAAGGAAGAGGAGCAGAATTAGGCCCATCGAGTCTGCTCCACCATTCAACCGTGGCTGATTAGTTTCTCAAACCCATTCTCCCTCCTTTCCCCCTTAACCTTTGATCCCCTTACCAATCAAAATCCTATCTATCTCTGTCTTAAATACACTCAATGACCCGGCCTCCACAGCCTTCTGTGGCAATGAATTCCATAGATTCACCACCCTCTGGAGACAGCAGTGCTGACCACTATGCCATGGTGCCGCCCTATCATCATGTGGTATTGTCTCACAATTGACTGGTCAACAAGTCAGTTGGTTTTGAAGGCTGGTGTGTCACCCTGAGCTCTCTGTCTGCCAATACGGGCAGTGCCATCTTTTAGATGGCGACATTAAACAAAGACTCCCTCTGCTTTCTTCAGTGAATGTAAATAACCCTATGGCACTATTTTAAAGAAGATATGGTCTGTCATCTCTGAAGTGATGTCACGGGCGGCACGATGGCACAGTGGTTAACACTGCTGCCTCACAGCGCCAGGGACCCGGGTTCAATTCTGGCCTTGGGTCACTGTCTGTGCGAAATCTGCACATTCTCCCCGTGTCTGTGTGGGTTTCCTCCGGGTGCTCCGGTTTCGCCCCACAGTCCAAAGATGTGCGGGTTAGGTTGATTGGCCATGCTAAATTGACCCTTAGTGTCAGGGGGACTAGCAGGGTAAATATGTGGGGTTATGGAAATAGGGTCTGGGTGGGATTGTTGTCGGTGCAGACTCGATGAGCCAAATGGCCTCCTTCGGAACTGTAGGGCTTCTATGATTCTAAAATATCCTGTTAACGTCAGTAAAGCAGGTTAGCTGGTCACTGTTGCACGGCAGTTTCTGGGAGCTTGCAGCCTGAGCAAATTGGCTGTCGCGTTTCCTGCATTCCAATGGCAGCGAGACTTTGAAAGAACTTGACCAACTGTAAAGCACTTGGTGATGCCTTTTGGGATCCTTGTTGGAAAGCTTTCTCATGTGAACGCTTTAAACTTAACCGCGCTGCCTTCTCACTTCGGTCTAAGCCGATATACACTTGCAGTGACGATACACGTATGAATAATATTGGAGGGTGTCTGCTGTGCCTGGGACCAGCAAGAGTCTTATCTTTCAATAGAGGATAGGATGAGTACCTTTGATGCAGTTCTGTTAAGGATTTGGAGAGGGAAGACAAAGAAAACTTGGAAGGATAGAGATTGCAATTAAGTGGGAGATGGTGCAAAAATAGCCCGGTGAAGAAGAGTTAGACAAGAGAAGGCTTTAGGGTCTAGAACTGTGAAGAACAAAAGAGAAATACCCTCATGTGAACCCATGAAGAACCCCTTGGAAATTGTATTGATCTCGATCTGTGTCCAAGCAATTCTTCATGGCTATTACTGCTGGGAGTTTACCAGGTTTTGAAAGAAGTAAGCTGTACTCCACACTGGGGTAAAGTACCTGCTTTTCTCCGTCCGTGAGAAAGACTTTCAGATTTTGCTTACAGTTGTCATATTGGCAGGTTAAAGGTCTTTTCAGGTTTATAGAGGTGATAAAGGAATGAGAAAGACGCTTTACACAGCACCTTTCATAACCACAGGACATTGCAACATCCTTTCACAGCCAATGGACACTGTGGTAACCCAGGAAATTGGACAGCTAATGTGTGCACAGCAAGCCCCAAAAAAGCAGCAATATGATAACGACCAGATAATCTGGCTTCCTGATGTCGGTTGAGGAACAAACATTGGCCAAATCACTGGGGATAAACTCCCTTACTCTTCATGGGATTTTCAACGCCCATCTGAGGGGGCCTTGATTTGATGTCATAGCTCTGCTGACAGTGCAGCACTCCTTCAGTGCGGCGCTAGAATATAAACCTTGTGCTCAAGAGTAGGACTTGAACCCATAATGACCTGAGCCATTGCTGACACACATGATAACGGGACAGTAAATGTTGGGCTAGAATGTTCGGGAGGCAATGGCATAGTGGTATTGTCACTGAGCTAGTAATCCAAAGGCCTAGAGCAAGATCTGGGGACCCGGGTTCGAAATTTGAATTCAATAAAGGAATTAAAAGTCTAAGATGACCTTAAACTATTGTCAATTGTTATAAAAATCCACCTGGTTCACTTATGTCCTTTAGGGGGCAGTACGGTGGCACAGTGGTTAGCACTGCTGCTTCACAATGCCAGGGACCCGGGTTCGATTCCCAGCTTGGGTCACTGTCTGTGCGGAGTCTGCACGTTCTCCCAGTGTCTGCGTGGGTTTCCTCCGGGTGCTCCAGGTTCCTTGCACAGTCTGAAGGACGTGCTGGTTAGGGTGCATTGGCCATGCTAAATTCCCCCTCAGTGTACCCGAACAGGCGCTGGAGTGTGGCAACTGGGGGATTTTCACAGTAACTTCATTGCAGAGTTAATGTAAGCCTTACTTGTGATGAATAAATAAACTTTAACTTCTGGGGAAGGAAATCTGCTGTCCTTACCTGGTCTGGCCTGCATGTGATTTCAGACATAGAAACATAGAAGATAGGAGCAGGAGGAGGCCATTTGGTGCTTTGAGCCTGCTCCGCCATTCATTATGATCATGGCTAATCATCCAACTCAATAGCTTGATCCCGCCTTCCCCCCCATATCCTTTGATCCCTTTGCCTCAAGTGCTATATCTAACTGCTTCTTTAAATCATACAATGCTTCAACTGCTTTTTGTGGTAGCAAATTCCACAGCTAACCATTCTCTGGGTGAATAAGTTCCTCCTCATCGCAGTCCTAAATAGTCTACCCTGTATCCTCAGACTGTGACCCCTGGCTTTGGACACCCCCGCTATCAGGAACATCCTTCTTGCATCTACCCTGTCTAGTCCACTTAGAATTTTACAGGTTTCCATGAGATTCCCCCACTCATTCTTCTGAACTCCAGTGAAAACAATCCTAACCGACTCAATCTCTCCTCATACACCAATCCCGCCATCCCAGGAATCAGTCTGGTAAACCTTCTCTGAACTCCCTCTAGAGCAAGAACATAATTCCTCTGAAAAGGAGACCAAAACTGCACGCACTATTCCAGGTGTGGCCTCATAACAATGGGACTGCCTCTCAAATGCCCTCTGAAATGGTGGGCAGTTAGCGATGGGCAATAAATTCTGGCTTAGCCCGCGACAGTCACGTCCCACAATGAATTAAAAAAGGATTGTCTGGCAAAATAACAGCTAGTGTAACAGGAGATGATGTTATTGGGTGTGCAATTAAGCCGGCACTTTGTGATAAGGTAGAGACACGTGGGACTTGTCACATGATCCTATGACTTCATCGCTCCTTCATCATCGAAATCCTGGAACTCTCTCCCTAACAGCATTGTGGGTGTACCTACAGCCTCAGAGTAAAGGGACAACCCTTTAGAACTGAGATGAGGAGGTATTTCTTCAACCAGAGGGTGGTGAATCTATGGGATTCATTGCTGCAGAAAGCTGTGGAGGCCAGATCATTGGGTGTATTTAAGAGAGAGGTAGATCGGTTCTTGATTGGTAAAGGGATCAAAAGTTACAAGGAAAAAGCGGGAAAATAGAGTTGAGAAACTTAATCAGCCATGGTTGAATGGCGGAGCAGGATTGATGGGCCGAATAGCCCGATTCTGCTCCTATTTCTTATGATCTTATGACCACATGGACAGCAGCGGTTCAAGAAGGCAGCACACCCCCACCTTTTCAATTAGAGTCACTGGGGATGGGCAACATGGTAATGTCCACACCTCAGGACTAAATAAAAACAATACCAATGGCAGAACAAGGAAAGGAAAGCTAACTGGAGATCATTTTAATCTAACCCACCGATGGCGAGGAACATTGAACATTGAAGTCGGGGGGGGGGGGGGGGGGAGGTGTAAAACCAACAACCAGCCCCAAACATGCCTGTTGCATTAAAAACGCCCTGGCGTGCTTCTGTCTGATCCAACCATTTTAAGACGCAACATTGAATCCAGATGATCAGAGAGGAACCTCGCACTAAAGATGCTGATTGAAACAGATTTAGGCTTTGTCATCAGTGGGCTCCGCAGCACAAAGCCGGCTACAGATCAGTGACGCAGATTGGGAGAGACATCGTGTCAGCGGATGAAAAGACGGCTCCTGTTGTCCATGATGCTGTTGACATTACCTGAATGGGGAACCGCGGGTGCTGGCTGAGTGACACTCACACACAGGCACTCGTTGTAAATGCAAGCTGCCAGCGCCTGGGATAAGTAAGGTGCTTCCCATCACTCAAGGCATCATTTGACTTGCTGTTTGTTCATGGTTTGTGTCAATCCACTCAACACTCGGATCTGGGCTATTGTGGGCTCTTAACAAATGTTACCGCACATGAAATCCAGACAAGAAAAGGAAATGAAGCCTTGCTCCGCCAGGACATTTTTCTTACCCATTATTTACTTTTATTTTGCTCCGGTAGTCTTTCCCTTTGTGTCTTCCTCCTATCAAGGCCACTGAGCTACATTCATCATTGCCCCAGTCAGGAAGATAGGGGCAGTAGGTCACGGAATCTGAGTGACTGCTAATGCCAAAGCCGTCCCTTGCTCTTCCTTGGCGCGTGACCTTTAATGATAAGTGCATTTTTAATCTTTATGTTTGTTTGAAGTAAGGAGCTATTCTTTCTTGCCCTTTGACCTCTTGCTGTCACAAAGCTGGAGCTGGGGCATGGGGCAGGCTTGGCTAACAGGGCTGGATCTCAGACCTGCCAGCAGGAGGCAACCCAACACCTAAAAGGGGATCTTCCAAAAGGGGCTTGCTCTGATGGGTACAGGGTGGCCAAATCACCGGATCGATTAACAAACAGGACATGGAGTTCAAATCCAGGACATTTTGGAATTTTAACTCAGTTGCAATGTGCAGGAGAATGGCACTGAGTCAAGTTGCTCTTTCGGAGAGCCAGTATGGGCACGATGGTCGGAATTTCACCGCCCCGCCTGACACGGGATTTGGAGCGGGCGAGGGACGGACAACGGGAAGCTCTATTGACCTCGGGCGGGATTTTACGGTTTCAGGATGAGCGAGACCGTAAAATCCCGCCCGATGGGCCAAATGGCCTCTTTCAGCGAATCACAATTCTGCGATTCAAATAAAAGTAAAATTGATTATTAGGTAGTTAGATTGTTGTAAAAACCCACTTGACTCACTGACCTCGGGTGTGATCTTACCAGCTGTTCGTGCCACGTTCCCGCTGCAGCAAAGTTGGAGAATTTGGCACCCAGCCAAATCTTCGTTCACTGCAGCGGGATGGGAAAATTCCCAGCCGGGGACAAGGTCCCAGAATCCACCCGTTCTGTTTTTTCAGAGGGGGAAATCATTGTGATCCTCACTTGCTCTGCCCTATTTGTGACTTCAGTTGCCCAGAAATTCAGTTGACTCTAGACAGTAGTTTGAAATGGCCTAGCAAGGCATCTAGTTGTGGTAACTAGGGATGGGTCTTAAATACAGTAAGAGTTTTAACAGCACCAGGTTAAAGTCCAACAGGTTTATTTGGTAGCAAATACCATTAGCTTTCGGAGCGCTGCTCCTTCGTCAGATGGAGTGGAAATGTGCTCTCAAACAGGGCATACAGAGACATAAAATCAAGTTACAGAATACTGATTAGAATGCGAATCCCTACAGCCAACCAGATCTTAAATTTACAGACAATGTGGGTGGAGGGAGCATTAAGCACAGGTTAAAGAGATGTGTATTGTCTCCAGACAGGATAGCCTGCAAGTCCAGGAGGCAAGCTGTGGGGGTTACTGATAATGTGACATAAATCCAACATCCCTGTTTAGGCCGTCCTCATGTGTGCGGAACATGGCTATCAGTTTCTGCTCAGCGACTCTGCGCTGTCGTGTGTCGTGAAGGCCGCCTTGGAGAACGCTTACCTGAAGATCAGAGGCTGAATGCCCATGACTGCTGAAGTGCTCCCCCACAGGAAGAGAACAGTCTTGCCTGGTGATTGTTGAGCGGTGTTCATTCATCCGTTGCTGTAGCGTCTGCATGGTTTCCCCAATGTACCATGCCTCGGGACATCCTTTCCTGCAGCGTATCAGGTAGACAACGTTGGCCGAGTTGCAAGAGTAGGTACCGTGTATCTGGTAGATGGTGTTCTCACGTGAGATGATGGCATCCGTGTCGATGATCCGTAAATGCCAGCCTTGGCAGTGATGGTGGCATTGGACTGAGTAATAATTGAAATAATGCAACCCTGGCTGTGAGCTAACCGTGAACTGATGCATGCTGCCAACAGGTCAGTGTTGGTAGGTAATGAAAATCTAAATCTGCTGTCAAAGATTTAGGAGCCGAATGATTTGGCATTGCACTGCTGTGCCAGTAAGGTATTATTGTGATCAGGCTTCTGTATCCAGATTGCTGCCTAAGGGAACAATAGACACGGTTTGAATCCAGTGCCAGTATCAATAGTAGCATTGCCTGCACTCGGCCAAAGTGTGTTTTGATCCGAGTTCAAAATTGGGAGTCTGCAGTACAGAGCGCTGGGTGATATTGGCGTCAGTGCCAGGGTGCATGACGGCAGGCATTACTGACTTAAATCGGGAAAGGTTCGGAACATCTCATTTCCCATTCAACTATGTTACGGCCTGATTTTCTTTGGCCTGTCTTCTTGTTGCTGATCTTGCCTGATGCCACACAGCAATCATTCCTTCCCTGGCACTGTAACGCATCCAGCTCCAGGCATTTTCACACGGAATAGAGTTGGGGTTTAAGTGCTGAGTTCATGCCAGGATTAACATTGCCTTGATCCCTCTTGGTAGCAACTCTTGCCAAATGTGCCTGGCTTTATGTTAGTGCTGGTTTGAGGATGGATAGTCTCCACTCTTTACAAAAAAAATACTTACAATCACCATGAGGCCATAGGATATGGCAGCAGAATTAGGCCATTCGGCCCATCGAGTCTGCTCTGCCATCCAATCATGGCTGATAAGTTTCTCAACCCCATTCTCCCGCCTTTTCCCCATAACCTTTGATCCCTTACCAAATAAGAACCTATCTATCTCTGTCATAAATAAATGACGTGGCCTCCACAGCCTTCTGTGGCAATGAATTCCACAGATTCACCATCCTCTGGCTGAAGAAATTCCTCTTCACCTCGGTTCTAAAGAGTCATCCCTTTACTCTGAGGCTGTGCCCTCGGATCCTAGTCTCCCCTCCTGATGGAAACATCTTCCCCACATCCACTCTATCCAGGCCTTTCAGTATTCTGTAAGTTTCAGTGAGATCCCCACTTATCCTTCTAAACTCCATCGAGTACAGACCCAGACTCTTCAAGCGCTCATCATAATCAAAGTCTTAAAGAGCATGATATGCCTCTTGAGTTGTCCTTTCATTTCTCAACCTTCGAAAATCCCTTTCTCTTACTGATGACTTTTAATGGCTTCATCCAGTTGCGTTGAACTCTTTGGTAAGAAACTGACCTAGAGAATTGTCTTTGTCTCTTCCATTATGAAAATCTATGTCCAGTGACAGATTAAGTGAAGCATTACCCATTGCCCCGAGTCATGTTGTCACCTGAATTAAACTTGTTTAGAAGAAGATAAGATATAACAATAGGTTTTGAACATAGGGCCCCCCAAGCCTGTCCCATCATTCAAAGAACAAAGAACAAAGAAAATTACAGCACAGGAACAGGCCCTTCAGCCCTCCAAGCCTGCACTGACCATGCTGCCTGACTGAACTAAAACCCCCTACCCTTCCGGGGACCATATCCCTCTATTCCCATCCTATTCATGTATTTGTCAAGACGCCCCTTAAAAGTCACTACCGTATCCGCTTCCACTACCTCCCCTGGCAACGAGTTCCAGGCACCCACTACTCTCTGTGTAAAAAACCTGCCTCGTACATCTCCTTTAAACCTTGCCCCTCGCATCTTAAACCTGTGCCCCCTAGTAATTGACACTTCCACCCTGGGAAAAAGCTTCTGACTATTCACTCTGTCCATGCCTCTCATAATCTTGTAGACTTCTATCAGGCCACCCCCTCAACCTCCGTCGTTCCAGCGAGAACAAACCAAGTTTCTCCAACCTCTCCTCATAGCTAATGCCCTCCATACCAGTCAACATCCTGGTAAATCTTTTCTGTACCCTCTCCAAAGCTGGCGACCAGAATTGAACACTATATTCCAAGTGCGGCCTAACTAAGGTTCTATAAAGCTGCAACATGACTTGCCAATTTTTAAACTCAATGCTCCGGCCGATGAAGGCAAGCATGCCGTATGCTTTCTTGACTACCTTCTCCACCTGCATTGCCACTTTCAGTGACCTGTGTACCTGTACACCCAGATCCCTTTGCCTATCAATACTCTCAAGGGTTCTGCCATTTACTGTATATTTCCTATCTGTATTAGGCCTTCCAAAATGCATTACCTCACATTTGTCCTGATTAAACTCCATCTACCATCTCTCTGCCCAAGTCTCTAACTGATCTATATCCTGCTGTATCCTCTGATGGTCCTCATCGCTATCCGCAAATCCACCAACCTTGGTGTCGTCCGCAAACTTACTAATCAAACCAGTTAGATTTTCCTCCAAATCATTTATATGATTTCAGTGTTTCAGTGAGAAAATGGCTGGTCTTCTCCCCCAACAGCACTTAGCCAATCCCATATGTTGGCAGCACGGTGGCACAGTAGTTAGCATTGCTGCCTCACAGCGCCAGTGACCTGGGTTCAATTCCGGCCTCGGGTGACTGCGTGGAGTTTGCACATTCTCCCCATGTCTGGGTGGCTTTCCTCCGGGTGCTCCGGTTTCCTCCCACAGTCCAAAGATGTGCAAGTTAGGTTGATTGGCCATGCTAAAATTTCCCCTCAGTGTCAGGGGGATTAGCAGGCTAAAAAACATGGTGTTACGGGGATAGGGCCCGGGCGGGGTTGTTGTCGGTGCAGGCTCGATGGGCCGAATGGCCATCTGCACTGAAGGTATCCTATGATTCTACCATGTCTTGTCATGTAGCATTATGCTGTAGGCAAAATATGAGTGGGTTGAGGGGTGTTGCTAACGTTAAGGATGTTAGTGCTGATGGATGGACTATTCTTTTAAATGTTGTTGCCCATTGGCAGCTCTCAGGGGCAAGACAGCCCATCCATCTCCAGTTACTTGCAGTCATGTCGCACTGTTCATGGCTTCAGGATGTCTCAAAGCCCTTTCCAGGTAACAATTTGGAAGTGTGGTCACTGTCATAATGTCAGAAAGGTGTGGTGAATCTGCGCACAGCATGAGCGCAACAAACACCAATGACCAGATACCACTGATGCTGATGTATATGTCGACTTTTTCGCTGAGTGTGAAAGTGACTCACTGGCGTGGGTCTGTGCGTCGCCATTTTGAAATGTCAGCCTCGGATGCAAGGAGCGTGTGCAGCTTGGCAACACAGCTCATGTCACCTGCTCCATCCCTCAGACCCCTAATATGGTACCTGTAAGTCAAACGTGCATTCATGGGGAGAATGTGCTGACTACTGCCCGCCATCTTTGAGGTGAAATGTTAAACTGAGGCCCCCTCTGACTCTCAGATAGACATAAGAGATTGGACGGCACCATATCAAAGATGGGGAGGGGTGCTCTCCTGGTGCCCAGACTGGAAGTTATCCCTCACCCAATAGCAAGACAGATTTCTTGGGGACTGCCTGCCCCTCAGTGGAGACAATTTGCACTCCCACCTCCCTTCACCGAGAGCAAGGTCCCACCTGGGGAGTTTTCGAAAAGCAAGGCCAATGTGTTTGAGGTTTGCAGTGACCATCTGGAATGCTGGAATCCGCAGGCACTCCTGAACCACTTCAATCAGATCCCGGGGTGCTTTCTTGATTCATTCAACCCAAATGTTCCGTCCACAATTAAGTGCAGCTACAAACCTAACTCAAACTCAAAACAGTTGCTCCGTTCCTCACTCAGCAAAGGCCCAAGGGTTTACGTGACAGCCCCTCACAGCGTTCGAGCCCAAACTCAAAGCAGCAAACCCCTCACAAAGCCACTCTGTGAACCGGAGCTCCGGCAATTATTCATCGAGATCAGGCCCGCTGAATTATGGAAGCCCTACTGTTATGATCATCTATAATCTACCGAGCTCACCTGTCAGCGCACTTATTAACAGTTCAGCCAGCACCGCTGACTCACTCATTATCCCAAAACAGTCATTTCATTATAGCCAGCGAAACAAACAGAAATTTGTTCGACACACGCGAGCGGAGCTTCTCTGGAAGTGGCGTTAAATTACCTCTGATTACACCAGTTATTATGCCAGATCAGAAGAGAAAGGCACAAAGGCTGCACCAGAATTGATTACTGCGTTGTGCCAAGGGAATGTATAGATGGGGCTTTGTCAGTTACCTGCCTCTGCCATTATTTCCTGTCTGCTGTGCTGTGGCGACAGATTAAAGCAACTTGACCAAAGGCCGACGTGCCGGCCCGGCCAAGTGAATGGGCGGCCTGGCGGCACAGTGGTTAGCACTGCTGCCTCACAGCACCAGGGACCCAGGTCCGATTCCCGGTTTGGGTCACTGTCTGTGTGGAGTTTGCACATTCTCCCCGTGTCTGCGTGGGTTTCCTCCGGTTTCCTCCCACAGTCTGAAAGACGTGCTGTTAGGTGCATTGACCCGAACAGGCACCGGATTGCGGTGACCAGGGGAATTTCACAGTAACTTCATTGCAGCGTTAAGGTAAGCCTTACTTATGACTTAAACTTAAAAGGGGGCTGGGGTCCTGAAGGGATTTGAATGTGAATGTTCTGCATTTCTGGATTGGGAAGCTGGACATTGTAGGTCAGTGAACACAGTGGGGGGACTTTCCCCGTCTTGTCCGCCACGGGAATCATAGCGGGCGGTGGGGAGGGGGTGGGTTGAACATAGAAAGAGGAACACTACAGTGCAGAAGGAGGCCATTTGGCCCATCAAGTCTGCACCGACCACAATCCCACCAAGACCCTATCCCCGAAACGCCACTTATTTTCCCTGCTTACGCCTGACCAGAAGGGCAATTTGGCACGGCCGATTAACCTAACCTGCACATCTTTGGACTGTGGGAAGAAACCGGAGCACCCGGAGGAAACCCACGCAGACGGAGGGGGCGGAACGTGCAAACTCCACACAGATGGTGACCCAAGCCGGGAATTGAACCCGGGTCCCTGGCACCGTGAGGCAGCAGTGCTAACCACCGTGCCACCGCGTCGATCATACAAAGATCCGTTGACCTCGGGTGGGATTTTCCGGTTTTGGGTGAGCGCGGCTGTAAAATCTCGCCCGGGGGGTTGATGGGTGAGCAGGAGCTGGTGCGAGTTGGCGACATGAGCAGCAGGGCTTTGAATCAGTCTGTAGAGAGTGGAAGATCGGAGATCCCGAGATATATTTCACTGCCTCGGATTGCCAGAGACACTGTTGATAATTGAGTAGAGCCTGGTGAGGCACTTGTTAAAATGTGGTGTACTTGTTTTAACTTGAAAAAAAAACTTACTTGATAGGGCTTTGAACTGGCTGCTCTCATTCTGCAGCTGGTGTACATAACTGTCAGCTGGCCCCACTTGGGAGAAGGCTGGTTGTTGGCACAAGCCCCAATCCATTACAGGAGCTGGGGCTTCGGTTCAGTACTGAGGGAGTGCGAGGCATTGTGGGAAACTCGGTCCTGTGATCCATACATTCAGCTCAGCTGCAGCTGGACTCAGTGATGGATGGTAAAGATCTGACGCTGCTGGTTGAAGAGGGACAGACAGTTCTCCCCGTGGCCTGCCCAACACTCCTCAACAACAATTCATGAACTGTGTAGTCAGCCCACAAGCCATTTGGTCCATTCAGCCTGCAAGCACGAGCCTGAGATTCTAGCTTCGAAATTCTCCATTGTTCTCCCACTCTGACCGTCTGGACTCACAGAATCGAATCATAGAATCCCTACAGTGCAGGAGGAGACCATTTGGCCCATCGAGCTTGCACCAACAACAACCTCACCCAGGCCCTATCTCCGTAACCCCAAGTATTTACCCTACTAATCTCTCTGACACTAAAGGGCAATTTAGCATGGCCAATCCACCCAACCTGCATATCTTTGGAGTATGGGAGGAAACCGGAGCACCCAGAAAAAACCCACTCAGGCACGGGGAGAACGTGCAAACTCATTGCTCCAATGAAACTCAATGCAAACTCGTGGAACAGCACCTCAGCTTTTGATTAGATACTTTATGGCCATTCCAGACTCAACACCGAGTTCAATCTCTTCAGAGTGTAATCTTTCCTCCCCCATTTTTGCTTCCTTTTTGCGCTGGTTTTACTTATTTTAGAATAGCAGTTACTCCAGATTCTGCCATTCACACCTCCTCGAGGTACACCTCCTGTTTCCTCACTTGTCCCCCTCCCTTTGGCCTTGCACCATCCTCTCGATTGTCAGACATTCTCTCCTCTATCCCCACTCCCAACATCCCTTTTGTTTTTCTTCAAGAACATTATTTGTTGGGAGCAACAAGTTGACAATAGGCCACAAAACAGTAGTGGTGTTGTATGGCATGGTCTAGCTCAGCAAGTTCGAAGTGCATGTAACAAGGGCAATGATGGGGGCCCCCAATCGGCAAGTAGACTGGGTAAACCTGATTAGCACTAGTGCTGAGGAGGATGGATTGTTGGAACGCACATGGTGTGGCACGGTGGCGCAGTGGTTAGCACTGCTGTCTCACAGTGCCAGGGACCCGGGTTCGATTCCTGGCTTGGGTCACTGTCTGTGCAGAGTTTGCACATTCTCCCCGTGTCTGCATGGGTTTCCTCCGGGTGCTCCAATTTCCTCCCACAGTCCAAAGATGTGCGGGCTAGGTTGATTGGCCAAGGTTAAAAATTGCCCCTTAGAGTCCTGAGATGCGGAGGTTAGAGGGATTAGCGGGTAAAATATGTGGGGGTAGGGCCTGGGTGGGATTGTGGTCAGTGCAGACTCGATGGGCCGAATAGCCTCCTTCTGCACTGTAGGGTTTCTATGATTTCTATGAAATGGTTTTCTAGAACAGTATGTGGAGGAACTGAAATAACTCCTCAGAGGCCAGTGTTCCTTCACTAGATTCCCTTTATTTACAAATGCAACCCCATTCCTAAGCGTGCTTCTGGTACAAAGTCAGACACCTCTCTCTCTCTCTCTATATATATATATATATATGTATAAAGGTGAGACTCCCTGATTGGACAGGCAACCATTACCTCTATCAGGGAGCTCATACTCCAAGAGGCCCACCCCATGGGCCTCGTTGAGTTCATTGCAAGAATCAATGAGGAAATGGGCAATTTTAGATCTAGTATTGTGTAATGGGAAAGGGATGATGTTCTAAAGGAGCCTTGAGGGAAGAGTGACCATAATATGACAGAATTTTGCATTAAGTTTGAAAGAGGCACAGTTCAAACTGAAACTGGCATCTTAAATCTAAACAAAGGAAACTCGTATGAGGGACAAGTTGGATCTGCTAGATTGGGAAACTACATTAAAAGTTTGGACAGTAGATGGGCAATGGCTAATGTTTAAGGAATTTGCAATAAATGTACATTCCTTTAAGGAACAAAAACCCAACAGGAAAAGTGACGTAACCGTGGCTAACAAGAGAATTTAAAAATGGCATTAAATCAAAGGAAAAGCCTTAAGGAATGGCCAAGAAAGTAGTACGCCTGAAGAATGGGAGCTTTTTAGAATTCAGCAAAGGAGGACCAAGAAATTGATTAAAAAAAGATAGAGGATAAGAGCAAACTGGCGAGAAACATAAAAACTGACTGTAAAATCTTCTATAGGTATGTAAAGAGAAGATTAACAAGGATAAGTGTAAGCCCACGACAGGCAGAGTCAGGAGAGTTTATAATGGGGGAGTAAGGAAATGACAGAGAAAGTAAACAAATACTGCGTATCTTCACAGGGGAAGATCCAGAAACTGTCGCAAAAAATACAAAAGAACCAAAGGATGCCAGCCGTGTTCACTTACACATCAACTGCTTAAAAAATGTCTTCTTCAGGACAAAGTTCTTTGATTTGATTTATTATGGTCACATGTATTGGGATACAGTGAAAGGTATTGTTTCTTGTACTATACAGATAAAGCATACTGTTCATAGAGTACATAGGGGAGAAGGAAAGGAGAGGGTGCAGAATGTTTGCTGTAGCGACAGGTAGGGTGCAGAGGAAGATCAGCTTAATATAAGGTCGGTCCATTCAAAAGTCTGATGGCAGCAGGGAAGAAGCTGCTCTTGAGTCGGTTGGTACGTGATCTCAGACTTTTGTATCTTTTTCCCGATGGAGGAAGGTGGAAGAGAGAATGTCCGGGGTGCGTGGGGTCCTTAATTATGCTGGTTGCTTTTCTGAGGCAGCGGGAAGTGGAGACAGAGTCAATGGATGAGAGGCTGGTTTGGTAATGGACTGGGCTACGTTCACAACCCTTTGTAGTTTCTTGCGGTCTGGGTCAGAGCAGGAGACATACCAAGCTGCGACACATCCAGAAAGGATGCTTTCTATGGTGCAAGTTCTTTGGTGAATCTGGAGAGATGTGAGAAGGTGCTGTATAAATGCCACTGACTTCCTAGTCAACTAGTGTAGGGTCACCTATTCCACATGGTCTTGCCAATAAGGGTCCTGTTGGCCAATTCCTTCTTTTATTCTATTCCTTTGGCATCGAGTTTGCACAGGAACTCAGCGGAGAAACAGCATTGCAAGCACAAATTAAACAGAAGGGTATCCATTAGAAGATTGCAGATATTAATAATAATTCTCAATGCGTGCTGCTTATTAAACCATGGGAGGCGTCAATCAGATCACGTGATAAGACCCATCACAAGCAATGTTTATAAAATTAATTCCATTCCTTATGTGGGCTTCAGATGTTTCCCATTCATCGATCTCCAGAAGAAACTCTTGTCTGAAACTATAAACGTTGCCAAGGCAACCACAACAACAATGACAAAACCAATGATTTTATTCATTGCTTTGCAAAGATGCCCTCTCTATGATATCACAACACCATATTTGGCATAAAGCCTTAAAATGTACCTTTCTTTATGTTCATTCCCACTTATATATTTTTTTATCATCGTTCACAGAATATGGGCGTTGCCGGCTGGGCCACCACTTTTCTTGCCCATCCCCAGTTACCCTTGAGAAGGTGGTGGTGAGCTGCCTTCTTGAATTGCTGCAGTCCATGTAGATACACCTACAGTGCTGTTAGAAAGGAAGTCCCAGGATCCTGTCTCACATTGAAGGAAAAGCGATACATTTCCAAGTCAAGATGGTGAGGGGCTTGGAGGGGAACTTCCAGGTGGTGATATTCCCATGCATCTGCTGCCCTTGTCCTTCTAGATGGTCAAGGTTGTGGGTTTGGAAGGTGGTGTTGAAGGAGCCTTGGTGACTTGCTATCTTGTAGATGGTACACACTGCTGGTATTGTGCATCGGTGGTGGAAGGAGTGGATGGTTGAAGGTGGTGGATGGGGTGCCAATCAAGCGGGCTGTTTTATCCTGGATAGTGTCGAGCCTCTTGAGAGTTGGAGAGTATACAATTACACCCCTGACTTGTGCCTTGTAGATGGTGGACAGGCTCCAGGGAGCCAGGAGGTGAGCTACTCTCCGCAGAATTCCCAGCCTCTGACCTGTTCCTGTTGCCACCTATGGCTAGTCCAGTTCAGTTTCTGGTCAATGGTAAACCCCCAGGATGTTGATACTTGTTTGCCAGGTATTATAACTGATTGAGTCCAACCATTGTGTAGTTATATCCAGTTGGAATACGTCTGACATGCTAACTGTCTGAAGCTGAACTAGACCACTCACAATCCTGATGTCATCTATTTGACTCTGAGCTGACCTTTCTGATCTCATATCCTCCCCATCACCGAGATCGTCAATGACCATATCTTCGACATTGCCCGTCTCCATCTGCTGAAGCCTCACCCATATCTTTGCTACCTCCATACTCAACTATTCCATTTATCAATGGGGATAAGCAATGTGATGATCACAGCCAGTGTGCTGGAATGAGCTACCCAATTAGTCCCAATGGACTGCTGTTTCCACACAGCTCTGCTATGTTTCCTGCTTCAGTACATAGGAAAGGTTCTATTTTCTCAATGCATAGCTGGTTTGCAACCATCAGAAACACAATCATGCACAAGATAGCCAGAAAGCTGCCACAACTCCTCCGCCTTGTGTAAATCACAGATTCTGGACATCTTCGAGGACCCATCCAGGGTTGGCACCTTGGTGGCAAAGGTTACCCGCAAAGGACGTGGCTGATGATGTCCATCTGGCGGCTGCCGTCTCCTCTGAAGGATGCTGAACCCTGGGGAGCATGGTGCCTTGCTGAAATGTGGTACTAACTGCAGAAGGGCCTCCCAGCAGCACACCTCAGAAGGTGCAGCCTCTTCAAGCATCTCTCCAGCATCCCCGTCTCTATGGCAACCTACAAGAGGCAGGAGCTGGAATACGATTCTCAATGTGCTTGTGGGTATCTGCCTTCAGTCAGACAAGGCTTCACAGATGTTGGGAATGAGCTGAGAGACTCTGTTATGAGAGGTTTGCACAGGACATGGACCTGCGCCACGTGATGGGACGTTTGCGATGAGTGGGGGAAGGGAACATAGTGTAATAGCTGACTGACCACGACACAGTTCAGCGAACAGAAGAGGGAGATACAGGCGATGTGGAATGGCTGCAATTTTGTTTGTATTGTTGGAAATGATCTACGACTGGTGCAGCTAATATTTCTTTCTCTTCATAACCCGAACACTACATCCTGGTGCATCCCCGGCATCCACAGCGGAGGTGAAGGCAGCCTGCTAGCTGCCACGCCCTGCGCTCTGTGATGGCTTTGACAGGCGTCCTCAGAGGACCGAGACTTGGATATTCCCAGCGTGCTTTGGGTCTCCTATTGTGGGGCAGTGCCACCCTCCTCGGCCAGTGGGGCTGGAGGTGATGGGGTCACAGACAGAGGTGGGGGGGGTTAAGGTCAGCTTGACGCTCCTGGAGTCACCTGGGTGGATGGCCCCGGGGCGCCCAACTGCGGGTCCTCTTCCCTATGGAGGCCCAAGGGTCCGTGGCAGACTCCTTGTAGAGAAGGGGCACCTGGCATGAGATCAAGGTGCCCTGCCCCCCCCTTGCGCAGCCACTGCTGGATGCCACCAGTGCCTACAGCGATGGGGTGTAACCCCCACAGATGCACAGGCGCTATGTCTTGGACAAAGGTCTCCATGGTAGCCACAATTGCATCAATCTTGATCTTGGCGTGGCGGCGTTCCGGCATTATTACCTCAGGCTGGACGGACTCCTCCATCGTACGTTACAAACTGTGGGATGCATCAGCCCGATATTCCCATAGTTGTCTCTGCAAATCCAACATCCTAGTTAGGACTGAGTCCATGGGCTCATCATCTGACAGAGACTCAGCAGAATCCTTCCCCCCCCCCCCCCCCCTCACCAAGCAGTCCCCCCACGTGTCGGTGACCTCGGATAACCCTGCTTCCTCCTGCTGTGGGCCAGAGTCTGCGCAGTGCTCGCCGTGGTGCCGACCCTTCCAAGGTGTGCATCCTTGCTTTGGGTGAGCGCTGTGACAGACCTTCCGGAAGTGTGCCATCCTCATGCGAGGATCCTCGAGATGTGGGGGTTGGCTCCCCTGGGGCGTTTGGCTGTGAGTGAGAGGATGATAATTAGGCACGTAGCAATGCAGTCGGTGTGGCTGTCTGAAGGAGCAGCTGGTGAAGGGTCCTCACTTGGGTCTGTGTTGCCCACCTCACCATCACGGCGGGCACAGGCCCAGTCCTCTGCAGCCAGCTGAACAGTTTGCTCCTCACACGGAGGGAACATCTTCAGCTGGGGCATCCGACCCTTGGTCTGGACCTCTCCCTCTTACTGAGGGTGAGCTTGACTTGCATGAAGACAGATGGAAAGAGAATGGTCAAGACACATGTCAAGAAAGACAGTAAAGATGCCTGGCTTGGGTGGGTGTTGAATGGGGGGGAGCCCTGTGCAGGATCAGTGCGCAAACTGAAAATGAAATCATAAGGAAAGCTTTCCTTTCTTTGGGTAAGGTACTGAAAACAAAAGCAGGGACGTAACGTTGAAACTGTGTGAAACATTTGTCAGGCCACAGCAGGGGTTTTGTGCAGAGTTCTGGTCACCACATTACAGGAAGAACAGAATTGCTCTGCGGAGAGTGCAGAGGAGATTCACAAGAATGTTGTCAGGACTGGAAAATTTCAACTATGAGGAGAGATTGGAGAGTTTGGGGTTATTTTCCTTAGAACAGAGGAAGCTAAGAGGTGACCTAATTGAGGCGTATAAAATTGAGAGGCCTAGATAGGCTAGATGGGAAAGATTTGTTTCCCTTCACCGAGGGGTCAATTACTCGGGGGCAGAGATTTAAGGTGATTGGTAGAAGGGTCAGAGAGAACATGAGGAAAAGTCTTTTCACTCAGAGGGTGGTGGGTGTCTCTGGGAATTCACTGCCTAAATTGGTGGTTGAGGCTGAAATTCTCATCTCATTAAAAAGGTACCTGGATCTTCATCTGAAGTGCTGTAACCTGCAAAGCTACAGACCAAGTACTGGAAAATGGGATTAAAATGAACGGCTCGTTCATTTTTCTCTCGTTTTTGGCTGCCACAGACACGATGGGCTGAATGGCCTCTCTCTGCACCGTAACTTTGCTATGGTTCTCAGGAGGCAATCCAGTGACGCATCACTGAACTCGGAGGCTGCATTCTTTCTCACTGTTGCAGCAGTCCAGGGCGGCAGTCATTGAGACTTTAGGGAAGGAAATCTGCCATCCTTACCTGATCTGGCCTACCTGTGACTCCAGAGCCACAGCAATGTGGTTGACTCTCAACTGCCCTGTGAACAAGGGCAACTAGTGATGGGCAATAAATGCTGGCCCAGCCAGCGACGCCCATGTCCCACAAATGAATAAAAAAGAAGGCTGTTGCACGAGTGCGGTTTAAAGATGGCGTTTGCTGTGAAGGTCCGCCTAGGTCACGGCAGGCTGGGCGAATTAGAGGCTGTCCATCCGGGATAAGACGTGCTTCCTGTTGACGAGTACTCAACGAAGTGAGAAGGTGCGAAACACCGCCACTGCAACCAACAGGAGAAACACTGCTTTTCTTGTCCACTCAGTCATCCATGGAGTGGAAAATCCCGCCCATAGTTACAATCCTGGCACAAGGTGCACTCTCCGATAATATCGATATGTCTGGCTGCTGCTGTATGCAAGAACTCAGAGAGGAAGAAAAAGGAGCTAAGCAATTCCAAGCTGTCCACATGGACCCTTCAGTGCAATTAATTCAGTCTGAGGCCATGCAAAATTCAAAAAGAAATCAGTGGGAATCTCAACACAGCAGCTCAACATTACCCGAGTTGGAGTTTCATGGACAATGCAATGGAAGTATTCCAAGGTGGCTGTTGAATGGGAAGTAGTGTATCATTCCCATTCCTGGCAACAGGAAACCTGAAGTTATTTTAGATTCTTTGTGGCCATTCATCTCATCTACTTGATAATAACAAATGCCTGGCTGTACTCACTGGATTGTGGCACTGTTTCCCCTTCACCTATTCTGTGATTAGAATCTCGACTTTCTGAAACTGATACTGCTGCGAGTTGCTTTTTTTTAAAAAGAAAATATATTGTTAGAAGGAGGTTTCCCGATGTCAGGGCTCAGAAATTTCCCTAACATTTACGCCCGGACAGTTTCGAGAATGGATGAAATCCAAGGCCACGACTCCAACAATGTGTCTTATCTCTAACCTTTGAAGATCATCTGCCACATTACTGTACCATTACAGAGTTTACATCTCCCCGCGTACTGCACTGTACCATTTCAGAGTTTACATCTCCCCGCGTACTGGAATGTACCATTACAGAGTTTACATCTTCCCACGTAAACTATGCCTGTGGTCTTTCTGATCAGGTGCCAATTTAGTGCCAAGTTCTGGGAATTTGGGCTGTGAAATCATACCCAATGGATCTGGGGTGTAACGTCCCAAACTCTCTTCCCCACTGACAGTTGTGGCTTTCAGTCAGTAGAAACTTTCATCTTATCAGTCCTGGTTGAAAGTTATCTCCTGTCAACTACATGTTGTTACGATAAAACATGTAGATTTCTTATAATACTGTATCTGTGATGCCACACACATTGCCCTTCATTAACAACGTTCTCATACAGTAGGTTCAGACAGCATAGTGATAATGTTATTGGACTAGTAACCAAGAGGCCTGGATTAATGCTTCAGAGTTATCCAATACCCAGCATGGCAATTAATGAATCGGGAATTAAAAAATGATCTCATTAATAATCTTCATGAAACTACTGATTGTTAGAATCATAGAATCCCTACAGTGCAGAAGCTAGCAATTCAGTCCTTCGAGTCTACACCGACTCTCTGACAGAGCATCTCACCCAGGCCTTCTCCCCCATCCTATCCCCGTAACCCCACACATTTACCATGGGTAATCCATCTAACCGACACATCTTGGAACACTAAGGGGCAATTTCGCATGTCCCAGCCCACCCAACCTGTACATCTTTGGAGAGTGGGAGGAAACCGGAGCACCCGGAGGCAGACACGGGGAGAACGTGCAAACTCCAGTCACCCGAGGCCGGAATTGAACCTGCGTCCCTGGCGCTGTGTGGCAGCAGTGCTAACCACTGTGCCACCCTATCCATCAGTGGAAGAAATCTGCTGCCCTCATCCAGCCTGGTCTACACGCGACTCCAGGCCGTCCGAAATGGCGGAGGAAGCCAATCACACCAAAGCCAAGTGGCCCATTTAAGATGGTGAGTCACCCACCACCTTCCCAAGGATGGTTAGAAATGAGCCTTGCAGGCAATGCTCACATCCCAAGAATATATTAAAGAGGAAGGTTGAGGAGTGCCCCTTTAAGAAGCAGGTTTGGGGGCGGGGTGGTTTGGCTAATTCAGTGGCGAGACTGATACAGAAATAGAATATAGTTAGCAGCTTGGGAGACCGGTAGCTAGTCAGAGAGTTGGTTTTAAAGGAAAGGTGTAGTTGGGGGCAATTGCATTTGAAGGAGAGATCACGGCCTCGGAATTAGAGAAGGTGATGCTGGCGGATATGTCAACAGTTTCTACAATGACAGGGAGAATGTTTACAGGGATAATGGTGGCATTAAACCGCAACTCACCTTGATGTGATGCTTAGCATTCCTCACAAAATGAAAGCCAGAAGGAAAAAAAACAAAGTTCTCTCTCCCTCCATAGCAGAAAATACTTGGGGCTGATCTGTCCCACACATGGGTTCCTTGTTAATTTTAGTTTTGTTGAATATATCTGCAGGTTATAGATTTTATTCCTGAACTGAATTCTGAATGCATCCTTCACCACTTACTTATCCTGTGTTAAGCTTTGTTATATAAAATCATTATCAAGAGGATTTCTATTTGTTTTTAGAAGGTTACTCTTTCATAGAATTATAGAAACTAGAAGCAGCAGTAGGCCATTCGGCCCTTCGAGCCTGCTCTGCCATTCATTTTGATCATGGCTGATCATCGAATTCAATATCCTGATCCCCCTTTCCCCCCATATCCATTGATCCCTTTATTTTGAAGGGCTTTACCTAATTTCTTCTTGAAATCACACAACGTTTTGGCTTCAACTACTTTCTGTGGTAGTGAATGCCACACATTCACCACCCTCTGGGTGAAGAAATTTCTCCTCACCCCAGTTCTGAAAGGTTTACCCCTTATCCTCAAACTATGACCCCTAGTTCTGGACTCCCCCCATCATCGGGAACATTCTTTCTGAATCTACCCTGTCCAACCTGTTAGAATTTTTAAAGTTTCTATGAGATCCCCCTCACTCTTCTAAATTCCAGTGAATATAATCCTAACCGACTTAGTCTCTCTTTCTTCTTTCTTCCAATGTTCCTTCCGTTTCCCTCACCTCATGTGCCCACCATCGCTGGGTTATATTTACACTGGGACACTTGTATCTGTTCTGTCTTTTATGAATGGTGTAAATGAGGATGCATGTGAATTCCATGTACTCCACAGTAATCTGATCATAGCTTGTGCTGTGTGCCATCTGAATGATATAACAAATGTGCAGAAAAATAGCTTAATTCTTCACAATAGCTGATTTCAAAAGACGGCAGAAGTGTGAAAGTTGGCTATTACTCTAAGGAGTCAAAATGCAACACGTTGCCATCGAAAAAAATATCTTTCACCACTTAATGCATTAGGGTTAAAGAGAGGAGAGCTGAGTGATATGCTGAAGGGAAAAGGCTATCCTTGTTTTTCTTGAGGGCAGAAGCAGAAATTCCTTTCAGACTGATTCATTAGCCTTTAGTCTACATCTTAACAAAGATTGTACTGCATACCAGCACACACAAAACGTCCCAATGATAAAGCTCTTTCGGAGGAAGTCATTTCAAGGTTAGGAATTTCTGAATGGCCAGTGCCCAGTGGCAGACTGCGGTCTGCTATTACTGAATGCATTGTCGGAATGAAACAGCGAGAGAGAGAAGAATCCAAATGTCAGACCAGCCAGTGAACGGAGTCTGTCGAGAACAAAGATTTCAGCTTGGCCCACCCGATCATTAGGGCCGATAGTTATAAAACAATCTCACTTGAGCATTGTGGTTTGCTCCTGCTATGCGATGATCACTGCTTTTAAGAATCTTTACTAGTTTCTCTTTAGTGGTTAGAAACCCAGCCCTTCAAAACCTCCACTTTTTGGCTCTCCTCCAGTTCTTGGCCTCTTGGGCATCCCCAATTTCCATTGCTCTGCCATTGGCAGCAATGTCTTCAGCTGTCTTGGCCCTAAGCTCTGGAATTCCCGCTGTAAATCTCTCTGCCTCTCTCTTCTCCTTTTAAGATACTCCATAAAACCTAGCCCTTTGATCATGCTTTTTTGCGTCATCTATCCCAATATCTCTTTTGAGGCTCGGTGTAAAATGTCATTTTGATAATGCTCCCTAGAAACCTCTTGGTTCATTTTATTACATTAAGTGTATCATGGCATTGCCAGTTGATGTAGCAGCAACATTTAAAGAGCCATTGGTTGACTTGTATGCTATAAACTGAAGTTCACACTCACTCATCTTGTAACCTGCTACAAAGATGATACAGTCAAGGCACTAAAAGTTCAAAGTTTAGTTATTAGTCACAAGCCGGCTTACATTCACACTGCAATGAAGTTACTGTGAAAATCCCCTAGTCGCCATACTCCAGCGCCTGTTCGGGTACACTGAGGGAGAATTTAGCGTGGCCAATCCACCTAACCTGCACATCTTTGGACTGTGGGAGGAAATCAGAGCACCCGGAGGAAACTCACACAGACACAGGGAGAACGTGCAAACTCCACATGGACAGTGACACAAGCCGGGAATCAAACTGGGGTCTCTGGTGCTGTGAGGCAGCAGTGCTGACCACGGTGCCACCGTGCCGCCCAGGGACTATATTGGGAAGCTGTCTCCAAATTCTCCCTCCCTCATTTCCTCCTCTTATTAAAAGACAGTGTTACTTTCTGTACCTGCGCCGATGCCACCCACCTCTACCTCAGCACCATCTCTCTCAGCTCCACCACAATTTCTAAGTTCTCAGATTGTGTCGAAATGTCCCCAGTTAAATGTTGGGAAGACTGAAGCCATTGTTTCCTGCCTTGCTGCACATTCTGTTCCCCAGTGTAAAGAAGCGTATCATACTAACCTAACTATGATGTAATGGCATATGACTAAGTAACCGAGATCTGGAGGAAAGTAGAAGTATAACCTTCCGTAGTTTCTAAGGACTACATTGAATAAACAAGAAGTGTTTTTATTAACTATAGTGCAGTAGCCTCTTTAGGGAAACGGGCAATTCTTAAAGAGCACCATCAAGGTGAGACATAATGGCTGCGGACAGTGAGTACAAGACATCCCAAAAAAGCAATTCACCAAAGATCCTGAGACAGCACCTTCCAAACCCATGACCACTTCCATCCAGAAGGACAAGGGCAGCAGATACATGGGAACACCACCACCTGACTTGGAAATATATCACCGTTCCTTCACAGTCGCAGGGTCAAAATCCTGGAATTCTCTCCCTAACGGCATTGTGGGTCAACCCGCAGCACGTGGACTGCAGCGATTCAAGAAGGCAGCTCACCACCATCTTCTTAAGGGCAACTAGGGATGGGCAATAAATGCCTGCCCAGCCAGCGACGTCCATGTCCCACGAATGAATGAATAAAAACCCAAAAAAAGACTCAGCACGTGATCTTACTGGCTGTTCAGGCCACACTCCCGTTGCAGTGAAGTCGGAGAATTTGATAGCCGGCCAAATCTCCATTCACAGCAGCAGGATGAGAAAATCCCATCGGCGTGAACGGTGGTAACATTCCAGCCTCAAAGTGAAGATTGCAGACATACACATCCTTGGAAGAAGAGGAAAAAGAAAATTGAATTATGGTTTACCTGAGAACTCAGGGCATTGTGAGATGCAAGCTGAGACACAAACCCAGAGTCCAGACAGCAGTGAGTGCAACAGATCCAGAGCTCTGGACAAGCACGGAGTCTACACTGTAACTCTCTGAACCTTTCCGAAGCACTGAAACCTCTCAACAGGCTCAGCACAGGGACAACTGGAGAAAGGAATTTTCTAGATTCAGGTTTGCACAAGAAGGAACAAAAACATCAGGTCAATACTTTTCTTTATGCAGTTGGAGCTATTGCTGATGACACAATTGCAAGACTGGGAGTCATTGAGATTTCAAGCTCTTCCAATTAAGTTCTTTAGGCATTTGATTTGTGCTTCAGTGTTTGAAAAAATGTAATTACTGAACATGCAAAATTCAATAGGCGGAAACATAAAATGGGCGAATGCATGGATTTATACACCAATACCTGTACCAGGTTAGCAGAGTAATTCATCTCCCAGTATTCCCTTTACGGAATACTGGGAGATGAATCAATAGCATGCAATCACATAGTAGTTAGGGTGGTGGGTGAAACGCTTTCAGGTCCCTTGTAAACAACAGAAGATCCAACTCTCACTAAGGCAATACATATCACATGATAGTCCAAGCTAGGAAAGCAAAGTAGAGAGGTTGTTTGTGGGGGAAGTGATTTCCCTTTGAAACAAATGAGTGAAGTTGTTCAACATGTCAGACAGAAAAAAGAAAGCACACTAAAGCAGAAGCCCGCAAAATCGGAGGAAAACCCGCCAACTGCCATCAGGAAATGCTCGCGATGTGGCGGTAAGAACACCCAAACAGGTGCCGGACTGTGGCAATTAGGGGAATTTCACAGTAACTTCATTGCAGTGTTAATATAAGCCTTACTTGTGGCTAATAAATAAACTTTACTTCACTTTAAGAATGCCTGGCAAGGGCAGCAGAGTGCCACAACTATGGAAAGTTAGGACATTTAAAAAATATCTGTGGATCTAAAACACAACTAGCCCAGTAGTAAAAGGAGAAAATAACAAGGCCAGACCAAATACAAGAAGTGGAAGAGCCACAGAAAATACAAATAACCTTACTGGGGGAAGTTAATAAAGTAGAAAATAATTACTGGAGCATTAAACTAAAAGTGGATGGATATTCCACAGAATATAAGATAGACACAGGCACCGGTGTTTCAGTCTTATCTAATGAAATCAAGTGCCTCAAATCCATCACTGTACAGCCATAATCCATCCACTTACGACTACACTGCAAGTTGTAAGTCAACATTTGGCAAGATTAAGACACACGGATAAAAAAATAATTGAACCTCCTTGTGTCATAAAGAACAAGAATCATCATTGTTAATCAGGAAAGCATGCAAACAATTGAAGCTGATTTACAAGGTTGATGAAATTGCTGATAGGCAGTTCAACAATGTATTCAGGAATGAATTCCCAAACATTATTTTCAGGTTTAGGCAAGGTGAAGACTGAACGTCACGCAAGCCTAAAAGCTGATGCTAAGCCAATTGTCAACTGAGGCGGCACAGTGACACCATGGTTACCACTGCTGCCTCACACGCCAGGGACCCGGGTTCAACTCCCAGCTTGGGTCACTGTCTATGCGGAGTCTGCACGCTCTCCACGTGTCCGCGTGGGTTTCCTCCGGGTGCTCCGGTTTCCTCCCACAGTCCGAAAGACATGCTGGTTAGATGAATTGGCCGTGCTAAATTCTCCCTCAGTGTACCCGAACAGGCGCCGGAGTGCGGCGACTAGGGGATTTTCACAGTAACTTCATTGCAGCGTTAATGGAAGCCCACTTGTGACACTAATAAATAAACCTTAATGTCCTGGAAAACATAGAAGGGGTAATATGCCATATGGACGACATATACATGGTTCAAAGTAGGAAGGTCATGCAAACTTCAGGGATAATAGCCAACCCACAGAAAACAAGGAGATTAGAGTGTTCCCTAGGTACATCACTGAGGTGCAAAGATTCCTTGGGATGGTCAACCAAGTACCAAGCTCCTACCAAATCGGGCAGAAACCACAAGGGCCAATTCCAGCTCCCTCTTGAATGTATCTAACAAACTGGTCCCAATAGTTTTCTGTGGTAGAGAATTCCACAGTTTTACAACTCTCTGAGTGAAGAAGTTCTTCCTCATCTCAGTCCTGAATGGCTTACCCCTTATTCTTAGACTGTGACCCCTAGTTCTGGACTTCACCAACATCGGAAACATTCTTCCTGCATCAAGCCTGTCCAGTCCCATCAGGATTTTATATGTTTCTATGAGATCCCCTCTCATTCTTCTAAATTCCAGTGAATACAAGCCCAGTCGATCCAGTCTCTCTT
This sequence comes from Mustelus asterias, assembly GCF_964213995.1. NCBI lineage: Eukaryota > Metazoa > Chordata > Chondrichthyes > Carcharhiniformes > Triakidae > Mustelus > Mustelus asterias. The sequence goes on along the minus strand of NC_135823.1, from coordinate 52,988,341 downwards.
CATATGTCAGTCCTTTCATTCTAGGAATCAGTCTGGTGAATCTTCGCTGGACACCCTCAATAGCAAGCATGTCCTTCCCCAGACTAGGAGACCAAAACTGCACACAATACTCAAGGTATGGCCTCATCAAAGCCCTGTATAACTGCAGCAAGATATCCTTACTCCTATACTCAAATCCTCTTGCTATGAGGGCCAACATGCCTTTTGCTTTCCCCACCGCCGACTATATCTGCATGCTAATCTTCAGTGACTGTTCCACCATGATACCCAGGTCATGTTGCACTTCCCCTTTTCCTAAACTGCCACCGTTCAGATAATAATCTTCCTTCCTGTTTTTGCCACCAAATTTATCCACATTATATTGCATTTGCCAAGCGTTTGACCACTCAGCCAGCCTGTCCAAGTTACCCTGCAGCCTCTTAGCATCCTCCTCACCGCACACACTGCCACCCAGCTTGTCTGCAAATGTGGAGATATTGCATTCAATTCCTCTGTCCAAATCATTAATGTATATTGTGAACAGCTGGGGTCCCAGCACTGAACCCTGCAGTACCCCACTAGTCACTGCCTGCCACTCTGAAGAGGACCCATTTATTCCCACTCTCTGCTTCCTGTCTGCCAACCAGTTCTCTATCCACGTCAATACATTATCCCCAATACCATGAGCTTTAATTTTGCTCACTAATCTCTTGTGTGAGACCTTGTCAAAAGCCTTTTAAAAGCCCAGATTCACAACATCCACTGGTTCACCTTTGTCCACTCTACTGGTCACATCCTCAAAAAATTCCAGATTCGTCAAGCACGATTTACCTTGAGTGAATCCATGCTGACTTGGACCAATCCTACTGCTTTCCAAATGCTCAGTTATTACATCCTCAATAATTGACTCCAGCATTTTCCCCACCATCGATGTCAGGCTAACCGGTCTATAATTCCCCATCTTCTCTCTCCCTCCATTTTTTAAAAAGTGGGGTCACATTCCCTTTAAGGGAGAAAGCATCTCACAATCATTGATCATCTCTTAGTTTTTAATGACAAACTGGTTATGCCTTTGAATTGAAATTCTCTAAAAAGCACATTAAGGTTATTTGAGGATAGCAAAATGCTGAGCAAGTGCCCAGCAGTCAGTCAGTCGGGTGGCCAGACATTAGTCATTCCATCGAAGAGTTAATCTCAAATTGCCTTACGTGTGTAGTAAATAGCCAATAGCAGAGCGAGCCACTGGCGCCCTCAACTTGATGAGAGAGAATGAAGGTATTTACAGAGGGGGCGATCTTACCAAATTTGGCCAAGTGTCAGTTCTGGTGAGAAAACTGGTGTGAAACTCTTGAATTTCACTGCTTTGATTTTTCTCCAGATCTTGTCACTTTAGCAGCTCATAAAAAAAAGACTGGGTGTGGTTTATCTTGTCACTCTGGGGAGGCAGGGTCTCTTAAATTCAGGAACCAGCTTCACTGAGATCGTGGCACCCACAAATAAGAAATGATTCCGCCCCCCCGCCCCCTCACCACGGCAGCATCTTGGGTGTTCCTCCTCCTCCTCCCCCCCACCCCCCTCCATCCTCCACAATCATCCCTGGCATCCCTCTCCCTGCATGCGTAGAAATCCAATGACGTGCACACATCAACTTACCCAACACACCACCAGCTCATTTTGCTTCCTAACTCGGTTATTGCAATACGATCTTAGCTTGTGGATTCCACAGATCCCACACGTCACTTAGTTGGCCGGTTGCTCGGAATATCTGTCTCACAAGCATTTGTAGAAAGTGTTACAGTTGTTTTTTATTCATTCGTGGGACATGGGTGTCACTGGCTGGGCCAGCATTTATTGCCCATCCCTAGTTGCCCTTGGAGGGCAGTTGAGAATCAACTACACTTCTGTGGCTCTGGAGTCACATGTTGGCCAGACTGGGTAGGGACGGCAGATTTCCTTCTGCTAAAGGGCATTTGTGAACCAGATGGGTTTTTCTGACAATCGGCAATGGTTTCATGGTCTTCAGTAGATTCTTAATTCCAGATATTTTTTATTGAATTCAAATTCCACCATCTGCCGTCGTGGGATTTGAACCTGGGTCCCCAGAATATTAGCTGAGTTTCTGGATTAATAGTCTCACAATAATACCATTCGGCCATCGCCTCCTCTCAGTATTTTACAGGGAGTGACAGGAACAATCCAGAATCATCACTGAAACAAGGATAAACTAATTAATGATGTTGTAGAACTAAGTGTGATGTGCAAAGCACCGACTGCCACTTTATTTTGATGCATTGTTGCTCTGTAGTTCTTGTAAGTAAGCTGAGTTCGTATTGCACATTTTCCCCATTAAAAAGACAGGTGCGCATGTACCTTCTGCACAATGCCCCCTATAAAGGCCCCACTGCCTACCAATGCCCCCTATGAATGAACACCGCTCGACAATCACCAGGCAAGAGTGTTCTCTTCCTGTTGGGGGAACACTTCAGCGGTCACGGGCATTCGGCCTCTGATCTTCGGGTAAGCGTTCTCCAAGGCGGCCTTCACGACACACGGCAACGCAGAATCGCTGAGCAGAAACTGATAGCCAAGTTCCGCACACATGATGACGGCCTCAACCGGGATCTTGGGTTCAAGTCACACTCTCTGTAACCCCCATGACTTGCCTGGGCTTGCAAAATCTCACTAACTATCTTGGCTGGAGACAATACACATCTCTTTAACCTGTGCTTAATGCTCTCTCCACTCACATTGTCTGTTCCTTTAAGACTTGGTTACCTGTAAAGACTCGCATTCCAACCATTATTTTGTAAATTGAGTTTGTGTCTTTATGTGCCCTGTTTGTGAACAGAACTCCCACTCACCTGACAAAGGAGCAGCGCTCTGAAAGCTTGTGGCTTTTGCTACCAAATAAACCTGTTGGCCTTTAACCTGGTGTTGTGAGATGTCTCACTGTGTTTACCCTATAAAGGAGCCAGCTGTTAACCTGGGCCTACCATCTGCATACAACTGTGCATGTATGGTGTTGGCACCAAATGCAGCCGATACTAAAGGGTTAACATCAGAAGCACATGATGTGGATGTAACTATGATGCAATGACCCATGTCAAAGTCATTGAGATCTGAGTAGAGTTAGAGGATGTACATACAACTGTAAATAAACAAGAATGTTATTTTTAAGTTTATTTATCAGTCTCACATGTAGGGTTACACTAACACTGGTTAGGTGCATTGGCCATGCTAAATTCTCCCTCAGTGTATCTGAACAGGCGCCGGAGTGTGGCGACTAGAGGATTTTCACAGTAACTTCATTGCAGTGTTAATGTAAGCCTACTTGTGACACTAATGAATAAACAATGAAGTTGCTGTGAAAATCCCCTAGTCGCCACACTCCGGCGCCTGTTCGGGTACACTGAGGGAGAATTTAGCATGGCCAATCCATCTAACCAGCACGTCTTTGGGCTGTGGGAGGATATCAGAGCACCCGGAGGAAACGCAAGCAGATACGTGGAGAACGCGCAGATTCTGCACAGACAGTGACCCAAGCCGGGAATTGAACCCGGTTTCCTGGCGCAGTGAGGCAGCAGTGCTAACCACTGTGCCATCGTGCTGCCCTGGCTTTTAGGAACTACAATAACTTTCTTCAGGAAACAGAAAAACCCTCAAGAACCCCGGACACACGATGAAACACTGCGCTACCAACTCCATCCCTCACCCTCGCATAAACCAAAGATTAAACCAGTTTGTTCACAACCTTGGTGTCAAATTTGACCCCAAGTTGATTTTCTGACCATGTTTTTGCATTCGTCAGTCACGGGATAGAGCAAAGAGGTAATGTTGGAGCTGTACAGAGCGTTGGTTAGGCCACAGCTGGAGTATTGTGTGCAGTTCTGGTCACTTCACTATAAGAAGTATGTGACTGCACTACAGGGGGTATACAAAGAACAAAGAACAATACAGCACAGGAACAGGCCCTTCGGCCCTCCAAGCCCGCGCCGCTCCCCGGTCCAGGATTGAATCCTGAATCCAGGATCCCCTCCCAGTTTTCCAGCCTATCTACATACCAATATCCTATCCACCGAGCTGTCCCTTACAGCTACGATGCTTTGTTCATCACAACCTATTAACTTACCCCCACCCCCCCATTCCAGACCATGTGATCTCCAGGGAGAGGTGAAAACGTATAGAGGAGGTTCACCAGGATGTTGCCTGTGATGGAGCATTTGAGCTATAACAAGGGACCGAATAGGCTTAGATTGTTTTCTTTAGAGCAGAGAAGGCCAAGGTGGACATGATTGATACGATTATGAGGGTATGGACAGGGTGAGTAGAGAGCAGCTGTTCCCCTTGGTTGACGGGTCAATCATGAGGGGGCACAGTTTTAGGGTAAGGGGCAGGAGGTTCAGAGGGGCTTTGAGAAAAAATCTTTTCACTCAAAGGGTGGTGGGAATCTGGAATATACTGCCTGGGAAGGTAGTGGAGGCCGGAAACCTTACAACCTTTAAAAATATTTGGATGAGCACTTGAAATATTATAATGTTCAAGGGACAAGTGCAGGAAAATAGGATTAGCGTGTCTTTAGTGGTAGTTATTGTTGGTGCAGACTTGGTGGGCCGAAGGGTCTTTTCTGTGCTGTATGACTCTATGGGTGGAATTTTCCTGTCCTGCTCACCACGGGAATCGTAGTGGGTGGGACCACAGACCATGTTAAGTTCCATGGACCTCGGGCTGGATTTTCCAACCTATGGGGCAAGCCTGGTCGGAAAATCCTGTCCTAGGAATGTCTTGGCTCATCTGAGGGAAACCCTCATTCATGCCTTTGTTACCTCCAGACCTGGTAAGGATGGCAGATTTCTTTCCCTAAAGGACATCAATGAACCAGGTGGGTTTTTACAACTGACGATTGATGCCAGGTCAACATCACTGAGACTAGTTTTCAATTCCAGATTTAATCATTGACTTCAAGTTCCACCATCTGCTGTGGTGGGATTGAAACCCCTGTCCCGCAAGCATTAGCTAGACCAGTGACATTACCACTCTGCTACCATCTTCCCATGGGATCGGCTTGGTGTACTTAGTGGTGGAGTCATTGGGAATTTGAATTTCCTGCTTTTTATTAACAGGATACATTAAAGAATCTGATAGTCTCTGGGTGAAGTTAGAAACAGGTTTTGAATCGGAGAATCCCATGTGGCCCATTGAGTCTGCACCGACAACAATCCCACCCAGGCCCTATCCCCTTAACCCCATGTATTCACCCCGTTAATCCCCCTGACATTAAGGGTCAATTTAGCATGGTAAATCCACCTAACCCGCGCATAGAACATAGAAAAAATACAGCACAAACAGGCCCTTCGGCCCACAAGTTGCGCCGGTCATGTCCCTACCTACCTAGGCTTATATATAGGCTTCACCTATAACCCTCAATCCTATTAAGTCCCATGTACTCATCCAGAAGTCTCTTAAAAGACCCTATCGAGTTTGCCTCCACCACCACTGACGGCAGCCGATTCCACTCACCCACCACTCTCTGAGTGAAAAACTTACCCCTGACGTCTCCTCTGTACCTACTCCCCAGCACCTTAAACCTGAAGAGGCACCGAAAGACTTAACTGAAGGGCATCTTTGGAGTGTGGGAGGAAACCGGAGCACCCGGAGGAAATCCACACGGACACAGGGAGAACGTGCAGACTCCGCACAGACAGTCTCCCAAGGCTGGAATTGAACCCGGCTCCCTGGCGCTGTGAGGCAACAATGCTAACCCACCGTGCCACCAAGGATAGGAAGACCTCCAGAGAGTTGAGGTTTGTGTATTTCGAATTGAACTAATTCTAATTGAAGTATTGCTACGTTTCAAACACTTAAATAGAACCTTAAAAAGAAAATTAGGACTAAATACCTCTCATGCGCCAGACACACAATATTAAACCTCTAATTAATATGCAACAAAGCTCCAACTTGCCAAGTATGGAATTATTTTTTATTAGTATTGCGCGAAGTCCAATTCTGCCTCTTTAAACAGTAGCACGGAGCCATGTGTCAATTACATTCAAATGAAACCTCCTGATGCATTAAATGAAATAGCCAGTAGGTATTGGATTGCACCGGGCTCGACGATGTGTTTGATCCTTGGCTGTTTGTGTGTGAAAGTGTTGCTGTTGCCTGAACTGTAAAATGATCTTCCCTTTTCAATGTGTGTGTTCCTCTGGGCCGGAGCACAAACTTAGGCGTGTTTGATGTCTTGAGGTGTTTTTCTTTGCAAAGGCTTCTGTTAAGTCTTTCGGTGCCTCTTCAGAAATTCCAAAAAGGTTTCTTTTTTTTTTGCGTGTGTGTCCAGTTGCACACATTCCCTTCTGCGGAAACATTTGTACCACTCTGCTTTGTATCCGAAATAATAATTCGTTTTAAGATTTTCTTCAAATCTTTCCTTTAAGAAATGAGACAATATGAACTTCTGCGCATTAACCGCGCAGATAGTGGCTGGAGAAACCTATTGTTTGCTTGAAGGGAAATCCTTTCAGCGGAGAAACTTGGTGAAATGCATAGGGAATTAATGGAGCAAATCTTTCAATTTCTCTGGGGTGTTCCGTGACATCTTAACCAGCGTGTTCTTTAGATCAGTACATAAGTGATTACGAGACAAAGCGAGTACTTACTGGAATACCAGCAGGTTGGCGCTAAAAGGTTGCCGGGGTTTAAGCCTTCTACTACGCAACTGGGGCCCGGACAATTATGTGGAACATGAGCCCCTCGCTGGTAGACTCAGCATCCTTCACCAGTGTTGTTTTGGAGTCTGCCTCGTCAAATAGCTGTCGAGGAGGTAAAGCCCTTCTCCTTCCCCTCGAGATCCCTGGCTCTTCTGTGCGCAACATTGACAAAGATCTGTCCATAGAAAGAATTAACAGTGGCAAGAACGTTGAATCGGACCTAAATGCCTTCTAAGTGGTGGAAAGGCAAGTATAATACGTTGCCCAGGGTTTCCGAATGTTACACAACACATTCCATAGGTTGTCTTTCAAGAAAAGAATTGTATCAAAGGGGCACTCTGTTCACAAGATCGTGCAATGATGACTTAGAGAGAGCATTTGACTTATTAATTTCCTTACAAGACCCCATGTTTTCCTCACTGCACCATCTATTTGTTTAGTGAGTGACTCCAAGCTTTCAGTGTTCCTCGCTCTATCTGGACGTCCCTTCCATCATAGGATCCTACAGTGCAGAAGGAGGCCATTTGGCCCATTGAGCCTGCACCAACCACAATCCCACCCAGGCCCCATCCCCATAACCCCATGCATTTACCCTAGCTAGTCCCCCTGACCCTAAGGGGCAATTTTTAGCATGGCCAATCCACCTAACCTGCACATCTTCGGACTGTGGGAGGAAACCGGAGCACCCGGAGGAGACCCACGCAGACACAGGGAGAACGTTCAAACTCCACACAGACAGTGACCCAAGCCGGTAATTGAACATGGGTCCCTGGCGCTGTGAGGCAGCAGTGCTAACCATCGTGCCACCGTGCTGCTCCATGTGAAGGTCACTCTTCGAGTGATGAAAACCTTTCTGATATCAGCCTTAAACTTAGTTGGAACTTGAGTTCCTTTTGTCTTATTGCTACAGTTTAATGCAAAGTGATGTTCCAGGGTTTCCTTCTCCATTTCCCTGGCTCACTTTCACCCATCTGAAAGATCATCTCTCAGCCACCTCCCTTTCGGGTTGAAGAGCTTAGATTTCTCCGTTTTTTTCCTTGTGACTCAGGCCCAGCCTCATGGCTCCTCTCCATGTCGTCTCCAGTGCTTGAATGACTCTTTTCTCTTTTGCGGATGACAAGGGGAGGGGAGGCAATGGCCTAGTGGCTTTATCGCTAGACCATTAATCCAGAAACTCACCTCATGTTCTGGGGACCCGGGTTTGAATCCCGCCACGGCAGATGGTGAAATTTGAATTCAATAAAAAATCTGGAACTAAGAATCTACTGATGACCATGAAACCATTGTCAATTGTCGGAAAAACCCATCTGGTTCACTAATGTGCTTTAGGGAAGGGAAATCTGCCTTCCTTACCTGGTCTGGCCTACATGTGACTCCAGAGCCACAGCAATGTGGTTGACTCTCAACTGCCCTTGAGCAACTAGGGATGGGCAATAAGATTGGCCAGCCAGTGATGCCCATGTTCCACGAATGAATTAAAAAAAAACATGTTGCACTTATATAGTACCTTTAAAGAAGTGTTATGTTACAAGACACTTCACAAGGGCATTCTCAGACAAAACGTGAGGTGGAGTCACACATAAAATATATTGGTTCAGGTGCCCAAAAACTTGGTTAAAGAGGTAGATTGATAGGCACGTATTAAAGAAGGAGGGAGATGTGGAGGTGGAGATGTTTAGAGAGGGTATTCCAGAGTTCAGAGTCCAGCTGGTAATGGTGGAGGGATTCAAACTTGAGGATACGCAAGAGGCCAGTTTCAGAGAAGTGGAGATATCTCGAAAGGTTTGAGGGCTGGAAGAGGTTACAGGGACCAGCACTGACGTTGTACAGAAGATTGAGAACCAATCAAATCACCGTACAATCAATTTATTCATAACTTTGCCAACTTGTGTTTCACAATTCCCTTTGCTGTGGGCAATGTTTTAATGCGGAGATGCCGGCGTTGGACTGGGGTAAGCACAGTAAGAAGTCTCACAACACCAGGTTAAAGTCCAACAGGTTTATTTGGTAGCAAATACCATAAGCTTCCGGAGCTTGCTGCTCCTTCGTCAGATGGAGTGGAGTGGAAACCACTCCATCTGACGAAGGAGCAGCAAGCTCCGAAAGCTTATGGTATTTGCTACCAAATAAACCTGTTGGATTTTAACCTGGTGTTGTGAGACTTCTTACGGCAATGTTTTAACCAGTTTCCAACTCTGCGTTCTTTATTTTGTGACTGTCTCCTTACACATCCCAAAGTTCTGCATTTCCCACTTTCAGCAGGGTACGGAATAGATACTTGAAGAGGAGACAGTTTGCAGGAGAATGGGGAAAGAACATGGGAGTGGGAAAATTGGATGGTTCTTTCAAAGAGCCAGAACAGGACGGATGGGCTGAATAGCCTCCTGCAGTGCTGTCTGATTCTTTGTGAAGGAATAAATTGTCGATTAGACTGTATCATTTATCATTCCCACCTTTTGGCAGGACAGGAGAAACCACTTAAAACATTTTCTTATGCCAACAGGGATGTTTTTAGATTTGGGAGAGATTGTTTTCATCAACTGGAGGATGAGAACCAGAGGGTACATATTTAAGATAATTCACAAAAGAATAGGAGTCGGGGGGGGGCGGGGGGGAATGTTTGGGGGAGAGGAGGAGAAATCTTCTTACACAGTGACTTGTTCCAATTTGGAACATATTGCCAGAAGGGATGGTAGGAGCAGAGTTAACTATAATTTTCAAAAGGGATTGGAATAACACTCGAAAGCAAAACAAAAATTGCAGGGCTATTTGGGAAAGAGCAAGAGCGAGGGATTGAGATAAATTGAATAGAGCTGCCAAAGGGCTAGCACAGATCCAATGGGCTGAATGGCCTCTTGTGCTGTATGATCGCTGATTCATAGAATCATAGAAATCCTACAGTGCAGAAAGAGGCCATTTGCCCAATTGAGTCTGCACCAACAACAAATCCCACCTAAGCTTTATCCCCACATATTTACCCCACTCATCCCTCTAACCTATGCATCCCGGGACACTAAAGGGCAATCTGGCATGGGCAATACATCTAACCCACACATCTTTGGACTGTGAGGGGAAACTGGAGCATCCAGGGGAAACCCACGCAAACATGGGGAGAACTTGCAAAAGCCACACAGACAGTGACCTCAGCCAGGAATTGAACCCAGGTCCCTGGAGCTGTGAGGCAGCAGTGCTAACCACTGTTCCACAATGCTGCCCCAATTCTAGATTGTATTGTTGACAATAGGATCCCCAATGCATCCAATCATTGGTTAAAGTTAAGACACTTACAAAACCAGGTCTATATTTCTACAGGAAAACAACACTGAACTGAGGATTGCTTGTTGTTTTGCCAGCTGGTTCACCTCCTTGGAATGAAGTTGGCGTGCGGAGCTGCGGCTGCACGTTCCGACTTCTTTGCCCTGATAAACCTTGGAAGCCAGGTGCTCCTCTCTTAGGGAGCTCCTGTCCTTGGCTCAGTGCCTCCCTGGGGTGGCCTGGCTGGTGTTTGGAGTATTGCAGCAACAGTCCTGTTCCTCTGAGGCTCGCTGGCATTGACCTGGCATGGAGCAGCCTGCTCACAAACATTGCCGTGCTCACTGGATTCTGGGTGAATATCTGACATCTCTTCATATCTCTACCCTCATTTTTTGCTTTTGCTCATTCTTGACCGAAGACAGTGGTTGAGAAATTTGCTTGGGCAAGGCCTATTTCGCAGCCTAAGATTTCAATACAGCGGCAGGCTGGCTTATTAAAAGCTGGCAATGCTTCACCTGCCATTGTGATAAAGACCCCAATCTGGCATGTAGTTCCCAATGAATCAGACAATAGGGCTGTTGTGTGTAAAGGGAGCTAAGTGCTATCGAGGCCCCGATGCGCTCTCAGCTGGTTGCATTCAGGAAAACTAAGCCAATATTTATTTTATTCATTTGTGGGACATGGGCATTGCTGACTGGCCACCATTTATTGCTCATTCCGACGATCCCCCGTGACCATCGTAACAGGGATCTAATCTCCAATGGAGACTCATGAAGGAACAATAGTTTTCTAGCTTAAATTTTTCATTTTCAAAAAACTAAATTGCTGCCAACAATCTAACATACCCTGGGCAAGCTGAAATCACTTCCCGAATCATTGTCCTGGATATCCATTATTGTATTGGGAAAGAAGTTGTACTTATATAGCCACTTGGGCAGCATGGTGGCACAATGGTACCCAGGGACCTGGGTTCAATTCCGGCCTCGGTCACTGTCTGTGGGGAGTTTGCATGTTCTCCCCGTGTCTGCGTGGGTTTCTTCCGGGAGCTCCGGTTTCCTCCCACACTCCAAAGATGTGCGGGTTAGGTTGATCGGCCATGCTAAATTGACCCTAGTGTCAGGGAGATTAGGAGGATAGATGTGTGGGGTTACAGGAATGGGGCCTGGGTGGTGTTGTGGTTAGTACAGACTTCATAGGCTGAATGGCCTCCTTCTGCACTATAGGGATTCTATGATTCACTTCCATGATTTCAGGATGTCTTTTGTCGTCAATGGATCGTTACTTTTTTTTTGATGTGTGCTCACTGCTGAAGTTCAGGGAAGATGGCAGCCAATCGACACACAGCAAGATCCCATCAAAGGCAGTGCAATAAGTAAAGGGAATTAAGTTAGTGTCGTGAAGGTAGCTGAGGGAGAAATATTGGCCAAGGAACAGGGGAGAAACTAGGGCTGTTCTCCTTGGAGAAGAGAAGGCTGACAGGTTAGAGTTCGATGGAGTTGTTCAAAAGCATGATGCGTCTGGACGGAGTAGATAAGGAGAAACTGTTCCCATTGGTAGAAGGATCGAGACCAGAGGACACCGATTTAGAATGATTAGCAAATGTAAAGTTTATTTATTAGTGTCGCAAGCAGGCTTACATTAACGCTGCAATGAAGTTGCTGTGAAAATCCCCTCGTCGCCACACTCCGGCGCCTGGTCGGGTACACCGAGGCCAATGCACCTAACCAGCACGTCTTTTGGACTGTGGGAGGAAACCAGAGCACGCGGAGGAAACCCACGCAGACACGGGGAGAACGTGCAGACTCCACACAGACAGTGACCCAAGGCCGGGAATCGACCTCTGGCGCTGTGAGGCAACAGTGCTAACCACTGTGCCACCGTAGCCCCCTGACATGAGACTGTGTGCACTGTGAGTGGTTAGAATGTGGAGTGTAATATTTGACAGTATGGCGGAGGCAGATTTAATCATGGCCTTCGGAAGAGAATTGGATCATTTGCAGGGCTATGGGGAATAGGTGGGGGAGTGGAACTAGCTGAGTTGCTCTTGCAGAGGGGCTGGTGCAGGCATGAAGGGCCGAATGGCCTCCTTCTGCGCTGTAGCCATTCTATCGGTGGATTTTTTTCCGCTCCTTCTCGTGGGCAGGATCTTCTAGTCCAGCTGAGGTTGACCCCTGCCCTGAGCTCCCCGGCGACGGGACAGGTGAGCCACGTTGTAGACTTCAACGGGGCTGGAAGGTCCCTTTGGCGGCCAATAGCAAGCCGCCTCTGCCAGGGGAATCCAGGCCCGCTGCGGCTGGAACATTCTGGCATAGGATTATGTTCTGTTTCTCCCCTGCTGTATAAGTAGCTACATGGGGTGATGGGAGGCGACCTGGAAGGACTAACCCTCCCATATCCTGCTTGGGGTGGTCCGCCCATTCTGTCAGATTTCTTTTTACAGGCGCATGAGATAAAGGCCATTCCCTAGAATAGAATCATAGAATCCCTACAGTGCAGAAGGAGGCCATTCAGCCCATTGAGCCTGCACCAACAATCCTACCCAGGCCCTATGCCCATAACCCCACATATTTACCCTGCTAATCCCTCTGACACTAAGGGGCAATTTAGCACGGCCAATCCACCTAACCTGCACATATTTAGAGTGGAATCTCAGAATCCCTACAGTGCAGAAGGAGGCCATTCGGCCCATCAAGTCTGCATCAACCACAATCCCACTCAGGCCCTATCCCCATAACCCCGTGCATTTTCCCTAGCTAGTTCCCCTGACATTAGGGGGCAATTTAGCATGGTCAATCCACCTAACCCGCACATCTTTGGACTGTGGGAGGAAATTGGAGCACCGGGAGGAAACCCACGCAGACAAAGGGAGAACGTGCAAACTCCACACAGACAGTGACCCAAGCTGGGAATCGAACCCAGGTCCCTGGTGCTGTGAGGTAGCAGTGCTAACCACTGTGCCACCGGGGGGGGGGGGGGGACGGGGGACGGGGGGTGGGGGACCCACGCAGACGCGGGGGGAACGTGCAAACTCCACACAATCAACCAAGACCGGAATTGAACCCGGTTCCCTAGCGCTGTGAGGTAGCAGTGCTAACCACTGTGCCACCGTGCCACCCGCATCTGAAAGACGGGTCTCTGGCACCCCAATAGTCTCGCTGCTGTAATCTGTTCCTCCCGTGGGCCCAAAGTGGAAACTCTGCATGGGCAATCTCCAAACTCCTGCCCCACACTCTGTGAAAAGTGTGTCAGCTCCTACTCCCTTCTCTTACATCCAGTTTGAACGGTAGCGCCTGGGAATAACTGCGGAATATCCTCCAGGCACCAACTGTACTTCTTGATTGTCGATTAGCGATGAAAGATAAATATGTTAATGAACCGTTGCGCAATTCAATGTCTTTGCGTTGTGACAGATGTTCAGCGCAATATTTATTTTAGTTTCAAAAAAAGCCTCTGCACCTGGAAAAAAATTACACAGAATTAATTCTTCAAATGGAAGCTTTGTCAACGGCCTCTGAGCCCTCATTAAGATCCTCTGGTATTAAATGCAGTATGAAGAAAATGAATTTATTTATAGTCTGACAGATGACATACAGGTGCTGTCTTTTTGAAGAAGAATTAATTCTCCTTACCGTAAGTGATTTAAAATGAAGATGATCCGGCAGAGGGACTTCACTGGAGCATTCTGGGAGAAGTCGGCCCAGCAACATCTCGGGTGGCATTGGTTAGCACTGCTGACTCACAGTGCCAGTGACCCGGGTCCGATTCCCGGCTTGGGTCACTGTCTGCGTGGAGTTTGCACATTCTCCTCGTGTCTGTGTGGGTTCCCTCAGTGTGCCCCGGTTTCCTCCCACAGTCCAAAGATGTGCGGGTTAGGTGCATTGGCCATGCTAAATTGCCCCTTAGTGTCAGGGGCACTAGCTAGAGTAAATGCATGGATTAGGGGGATAGGGTCTGGGTGGGATTGTGGTCAGTGAAGACTCGAAGGGCCAAATGGCCTCCTTCTGCACTGTAGGGTTCTATATAGCTGGATCATGGGCTGAGTTTTCCTGTCCCGCCTATCATGGGAATCGTAGCAGGCGGGACAGAAAGTTCCGTGGATCATGCAAAGATCTGTTGACCTCGGGTGGGAATTTCTGGTCTTGGGGTGAGCGTGGCTGGAAAATCCCACCCTATTTGTCTGTGAAATACAAATTTGCAATTGGTTACGCAATGTCCTTCTATGATCTGAAAGGGACGGCTAAAAATCAACTCATGCAACTTCATTTTTTCCCCACAGTGCGTCTGTTTTGTTTCTCCACAATATTAGAGGCCATGGAATCCAATGGTAATCATGCAACAATGCGTTCTTCATTCGGCCTGTGTGAGGCACAACAGCATGGATCAGATGGGCCGAACAACCAGCTTCTGTGCTGCACATCCTGGACGGAATTTTCCCGTCTTGTCCACCACGGAAATCATAGCGGGCGGGACACAGATCATGCAGAGGTCGTTTGACCTTGAGTGGAATTATCCGGCCTTGGGGCAAGTGCGGCTGGAACATCCCGCCACTGTCTCATTTTATTTTCATGTACATGCTATCAGTAACAACCAAAATGCTTTGCATTTACCTCCTTCGCATTGTCTGACTCTGAGGGCAGTATGGTGGCACAGTGGTTAGCACTGCTGCCTCACAGCGCTAGGGAACTGGGTTCGATTCCCGGCTTGGGTCACTGTCTGTGTGGAATTTGCACATTCTCCCCGTGTCTGTGTGGGTTTCCTCCGGGTGCTCCGGTTTCCATCCACACTCCAAAGATGTGCGGGCTAGGTTGATTGGTCATGCTAAATTGCCCCTTAATGTCAGGGGGTTAATAGAGTTAATATGTGGGATTATGGGGATAGGGCCTGGGTGGGATTGTTGTCAGTGCAGTCTCAGTGGGTCGAATGGCCTTCTTCTGCAGTGTAGGGATTCTATGATTCTATGTCCCTGCCCCAGTGCATCTGCTGTTGAAACTCTCATCAATGCCTTTGTTCCTTCTCGACTAAATCATTCCAACACACTATTCCTTTCTATTCTTCCACTTTCTATCTTCCTTAAACCTCAGGTTATCCAAAGCACTGCTGACCGTGTCTTTACTCTCAGTGAGTCCCCTGTCTTCATTGTTATTCTCCCGGTCAATCAATGTCTTTATTTCAAAATTCTCTTCCTTTCAAATCCCTTCCTGGCCTCTCTGTAATCTCCTCCGATCCTCTGAGATATCATGTGCTTCTCTAATTCTGGCCTCTTGAGCAACCCTGATGTTAATTGCTCCATTATTGATGGACGTGACTTCAGTTGCCTGGGTCCCAAGTTCTGGAATCCTCTCCCTACATCTGTCTGCGTCCACACCTTGCTTTCCTCCTTTAAGAAGTTTAACAACACCAGGTTAAAGTCCAACAGGTTTATTTGGTAGCAAAAGCCACACAAGCTTTCGAGGCTCTGAGCCCCTTCTTCAGGTGAGTGGGAATTCTGTTCACAAACAGAACTTATAAGACACAGACTCAATTTACATGAATAATGGTTGGAATGCGAATACTTACAACTAATCCAGTCTTTAAGAAACAAAACAATGGGAGTGGAGAGAGCATCAAGACAGGCTAAAAAGATGTGTATTGTCTCCAGACAAGACAGCCAGTGAAACTCTGCAGGTCCACGCAACTGTGGGAGTTACAAATAGTGTGACATAAATTCTGATTCTAGGATCGCATGATAAAGACTCAGGAGGAAAAAAGCAGAAATATTTATGTGAAATAGTGTGACATAAACCCAATATCCCGGTTGAGGCCGTCCTTGTGTGTGCGGAACCTGGCTATCAGTTTCTGCTCCGCGACTCTGCGCTGTCGTGTGTCGCGAAGGCCGCCTTGGAGAACGCTTACCCGAATATCAGAGGCCGAATGCCCGTGACCGCTGAAGTGCTCCCCAACAGGAAGAGAACAGTCTTGCCTGGTGATTGTCGAGCGGTGTTCATTCATCCGTTGTCGCAGCGTCTGCATAGTTTCCCCAATGTACCATGCCTCGGGACATCCTTTCTTGCAGCGTATCAGGTAGACAACGTTGGCCGAGTTGCAAGAGTATGTACCGTGTACCTGGTGGATGGTGTTCTCACGTGAGATGATGGCATCTGTGTCGATGATCCGGCACGTCTTGCAGAGGTTGCTGTGGCAGGGTTGTGTGGTGTCTTGGTCACTGTTCTCCTGAAGGCTGGGTAGTTTGCTGCGGACAATGGTCTGTTTGAGGTTGTGCGGTTGTTTGAAGGCAAGAAGTGGGGGTGTGGGGATGGCCTTGGCGAGATGTTCGTCTTCATCAATGACATGTTGAAGGCTCCGGAGGAGATGCCGTAGCTTCTCCGCTCCGGGGAAGTACTGGACAACGAAGGGTACTCTGTCCACTGTGTCCCGTGTTTGTCTTCTGAGGAGGTCGGTGCGGTTTTTCGCTGTGGCGCGTTGGAACTGTTGATCAATGAGTCTAGCGCCATATCCTGTTCTTATGAGGGCATCTTTCAGCGTCTGGAGGTGTCTGTTGCGATCCTCCTCATCCGAGCAGATCCTGTGTATACGGAGGGCTTGTCCGTAGGGGATGGCTTCTTTAACGTGTTTAGGGTGGAAGCTGGAGAAGTGGAGCATCGTGAGGTTATCCGTGGGCTTGCGGTACAGTGAGGTGCTGAGGTGACCGTCCTTAATGGAGATGCGCGTGTCCAAGAATGCAACCGATTCCGGAGAGTAGTCTATGGTGAGCCTGATGGTGGGATGGAACTTGTTGATGTCATCATAGAGTTGTTTCAGTGATTGTTCACCATGAGTCCAAAGGAAGAAAATGTCATCGATGTATCTAGTGTATAGCACCGGTTGAAGGTCCCGTGCGGTGAAGAAGTCTTGTTCGAACCTGTGCATGAAGATGTTGGCATATTGAGGTGCAAATTTGGTCCCCATGGCTGTTCCGTGTGTCTGGATGAAGAACTGGTTGTTGAAGGTGAAGATATTGTGGTCCAGGATGAAGCGGATGAGATGTAAAATTGCATCTGGAAACTGGCAGTTGTTGGCGCTGAGCACTGAGGCCGTTGCAGCAATGCCATCGTCATGGGGGATGCTGGTGTAGAGTGCTGAGACATCCATTGTGACGAGGAGCGCTCCTGGTTCAACTGCTCCATGTGTGCCGAGTTTCTGTAGGAAGTCCGTCGTGTCGCGACAAAAGCTGGGGGTTCTTTGTACAATGGGTTTCAGGATGCCCTCGACATAGCCGGAGAGGTTCTCGCACAGGGTCCCATTGCCCGATACGATGGGACGGCCGGGTGTGTTTGCCTTGTGTATCTTCGGGAGGCAGTAGAGATCTCCAACGCGGGGAGTACGTGGGATGAGAGCACGGAGGGTGTTCTGAAGGTCCGGATCAAAGGTCTTGATCAGAGTGTTGAGTTGACGGGTGTGTTCTTTGGTCGGATCTGCAGGTAACTGTCTGTAGTGTTCCTCGTTGTTGAGTTGTCGGTACACTTCTTTGCAGTAATCCGTTCTGTTCAGTATGACGATGGCCCCTCCTTTGTCTGCTGGTTTGATGACAATGTTGCGGTTGGTCTTGAGAGCGTGGATGGCGTTGCGTTGTGCTTGGGTGATGTTCGGGGCTGTCTTGTGAGTGCGGCTGATGAATTTGGTGTTGACGCACCTCCTGACGGCTTGGGCATACATGTCAAGTCGAGGGCAGCGGCCTTCCGGAGGAGTCCAATTCGACTCTTTCCTCTTCGGATGCACTGCGGATCTCTCTGTCGGCTGTTCCAGTTCATTGGCTGTCTCATTGTGTTCGTTGTTGGCCTCTTGGGGTTTGTGGAAGAACTCCCTCAGCCTCATTCGCCTGATGAATTCCTCTGTGTCTGCTGCGAGACTGATGGGGTCTATTTTGGTGGTGGGGCAAAAATTAAGCCCTCGGCTGAGAACTTCGATTTCATCTGGTTGAAGTGTGTAGTCGGACAAGTTGACAATGGACTTCCCTGCAGTGGGACTGTTTCCTACTGTGGTACCGGGGGAGGCTTGGTTGCTGCTGGTGGTGATGCCGAGTTTCTCAAGTTTCCTGTTCTTGGTGTGCATGTAGATGGTGTAGTTCCTTTGTCTCGTCTGCTTGGCAGCGTTTCGCAGCTGGTCTGCGTCCTGAGCGCAAGTTGAGAATATGGATTCGATCTTGGTTTCCAGGCTGCGGCGTTTGCTGTAGAGTTGGTGTATGAGGTGGTTGAGGAGGGTGAGAGAGGTGCGACGGCAAAGTCTCTCAGCGTAGTCTGTGTTATAGGTTGACCTGAGTGGGTTCGTGATCTGTAGTCCTTTCGGTATCTTGTCTGCTTTCTTGCATCTTTGTAGAAACTTGATGTCTGTGTCGATATGCGCGATCTTCTTGGCGATCCTCTCCACTTGGAGCCGGCAGTTTGCGGTGTCTATGGTAGTCATGATGTGGAGATGCCGGCGTTGGACTGGGGTAAACACAGTAAGAAGTTTAACAACACCAGGTTAAAGTCCAACAGGTTTATTTGGTAGCAAAAGCCACACAAGCTTTCGAGGCTCTGAGCCCCTTCTTCAGGTGAGTGGGAATTCTGTTCACAAACAGAACTTATAAGACACAGACTCAATTTACATGAATAATGGTTGGAATGCGAATACTTACAACTAATCCAGTCTTTAAGAAACAAAACAATGGGAGTGGAGAGAGCATCAAGACAGGCTAAAAAGATGTGTATTGTCTCCAGACAAGACAGCCAGTGAAACTCTGCAGGTCCACGCAACTGTGGGAGTTACAAATAGTGTGACATAAATTCTGATTCTAGGATCGCATGATAAAGACTCAGGAGGAAAAAAGCAGAAATATTTATGTGAAATAGTGTGACATAAACCCAATATCCCGGTTGAGGCCGTCCTTGTGTGTGCGGAACCTGGCTATCAGTTTCTGCTCCGCGACTCTGCGCTGTCGTGTGTCGCGAAGGCCGCCTTGGAGAACGCTTACCCGAATATCAGAGGCCGAATGCCCGTGACCGCTGAAGTGCTCCCCAACAGGAAGAGAACAGTCTTGCCTGGTGATTGTCGAGCGGTGTTCATTCATCCGTTGTCGCAGCGTCTGCATAGTTTCCCCAATGTACCATGCCTCGGGACATCCTTTCTTGCAGCGTATCAGGTAGACAACGTTGGCCGAGTTGCAAGAGTATGTACCGTGTACCTGGTGGATGGTGTTCTCACGTGAGATGATGGCATCTGTGTCGATGATCCGGCACGTCTTGCAGAGGTTGCTGTGGCAGGGTTGTGTGGTGTCTTGGTCACTGTTCTCCTGAAGGCTGGGTAGTTTGCTGCGGACAATGGTCTGTTTGAGGTTGTGCGGTTGTTTGAAGGCAAGAAGTGGGGGTGTGGGGATGGCCTTGGCGAGATGTTCGTCTTCATCAATGACATGTTGAAGGCTCCGGAGGAGATGCCGTAGCTTCTCCGCTCCGGGACACGCGCATCTCCATTAAGGACGGTCACCTCAGCACCTCACTGTACCGCAAGCCCACGGATAACCTCACGATGCTCCACTTCTCCAGCTTCCACCCTAAACACGTTAAAGAAGCCATCCCCTACGGACAAGCCCTCCGTATACACAGGATCTGCTCGGATGAGGAGGATCGCAACAGACACCTCCAGACGCTGAAAGATGCCCTCATAAGAACAGGATATGGCGCTAGACTCATTGATCAACAGTTCCAACGCGCCACAGCGAAAAACCGCACCGACCTCCTCAGAAGACAAACACGGGACACAGTGGACAGAGTACCCTTCGTTGTCCAGTACTTCCCCGGAGCGGAGAAGCTACGGCATCTCCTCCGGAGCCTTCAACATGTCATTGATGAAGACGAACATCTCGCCAAGGCCATCCCCACACCCCCACTTCTTGCCTTCAAACAACCGCACAACCTCAAACAGACCATTGTCCGCAGCAAACTACCCAGCCTTCAGGAGAACAGTGACCAAGACACCACACAACCCTGCCACAGCAACCTCTGCAAGACGTGCCGGATCATCGACACAGATGCCATCATCTCACGTGAGAACACCATCCACCAGGTACACGGTACATACTCTTGCAACTCGGCCAACGTTGTCTACCTGATACGCTGCAAGAAAGGATGTCCCGAGGCATGGTACATTGGGGAAACTATGCAGACGCTGCGACAACGGATGAATGAACACCGCTCGACAATCACCAGGCAAGACTGTTCTCTTCCTGTTGGGGAGCACTTCAGCGGTCACGGGCATTCGGCCTCTGATATTCGGGTAAGCGTTCTCCAAGGCGGCCTTCGCGACACACGACAGCGCAGAGTCGCGGAGCAGAAACTGATAGCCAGGTTCCGCACACACAAGGACGGCCTCAACCGGGATATTGGGTTTATGTCACACTATTTCACATAAATATTTCTGCTTTTTTCCTCCTGAGTCTTTATCATGCGATCCTAGAATCAGAATTTATGTCACACTATTTGTAACTCCCACAGTTGCGTGGACCTGCAGAGTTTCACTGGCTGTCTTGTCTGGAGACAATACACATCTTTTTAGCCTGTCTTGATGCTCTCTCCACTCCCATTGTTTTGTTTCTTAAAGACTGGATTAGTTGTAAGTATTCGCATTCCAACCATTATTCATGTAAATTGAGTCTGTGTCTTATAAGTTCTGTTTGTGAACAGAATTCCCACTCACCTGAAGAAGGGGCTCAGAGCCTCGAAAGCTTGTGTGGCTTTTGCTACCAAATAAACCTGTTGGACTTTAACCTGGTGTTGTTAAACTTCTTACTGTGTTTACCCCAGTCCAACGCCGGCATCTCCACATCATTCCTCCTTTAAGGCATACCTTAAGTCCTACATCTTTGACCAAGCTTTGGTCACCTGCCTTAATGTCTCCTTATGTGGTTCAGTGTCATATTTTGTTTCATAAGGCTCCCGTGAAGCACCTTGGGATGTTTAATCATGTTTAAAATGCTAAATGAATACAGATAAGATAGGGACGTTTAAGGGGTTTTTAGATCAGCAGATGACTATGCAAGGAATAGAGGGATATGGGCCAAGGGCAGGTGGAAAGGATTAGTTTAATTTGGTGTCATGTTCGGCACAACATCATGGGCCAAAGGGCCTGTTCCTGTGCTGTACTGTTCCATGTTCTATGTATGTTTTATAAATTGATGTTTTAACTAATTTGGAACAGATTTGAATGCTGAATTGGATTGGTATGAAAGTGTGTGTCTGTGGAGAGAGAGAAACACACACACACACAAAAACACATGCACACACGAACACACACACACACATAAACACATACACACAAACACACATAAACACATGCACACACACACATACGTAAACACACACAAACACAAACAAACACTCGCACATAAACAGACACACAAACACAAACAAACATGCACACGTAAATACACACGCACACAAAAACATACACACACACAACTATATCTTTCTTAGCATACATACACAGCTATGTACCGTCACTTACACCTATGCATCATGTTTATAGAAACATAGAAGATAGGAGCAGGAGGAGGCCATTTGGCCCTTGGAGCCTTCTCCACCATTCATTACGATCATGGTTGATCATCCAGCTCTAGTTTAATCCTGCTTTCTCCCCATAACCTTTGATCCCATTCACCCCAAGTGCTGTATCTAGCCCCCTCATTAAGAACAATTCAGGTACGATCCTGATGGAGGGTCATCAGCAGCCGAGGATCTTTTATTCTGTTCAGAAGCCGTTTCACACAGCCTTATTATTATTTTCATTGGACCTGTCTGGGTCAGTGTGGACCTGTTTGCCTGTTCTGAATCAACTCAGGAACCCATAGGGCCCCAAAGCTGTCCATCAAACAGATCCCGTTGACACGCAGCCCTGAAACAAAGTTCAGCCTTGCCCAACCATCCCACCCCGTTAGTTCACTGTTGTAGCCATTCCATGAAAGGGATATTTTCTCAGAAACTGCAGACAGCTGACTGCTGTAGTTTGTCTGCAAGCCAATTGGTAAAAATAGTTTCCATGCATTGTAACAATGGGGGATAGCTCGAGATATATCTCACGGATAAAGTTCTGTGATCTGTTTAATGCTTTAATAAATTAAACTGGGAGAAGTTAGAAAGACAATTAATTGCATCTGACTGAATTATGCCTTGATTTAAACTCAATCAGCATTGTCTCAGACTCTTAGCCATAGGGAGAGAAATATTTGGGATCAGCTGCTTTGTGCAATAGAATACACCCCTTTTTGTGCAGTTATCAGGGGAGGCGAGGAGTTAGTTTCACTCCACATAGCAACAGAAAACATTTCTGATTGCTTTACTTTGTGGTGCATTATTGGAGTTAATGTTGGCTTGTAAAAGTCAGAAGGTTCTGGGTTCAAGTTCCACTCCAGAGATCTGAGCACAAAAATCCAGAATGACTCTCCCAGCCCAGTACTGAGGGTGTGCTGCGCTGTCTGAGATACCATCTTTGGATGAGATGTTAAACTAAGACCCATTCTGCTCTATATTGGATATTCAGCGGCATTATTTCACAGAAGAGCAGGAGAGCTATCCCCGCTGCCCTGGCCAATACCAACCCCTCAATCAACAACACAAAAGGGGAGGTGATGACCTAGTGGTATTATTGCTAGACTATTAATCCAGAAACTCAGCTAATGTTCTGGGGGACTTGGGGTTCAAATCCCGCCCGCAAGTCAATAAAAAAAATCTGGGATTAAGAATCTATTGGTGACCACAAAACCATTGTCGATTGTCAGAAAAACCTATCTGGTTCATTAATGTCCTTGAGGGAAAGAAATCTGATGTCCTTACCTGGTCTGGCCTACATGCGATTCCAGAGCCACAGCAATGTGGTTGACTCTCAACTGCCCTCTGGACAACGACAACTAGGGATGAGCAATAAATGCTGGCCAACCAGCGATGCCCATGTCCCGTGAATGAATTTAAAAAAGTAGATCAGGCCATTATATTGCTGTTTGTGGGAGCTTGCTGTGCCCAAACCTGCTTGCCACATTTCCTACATTACAACAATGACTTCAATTCACAACTGCATCCATTGACTGCAAAGCACTTTGAGATATCTCAGTCATAAAAGGCTGAGAAATGCAAGCCTTTATTTTTTTAACGGAACTTTCTCTTTAAATTGACCTAAGATGCAAGGATGTTGATTTGATGTTTAAGTGTTGTGTTTGGTTCGCTTGCGAGTGTGTTGCCTGTTCTCTTCTGCTAAAGCCACATGTTGTTGTGCCTTTCACAAGAGTAATGGCATCAACTTTTTCTTATTCATTTGTGGGACATGGGTGTTGCTGACTGGCCAGCATCTATTTCCCATCCCTCATCGCCCTTGAACTGAGTGGCTTGCTAGGCCATTTCGGAGGGCAATTCAGAGTCAACCACATTGCCGTGGCTCTGGCGTCACATGTAGGCCACATTCTTAATTCCAAATATTTTTTATTGGATTCAAATTCCACCATCTGCCGTGGTGGGATTCGAACCCAGGTCCCCAGAACATGAGGTGAGTTTCTGGATTGATAGTTTAGCGATAATACCAGTGGGCCATCACCTCCCCACATGCTACAGATTTAGATATAGTTTTCATGACCGCAAACGTAACATGGGTGACATGAAATTAGTTGTGTTTCAGTGTTTCCACTTTTCTGTCTGGGTGATTGATTATCCTTCTGTCCTTCAGAAAATGTGCAGACAATCATTAAACAAAAACGGCCCGAACTGAAGAAGGAGACATTGAGGACAGATGAGCAGCGCACTTGACCAAAGATGTAGGTTTTAAGGAGCAGAGAGAGATAGAGGTGCCTTTGGGAGGGAATTCCAGAACTTAAGGCTGTTAAGGTATGAATCAGAAACCTCAAAGTCTGAGATCACTCACGGACTGACTCAAGAATAGCTTCTTCCCTGCAAAAGTCAGACTTTTGAATGGACCTACCTCGCATTAAGTTGATCTTTCACTACACCCTAGCTATGACTGTAACACTACATTCTGCACTCTCTCCGTTTCCTTCTATATGAACGGTATGCTCTGTATAGCGCGCAAGAAACAATACTTTTCACTGTATACTAATACATGTGACAAAAATAAATCAAATCAAATCAAGTATGCCATGAAACCCAACTAGACCCCCAACAGTTTTTTTTGTGACCATAAGGTGTTTCACTCCAGCTGTATTCTATTGACACACTCGGAAGCTTTTATCAAAACTTTATTTAACAATACAATTTAACTATAATAAAGAACAAAGAACAATGAAAATTACAGCACAGGAACAGGCCCTTTGGCCCTCCAAGCCTGCACCGACCATGCTGCCCGACTGAACTAAAACCCTCTACCCTTCCAGGGACCGTATCCCTCTATTCCCGTCCTATTCATGTATTTGTCCAGACGCCGCTTAAAAGTCACTATCCTATCTGCTTCCACTACCTCTCCCGGCAGCGAGTTCCAGGCACCCACCACCCTCTGTGTAAAAAACTTGCCTCGTACATCTCCTTTAAACCTTGCCCCTTGCACATTAAACCTATGCCCCCTAGTAATTGATTCTTCCACCCTGGGAAAAAGCTTCTGACTGTCCACTCTGTCCATGTCCCTCATTATCTTGGAGACTGAAACCAATCATTTGCCTGCATTCTCAGCAAGCGAGTTGCCTGGTGCCCAGACAAATTGGCACTGTGTAGAACAGAGCTGGATTTTAAACATACCCCTCACAAGAAACATGATGTGGATACGTTTCTTAAAGGCACAATGTCTGCCCTGGGCATATCCGGTGCAGTCACCAATGGTGGAGCGAAAGGATCTGGGGCATGGGCAAGAGACCAGAAGCTCAGATATCCCGGAAAATCGTAGGGCTGAACGAGGTTACAGAAATAGGGAAGGGGCAAGGCGATGAATGCATTTGAAATGCTAAAACCGTGCACTTGCTGAACTGAAAACGATGTACGTGAGTGCAGCAACAGGGAGCGAAGGGTGGCAGAGACTTGGTGAGAGTTAGGATCTGGGTCACAGAATTCTGGTCAGATCAAGTTCTCGGATAACGGGCGATGGGAGGTTGAACAAGAGAAAATTGGAATACTGGAATCTGAAGGTAACCAAAATCAGGATGAGAGTTTTGGAAGCAAATGAGCTATGGCAGGGGATGGACAATAAAAAAAAGTTTTAAATTTATTTATTAGTGTCACAAGTAGGCAGTCACAAGTTACTGTGAAAATCCCCTAGTCGCCACACTCCGGCGCCTGTTTGGATACACTGAGGGAGAATTTAGCATGGCCATTGCACCTAACCAGCATGCCTTTCGGACTGTGGGAGGAAACTGGAACACCCGGAGGAAACCCATGCAGACGCGGGGAGGATGTGCAAACTCCACACGGATAGTGTCCCAAGCCGGGAATCAAACCTGGATCCTTGGCGCTGTGAGGCAGCAGTGCTAACCACTGTGCCACTGTGCCACCCAATCTAACAGAGGATGGGAATAAGTGCTGTCTGTTATGGAGAGGAGTCGGGGCTTGGGATCATATAGGATGCCGAGGTTATAAACATTTTGAGAGTGGGCCAAGGAATGGAGTTTGGAGCTGGTGCCAAAGCTTTTCTGCCTGTTGGGCCATCAGATGTCCCCAAAGCCTTGGTTCGCCAATATTGTTCCATTGGCAAAGGCGCTGGGGTTTGTGCATTAACTGGATTTGCGGTAAAGCTAACATTTGGGCACCTGAAGCACGGGGACATTGGTATCTAACAGCAGGAATGTATCTGAGATTTCACACGGCGTGTTTCAATTCTAAAATCCTTTGCCAAATATTAAAAGCTCCAGGATATAAAGCAATGAACCGAAGCCAAAATAAAAACCCACATACGATTCTTAGGAGGATTATGCAATGCTTATGCTATAATACAACACGACATGCCAGAAGATAGGATACCAGGGCACAGCTATGATTTAATCAACGTTTTCTTGTAGTGGAGATCAACCAGATTCACAATGGATTGACATAATTGAAGTAAGTGATAGTGGGTGACCATGAAGTCACTGGGTACGTACATTTGATCTCTCATTGTTGCACTCCACTATGTGCAGGGGCTGTCATCTTGTGAAAGTAATCTCTCTTGGTGCTGCTAATTCCCTGTATCACATGGGCCTGAGCAAACCCTGTCCTGTTGGATCTGGGAAAGAGCCAAATCTTAACTGCCAGCGCTGCTCACGACATGTTCAAGCCCTTTGATGTTTCGCTTTTCTTCCACTCCATTCAGGATCTCAGGGCGATGGTTAGTCAATTCTAATGCTTCAATAAGCCACTGGCTGTAACTGCAATCCATCCGGAATCTACACTCCTGACTCAGCCATTGAAGAAGCAGAGAGGGTGGCACAGTGGTTAGCACTGCTGCCTCACAGCGCCAGGGACCCGGGTTCGATTCTGGCCCTGGGTGACTATCTGTGTTCTCCGTGTGGTTTCCTCCAGGTGCTCTGGTTTCCTCCCACACTCCAAAGATCTGCAGATTCGGTTGATTGGCCATGTTAAATTGACCCTTAGAGTCAGGACGATTAGCAGAGTAAATATGTGGGGTTACGGGGATAGGGCCTGGGTGGGATTATCGTCGGTGGAGGCTCGATGGGCCGAATGGCCTCCTTCTGCACTGTGGGGATTCCATGATTCTTGAGGGACAGTGTGGGATTGTTTAATTCTATGTCAGAAGGATTAATATTCAACCTTGTAAAATGGTACAGCACCTAAGGAGGCCATTTGGCCCATTGTGCTTGTGCTGACTTCTTGGAAGAGCTGTCAACTGAATCCCACTGCTCTCTCTCCTTTTCGTACTTTCCGGCAAATTCTTTTGGTGAGTTACTGTCAGATTGGCAAAAGAAGCAGCCATGAGCTACCATCTGGAACGCACGGTCTGAAAGGTACCAACGGGTGTTGTCGTATTTGACCTCAAGATCGTTTCCGATCCCATACCTTCCTCATCTGCCCATTTCAATCTCTCTAACAGTGCCTATCTCAGCTCCTTCCTCTGCTGCTGAAATCCAAATCCATCTATTAAGGCTAGACTTGATAATTGCGATGTTCTCCTGGCCAGCCTCCCACTGTCCATCCTCTCTGTAAACTTGCCAATCTGTTGCCTGGCGATTTCTGATGTGAGGAACTATTGACTCAGGCTACATTCCAGATCTAACAGGCTGAATTTTCCCAGCATAGAATATTCTCAGCTGTCGAGACCATTCCTGGATCCCTATCCTAGCCACGAAAGCAGCGCTCTCTTGGGATCAAGTTCCCAGAAGGCAGCCAGTTAACAGTAGCCCCCCCCCCCTCCCCTACTGATGAGATCACCATCCGGTTAGGATTCAGCTTGCCTTGGGTAAGCGGCAGATTTCACCATGACTGCAGTGAGGGAGGCTGCTGAGAGGAAGGCAGCAGGAGAGGGAGGGTGGCAGCATCAGTTGGATGCCAGTGCCCTGCCACTGCATCACACCCCCACCAGCACTATCGGAGACATCAGCCCTGGTGAAGCGTGCTCCCGGTGCAGGTCTGCCCCGGAGCTGGCGGTCAATTAATGCACTGAGCGCTGCCCGGGGATGGCAGGAAGAGGGTGGGCACAAAGAATAAGGAGGGTGCAGGCTGGCATTTCCAATGCACCACCTCAGAGGGGCAGCCACCTCGGAGCTGTCTCAGGGAGCTGCCGACTGGTGAATAATAAATATCGATGTTAAAACAATGCCACGAGTGTCTTGGCAACACAATCAAACACAGATCCCCCTTCCCAGACACAATGGGCGGCATTTTACTGGTTCGCTCGGGCGAGACCGGAAATTCCCACCTGAGGTCAACGGAGATTCCCATTGTCGGACCCTCGCCTGCGCCGATTCCGCGGCGGGCAAGATGGTAGAGTTACGGCCAGTTTGTTAGTTTTATTTCAACCCCGACGGTTCATCCCGCCCTGGATCCAGGTTGCTACCAAAACGCAAACGCCATCTGGCCAATCGGCCCATCTGGCAAAAGTAAAAGCAGCCGGGCCACGTAAAATTGCATTCAATTGTCCCCTTTATTGGCTAAATTGGCGATGGGCGATCTTCTGACTCTCACACGCACCTGCTGACTGAAATATTGAGCGAGTGCATGATTATTGATTGATTTATTATTGTCACATGTATCAGCGTATGGTGAAAAGTATTGTTTCTTGCACCCTATACAAAGCATACCGTTCATAGAGTACATAAGGGAGAAGAAAAAGAGAGGGTGCAGAGTGAAGTGTTACAGTTACAGATAGGGTGAGGAGAAAAATCAGCTTAATATATGGTTGATCCATTCAAAGGTCTGACAGCAGCGGAGAAGAAGCTGTTTTTGAGTCGGTTGGTACATGCCCTCAGACTTTTGTATCTTTTTCCCGACGGAAGAAGGTGGAAGAGAATATGTCCAGAGTGCATGGGGTCCTTGATTATGCTGGCTGCTTTTTCGAGGCAGCAGAAAGTGTAGACAGAGTCAATGGATGGGAGGCTAGTTTGCGTGATGGACTGGGCTATGTTCACGACTTTTTGTAGTTTCCTGTGGTCTTGGACAGAGCAGGAGCCATACCAAGCTGTGATACATCCAGATAGGATACTTTCTATGGCGTGTATGTAATAGTTGGTGAAAGTGGGAGCAGACATGCCAAATTTCCTTAGGCTCCTGAGAAAGTAGTGGTGGGCTTTCTTAACTATAACGTCGGCGTGGAGGGACCAGGACAGGTTGTTGGTGATCTGGACACCTGGAAACTTGATGCTCTCGACCATTTCCACTTCATCCACATTCATAGAAATGAATCATAGAAACCCTACAGTGCAGAAGGAGGCCATTCGGCCCATCGAGTCTGCACCGACCACAATCCCACCCAGGCCCTACATTGATGTAGACAAAGGCATGGGACGCACAGTTGATATCTTCTTGCACGATTTCACTCACTTCTGCATCGGCCGTGCTTGTCCAAGCCACGTAACATTTTGGCCGAGGAGTTCCCACGCAACAGAAAGCCTGTGAGATACATCAGGCTTTTTAGGTTCATGCTGTTAATGATTGGAAATGACTGCACTTTCCCACTGCTCTGACCTCACACATATGCAACTGCCTCCTCTGCATTGGCGAGGTGTAGACCTCAATGTGAAGCTCGTGCACATCCGCTGAAACGATTGCATTGTTGTGGGAAAATTGCTGCTAATTCTCAAACTATCTCAGCTGGCTTCCTGTCACTGGTGTCCAGTGTTGTAGTGTCTCTTAAAGTTTGACCACAATCTGTATACATTCTGTTTTTATTCACTTGTGAGACACGGGTGTCGCTGGCTGGCCAGTATTTATTGCCCATCCCTAGTTGCCCTTGGAGAGTAATTGAGAGTCAACCACATTGCTGTGTCTGAGGAGTGACATTTAGGCCAGACTAGGTATGGACGACAGATTTCCTTCCCTAAAGGACATTAGTGGGTTTTTCTGACAAATGACAATGGTTTCATGGTCAACAGTAGATTCGTAATTCCATATTTTTTTGTTATTGAATTCAAATTCCACCACCTGCCGTGGTGGGATTCGAACCCAGGTCACCAGAGCATTCGCTGAGTTTCTAGAGTAATAGCGTAGTGATAATACCACGAGGCCATCAGACAGGAGAGGACGTCCATCTGTCACATGACACAGTAGTTGGAATGTGTTAGTTGACCAAGCAAGATGTACTAGTAAGAGTTCTCCAGCAACCCATGTTTCTACTACTGTAACCTTCAACTAAAGAAGCCACAATATAGTTTACCAGTCCGATGTGAGATGTGAGTTTGTGTTTTAAGTGTAGAAGGAAATACAACACATGGGTTGCCAACTTCGGAGTCATTCTGCTCCTGGGAAAGGTGCTGGAGGCGGGAACACATCGGTTAATCAGCCCAATGCATTTTTCTCTGATTTTGCTTGCCTTATCTCTTGCCCGGCTCCCCAAGCCTGCCTCCAAGGCCCTGGCAAAATCCTCTTCAACAAGTCTTTGCATTAAAAAAAAAGGCTTGCCTCATCTCGCCCCTGGATCTTTTGCCAATTACCTTGAATCTGTGTCCTCTGGTTACTGAACCTTGAAAAGGAATTTTTAAGAAAAATGACGAGTGGGAATTTGAAACTTGTCTTTTTGACGGGTCCCTCAGTATTCAGCCGCTGCCACTGTTTACTGGGTTGGATTTGCCTTGACTCGAGGGATAGTACAGAGGCAATGAGCCAGATCTTCTGGTCAGTGGTGATGCTGTGCTCATTGCCTCTGCTCGTGAAGATTTCAAATCCTGGTCGCAGCATCGATGGTCAGTGCAGAAACCAATGAGTGTAGGAGAGGATGGGTAAAGAGAGAACAGGGCCCTCAGTGCTCCCTTTTATATTAGTGTCAGAGTCAGCTAAGTTGTTAAAGATCTCAATTCTTTTAGTAGTAGTAGGGTGAGGGAGTGAATGAGTGAGTGGCTGAGTGAGTGAGTGGGTGAGTGAATTTGTGAGTGTGAGTGGGTGAATGAATGGGTGAGTGAGTGAGTGAGTGAATGGTGAGTGAGTGAATGGGTGAGTGAGTGAGTGAGTGAGTGAATGAATGGTGAGTGAGTGAATGGGTGAGTGAGTGAGTGAGTGAGTAAGTGGATGAATGAGTGAGTGAGTGAATGGGTGAGTGAATTAGCGAGTGAGTGAGTGAATGGGTGAATGGATGAGTGAGTGAATGAGTTAGTGAGTGGTTGAATGACTGGGTGAATGAAGTAGTGAATTAGTGAGTTAGTGAGTGAGTGAATGGGTGAGTGAGTGAGTGAATGGGTGAGTGAGTGAATAGATGAGTGAATGGGTGGTGAGTGAGTTAGTGAGTGAGTGAGGGGTGAATGAATGAGTGAGTGAGTGGCTGAGTGAATTAGTGAGTGAGTGAATGAGTGAGTGGCTGAGTGAGTGAGTGGATGAGTGAGTGAATTAGTGAGTGACTGGGTGAGTGAGTGACTGGGTGAGTGAGTGAATTAATGAGTGAATGGGTGAATGAGTGAGTGGGTGAATGAATCGGTGAGTGAATAGTGAGTGAGTGAGTAGTGAGTGAGTGAGTGGGTGTGTGATTGCAAGGATAACCCCAAATGATCTTGCTGCTCAAGAAATAGTTCTTTGAAGATAGAAGAAAGAACTTGCATTTCAACAGTTCCTTCCGTGACCTGAGGATGTCCCGAAGGGGTTTACAGTCAGTGATGTGCAGTCACTGTTCTAATGCAGAAAATGCGGCCGTCAATTTGCACACAGCAAGCTCCTAAATCCATCAATGTGATGATAACCAGGTCATCGGGTTCACCAATGTTGGGTGAGTGATAAATACAGGTCAGGGCACTGCGGGGGGGGGGGGGGGGGGGACTCCTTTTTGAAAGAGCGCCGTGGGATCTTTTACGCCCACCTAGTATGGTCGACAAGGACTGGGCTGAGCGTCTCATCCTGAAAATGGTACCTCCGATAGTAACGATAGCAGCAGGTTCATGGAGAACTTTCTGGAAGGGGAACCAGGTGAGGGTATGGTTACAAGGGGAGGCTTTTTTTTAAAACAAAAGATCTTTGAGATTGGCATACGGACCGCAAAGATCTCTCTGCTCCAACACATTCTTCTGCTCCTTCGCCTTGACTTGTGCTTGCTGCTGCGAAAACATCTATTTCCTCCTTACAGCCAAATCGCTGATAATGTGTTTGTTCAGGATAATGAAGTACTGTAATAAAGAGGATTCACTACGTATTTTGCAGTCCGTATCAATATGAAAAAGGATAATCACCGGTCTGGGTTCCACGTACATCAGTGTGGTATGCACACTCCCTTTGACTGAAGCATTTGAAGCAATGCATGTATAAATGGGCTTCCATTGTACTGACTTGCTCCATTGGTGGATGTTGCAAGCCTGCCAGAGTGTGACAATTTGTGTCTCCCCATCACCTGTCACGTAACGAGAGTGAACTTACCAAAAGGGTGTTGAATTCCACTCCCCGCCCATCCCCCCTCTCAATAATTGGGTAAAGTGATATTTTAACTCCATGATGTTTACCCCTGGGGACAGTGCCAATAAGAACTCCCTGACTTTGGCAGCTATCTCTTCTCTGGAATAGGGCCAATGAATTATCTCATTCAAGTATGGGAAAGTTATGTACAGTTCATCTGAACTAAAGAGAATGGGAGAGAAGGAAATGTTGGTGAGGTAGTCAAAGAGGCAACGCATGTTGGTTCCCTCTTCTCCTTATTGTCTGAGCCCCCACATGAACCTTTCGCATGAGATAGTGATTTATAGATATATCTCTCTGCTAGTGTACTGCTGATGTAGGTTATTGCTTAATTCTACTGCGTATATTTTAGCTGGCACCAAGAACCGGGGTGGCACAAGGGGCGGCATGGTGGCACAGTGCTTAGCACTGCTGCCTCACAGCACGAGGAACCCAGGTTCAATTCCGGCCTCGAGTGACTGTCTGTGTGGAGTTTGCACGCTCCCCTCGTGTCTGTGTGGGTTTCCTCCGGGTGCTCCAGTTTCCTCCCACAGTCTAAAGACAAGTGGATTAGGTGGATTGGCCATGCTAAATTGCCCCTTAGTGTCCCAAGATAAAGTTTATTTATTTATAGAACATAGAACATAGAACAGTACAGCACAGAACAGGCCCTTCGGCCCACGATGTTGTGCCGAGCTTTATCTGAAACCAAGATCAAGCTATCCCACTCCCTATCATCCTGGTGTGCTCCATGTGCCTATCCAATAACCGCTTAAATGTTCCTAAAGTGTCTGACTCCACTATCACTGCAGGCAGTCCATTCCACACCCCAACCACTCTCTGCGTAAAGAACCTACCTCTGATATCCTTCCTATATCTCCCACCATGAACCCTATAGTTATGCCCCCTTGTAATAGCTCCATCCACCCGAGGAAATAGTCTTTGAACGTTCACTCTATCTATCCCCTTCATCATTTTATAAACCTCTATTAAGTCTCCCCTCAGCCTCCTCCACTCCAGAGAGAACAGCCCTAGCTCCCTCAACCTTTCCTCATAAGACCTACCCTCCAAACCAGGCAGCATCCTGGTAAATCTCCTCTGCACTATTTCCAGCGCTTCCACATCCTTCTTATAGTGAGGTGACCAGAACTGCACACAATATTCCAAATGTGGTCTCACCAAGGTCCTGTACAGTTGCAGCATAACCCCACGGCTCTTAAACTCCAACCCCCTGTTAATAAAAGCTAACACACTATAGGCCTTCTTCACAGCTCTATCCACTTGAGTGGCAACCTTTAGAGATCTGTGGATATGGACCCCAAGATCTCTCTGTTCCTCCACAGTCTTCAGAACCCTACCTTTGACCCTGTAATCCACATTTAAATTAGTCCTACCAAAATGAATCACCTCACATTTATCCGGGTTAAACTCCATTTGCCATTTTTCAGCCCAGCTTTGCATCCTGTCTATGTCTCTTTGCAGCCTACAACAGTCCTCCACCTCATCCACTACTCCACCAATCTTGGTGTCATCAGCAAATTTACTGATCCACTCTTCAGCCCCCTCCTCTAAGTCATTAATAAAAATCACAAAGAGCAGAGGACCAAGCACTGATCCCTGTGGCACTCCGCTAGCAACCTGCCTCCAGTCCGAAAATTTTCCATCCACCACCACCCTCTGTCTTCGATCAGATAGCCAGTTACCTATCCAATCTGCCAACTTTCACTCTATCCCACACCTCCTTACTTTCATCATAAGCCGACCATGGGGGACCTTATCAAACGCCTTACTAAAATCCATGTATATGACATCAACTGCCCTACCTTCATCAACACACTTAGTTACCTCCTCAAAAAATTCAATCAAATTTGTGAGGCACGACTTGCACTTCACGAATCCGTGCTGACTATCCCGGATTAATCCACATCTTTCTAAATGGTCATAAATCCCATCCCTAAGGATCTTTTCCATCAACTTACCAACCACCGAAGTAAGACTAACCGGTCTATAATTACCAGGGTCATTTCTATTCCCTTTCTTAAACAGAGGAACAACATTCGCCACTCCCCAGTCCTCTGGCACCATCCCCGTGGACAGTGAGGACCCAAAGATCAAAGCCAAAGGCTCTGCAATCTCATCCCTTGTCTCCCAAAGAATCCTAGGATATATTTCATCAGGCCCAGGGGACTTATCGACCTTCAGTTTATTCAAAACTGCCAGTACATCCTCCCTCCGAACAACTATTTCCTCCAGCCTATTAGCCTGTAACACCTTCTCTTCCTCAAAAACATGGCCCCTCTCCTTGGTGAACACTGAAGAAAAGTATTCATTCATCACATCGCCTATCTCTACTGACTCCATACACAAGTTCCCACTACTGTCCTTGACCAGCCCTAACCTCACCCTGGTCATTCTTTTATTCCTCACATAAGAGTAAAAAGCCTTGGGGTTTTCCTTGATCCGACCCGCCAAGGACTTCTCATGTCCCCTCCTAGCTCTCCTAAGCCCCTTTATGTATAGGTTGTGTATGTATATGTTTGGATGTATAGGTTAGGGGGATTAGTGGGGTCAATATGTGGGGTTATGGGGATAAGGCCTGGGTGGGATTGTTGTCAGTGCAGGCTCGATAGGCTGAATAGCCTCCTTCTGCACTGTAGGGATTCTATGATTCTATTCTATGATTCCATGTCCCATTGATCCATCACCCTGGAGTCCATCTACTGCCAATGAATCCTGCTCTGACAATGCCTCAATTTTAAAATTCTCATCTCCGTATTCAATTCTCCCCAAGACCTCGGTCCTTTCCAATGCGGTAACCTTCTCTAGCCCTGCTCTGCGGTGAAAATTCGGTGCTCTCTACAATTCTTTTTCTCCACTGTTGGTGTACCTCTGACAGAGTAGAACTCTGTACCTCCAGCTGCCTCGGCGCTAAACTCTGGAATTCCTTCCTTTCTGACATCTTACCCCTCACTACCTCTCATCCCTCTTTTAAGACGCTCCGTGAAACCTACCTCTTTGACCACCCTTTTGACAACCTGTCCCAATATCTCCTTCTGTGGCGCAGTATCTGATTGAGTTTCTTCATGCTCCTATGAAGCTCCCAGGGGTTCTTTACTGCATTTAAGGAGTTATGGGAACACACCCTGTGATTGCTGATCTGAGCAAGCAGAGAGCAGGTGACTGCTTTGCCCATTTCCACACTCTCTGAAAAATGGATTCACCACATCCTATTCCCCTCCCCGGCCTCACGCTCGCATTTTGGCAAAGATTGAAAGACTTGTATTTATCCAGCACCTTTCCAAACCTCAGGACATCCCACAGGAATTCACTGCCAGTGGAGTACTTTTGAGGTAGGTGCTAAAGGAAACATTGCAATTGATTTGCACACAGCAAGATCCCAAAAACAGACAAGGTAGTGAGGACCAGATCATCTACTTTTGTTAAGAGATGAATGTTGCCCTGGACTCTTCTTTTTGACATTGTGGCACAAGATCGTTTAGCTCCAGCCAGGGGGACCTATGTTGAACATTTCATTGCAAGACCTCCAACAAGGACAGGTAGGGACATGTTCGGCACAACTTTGTGGGCTGAAGGGCCTGTATTGTGCTATAGTTTTTCTATGTTTCTAACTGACATTTTTAATATCTAAAATAAAGGTTTAAACAAACAGGGGAAGAAAACAAATTTCACAGGAAGATAGTTACATTTCTCCACTGCCTAAGCATCTCCTCCCTTCCTTTTCCTCACTCTCTCTTCCTTTTGTTTTCCTCCCTCACTCCTCTTCCCACTCTTTCCTACTCCTCTCTCCTCCTTCGCTGCTCTCTGTTCTACTCCCTCTCTCCTCACCTTCCCTCTGTCGTCCTCCCTCACTCCTCCTCCCTTACTCCTTCTCCTCTTCCACTCCCTCTCTCCTCCTTCTCACTTTCCCTCTGTCTTCTTCCCATACTCCTCCTCCCTCTCTCCTATTCCGTTCTCTCTCCTCCTCCCTTACTCCTTCTCCTTCTCTTCTCTCTCTCTCCTTCTTCGCTCCTTCCCTCTGCCCTCCTGTCTCACTGCCACTCCCTCTCTCCTCCTCCCTTACTCCTTCTCCCTTTCATCTCCTCCCTCCTCCTTCTCTCTTCTTCTCTCTGTCCTACTCCGTTTCTCCACCTCATTACGGGCGGCACGGTAGCACAGTGGTTAGCACTGCTGCTTCACAGCTCCAGGGTCCTGGGTTTGATTCCCGGTTTGGGTCACTGTCTGTGTGGAGTTTGTACATTCTCCTCGTGTCTGCGTGGGTTTCCTCCGGGTGCTCCAGTTTCTTCCTATAGTCCAAAGATGTGCGGTTAGGTTGATTGGCCATGCTAAAATTGCCCCTTAGTGTCCATATGTAGGGATAAGGGAGTAGGGCCTGGGTGGGATTGTGGTCGGTGCAGACTCGATGGGCCAAATGGCCTCTTTCTGCACTGTAGGGTTTCTATGATTTTTTTCCCTCTGTCCTGCCACCTCAATCCTTCCCCCTTTCCTCCTTTAGGACCTACCTTAAAATCCAATCTTTTACTAAATTGCTGGACTAATATTTCCTTTGGTTCTTTTGATGACACCTCTGTTAATCTCCCTGTTATCATTTTCTAAATTAAAGGAACCTTATCTGAGCAAGTGTTGCATTTCTTTCTTTTAATATTTCCGGCTGTCCAAGCCTCTGTTTCTATTTTAACTTTTTAACCACGTTCTGAACTTCCTTGACCTTGCTCTTGTGTTTAGTTTGGCCCATTGGATTAATTACAGCTTTATGCTTCATGAATTAACTCCTGTTAGGCTCCACATGAAAGAAGAAAGGCAGCACATTGCTGGAGCACCTTCCATGCCCTGAGAACATCATCAAAGTGCCGGAGGGAGTGCTGCCATGTCGGAGCTGTCATCGCTCTGGTGAGACATCAAACCAAAGCCCTCTCAGGTGGATGTTAAACATCCCATAATACTCTTGGGCAGAAGAACAAGGGAGTTCTCCCTGTTGCCATAGGAACCTGGGATTTAGGAGCAAGATAGGCCTCTCTTCCTCTTTCCTGTCTGCACCCCCACCCCACCATAATCCTCGACTCTCTTGTCTACCTATCAGTCTCAGCCTTCAATATATTCAATGACCCATCCTCCAGTGCTTCCTTCGGAAGAGGATTCCACAAAATAATGACCCTTTGAGAGGAAACAAAATGTTCCTTACCTCCATCTTAAAAGGGAGCCCTCTTATTCTTAAACTGTGTCCCCCCGTCCGAGTCTCTCCCACAAGAATAGAATCCCTACAGTGCAGAAGGAGGCCATTCAGCCCATCGTGTCTGCACTGACTCTCCAACAGAACATCTCACCTGGGCCCTAACCCCACGTACTTACCCCGCTAATCCCCCTAATTTACACATCTTGGGACAATAAAGGGCAGTTTAGCATGGCCAATCCACCTAACCTGCACATCTTTGGATTGTGAAAGGAAACCGGAGCATCTGGAGGACACCCACGCAGACATGGGGAGAACGTGCAAACTCCACACAGTCATCCAAGCCGGGAATCGAACCCGGGTCTCTGGAGCTGTGAGGCAGCAGTGCTAACCACAGTGCCACCGTGCTCTAAATTTTTGTTTACTTATTAATGTCACAAGTAGGTCACAAGAGGAAACATCTTGTTGTTTTCCACCCTATCAAGGCCCCTCAGAATCCTACACGTCATGTTTCAAGATCACCAATTATTCTTCTAAACGCTAATGGATATGGTTTTTCTTATTCATTTTTGGGACAAATGGCTGGCCAGGTATCCCTAGTTGCCCTTGAACTGAGTGGCTTGCTCGGCCATTTCAGAGGGGCAGTTGAGAATTAACCACATTGCTGTGGGTCTGGACTCACGTGTAGGCCAGACTAGGTAAGGACAGCAGATTTCCTTCCCTAAAGGGCATTAGTGAACCAGATGGGTTTTCCCGACAATTGACAGTGGTTTTGTGGTGATCAGTCGATTCTTAATTCCAGATAGTGTCACCTTGGCCATTATTCAACCCTCTGTACCGCAATAGGACTGGGGATCTCTGTGCTCTGTTGATAATACACATAGCTGGTTTTCAAGAGTGAAGGTACAGTGTGAGGTGGGGTGAAGCTCACTTAGATTCCTTTCTGTCCAACACACTGTGGTCAGGCTGGAAAATTATCTTTCAAGAGTCAGTGAGTTCACTGTTAATAAATTTACTTTCTTTCCATTTGTGACCAGAACTGGGGGAAGAGTTTCACCTCAAGCACTGATCAAAGAAGCACCATCAGCTTTGTACTCTCTTTCAAATTATTGATGAATGTATAGACCGGTACTAGAACTGACATATTGCTACGGCAACAGCTCTTGGCTCTTGAACTATTGGGAGGGTCAACTATCTTGGGTGATTTCTGTTATATAGAATGGAATCCCTACACTACAGAAAGAGGCCATTAGGCCCATCGAGTCTGTACTGTTGTGCCTGTTGCACAGTCTGTTTTAACCCTTATACGGTGGACAAAGAATTGCAAGTAGACTTCTTGTTAGTACAACCAATATTTATTTAAAACACACAATCAATAATCACCCACCCAACCAACAATGTTATCTTACAGAAAATACTAAAGTTCAAGTCCAATACTAGACCTTGACTTAACTTTGCGTGACTGGCAAATACCCAAGCAGATATTGACCTTTATCTGTGCGCTGGTCTCGGTCGTCCTCTGCTAGTCTGGTCCTTTGGTCTGGTCTGGCACTCTGGCTCTGGTCTTCCTTCCTTCTCGGGTATGGTGGCTCTCCTCGTGCTGGTCGTTGTTAGCGATGGTCACCGGTGTTGTAGCCCGTTCATGGGGTCAGAGAGAGAGAGAGAGATTCTTGGTTGTGCAGCACCCTTTATACCCCGTTGGGTTTCGTGCCCCTTTTGGCCATTGCCAATCAATCGATCAGGACTTGATCACCCTGATCAATAAAGTCCAATCATGTGCTGCCACACCAATCTCTGGGTGTGTCCCCAACGGCCATGTCTGTAGGCACTGGGGCACATAGGACACACACCTCCCTCCCAAATAAGGGGTTACGGTGCCCCTATGTCTGGTAAACAACCCAGTTTGACCAGAAAGTCCCTTTTGTCCTGGAGATGGCCCATATCCTGTGTATTCAGTCGTCTGGGTTGCAGACTGTTTATCTCTGTCTTTTAGGCTGCAGCCTGTCGTTTTAGTTCTTGCCCAATTGTCCCAGAGTGCTTTATAAATCGCCATTTTAGGTGGCCTGTTTGGCCATAGTACCGACCACAACCCCACCTAGGCCCTATTCCCACAACCCCACGCATTTATCCTGCTAATCCCTCTGACACTTGAGTCAATTTAGCGCGGCCAATCCACCTAACATGCACATCTTTGGACTGTGGGAGGAAACCGGAGAACCCGGAGGAAACCCACGCAAACACGAAGAGAGTGTGCAAACTCCACACAGGCAGTGACCCGAGGCCGGAATTGAACCTGGGACCCTGGCGCCGGGAGGCAGCAGTGCTAACCATTATCGGATTCCTATCGGATTTGTCATCTTTTAGGTACCTAACAGGCAAAGAAAATATTTGGGATCATGCCTAGGAACAAGCACACACAGATAAGAGCCTGTCCTCTGGGATTTCTACACTTCTCTAATTCTGGCCTCTTGTACATTCCCTCGGGTATAAGAGTCTGGCACCTATGGGGTTAACGTGGGACTGACTCTGAATACAGTACCACCCACACAGTGATGTCAGAGAACATGACCCCCACCCCAGGGTCAGTCTAGTGTTGGACAGAGCCCAAGCAAGCATGAAGACTGCTCCTAGCTTTAAACATTTATTGTACTCACATACAAGGCTCTGGTCAAATCACATTTGGAGTATTGTGAGCAACGTTGGGCCCATATCTAAGGAAAGATGTATTGGCCTTGGAGAGAGTCCAGAGGAGGTTCTTGAGAATACTCCTGGGAATGAAAGGCTTGATATATGAGGAGCATTTGAGGACTCTGGGTCTGTACTTGATGGAGTTTAGAAGGATGAGGGGGGGATTGCATTGAAACTTACAGAATACTGAAAAGCCTGGATAGAGTGGATGTGGGGAAGATGTTTCCGTTAGGAGGGGAGACTAGGTTCCGAGGGCACAGCCTCAGAGTAAAGGGATGACCCTTTAGAACCGAGATGAGGAGGAATTTCTTCAGCCAGAGGGTGGTGAATCCATGGAATTCATTGCCACAGAAGACTGTGGAGGTCAAGTCATTATTATTTAAGACAGAGCTAGATGGATTCTTGATTGGTAAGGAGATCAAAGGTTACAGGGAATAGGCGGGAGAATGGGGTTGAGGAACACATCAGCCAAGATTGAATGGTGGAGCAGATGGGCCAAATGACCTAATTCTGCTCCTATATCTTATGGTCTTGTAATTAATCAATACATACAATTAGCCTACTTGAGACAATGAAGATTTCATTAAGACCCTCCAAACAGTATCCAACAACATTCCCAATTGGAATCGCTCCACCATTGGTAGCCTTCAGCTATATCTCTTCCTCTCTACCTCACTTTTCATCCCTTCCTATCTTCTTGAACAAGCTTTTGCTCAGCTGACCTAATACCTGTTTTTGTTTCTCGGGGTCGTACTTTGTTTTATAATGTCTTTGCGTGGAGGCTTTGGACATTTCATTATGTTATCATAGAATCCTACAGTGCAGAAGAAGGCCATTCAGCCCATTGACAACAATCCCACCCGGGGCCCTATCCCCATAACCCCATGCAATTACCCTAGTTAGTCCCCCTGACACTAAGGGACAATTTAGCATGGGCAATCCACCTAACCCCGCACATCCTTGGACTGTGGGAGGAAATCGGAGCAC
Organism: Mustelus asterias; assembly: GCF_964213995.1. Lineage (NCBI taxonomy): Eukaryota > Metazoa > Chordata > Chondrichthyes > Carcharhiniformes > Triakidae > Mustelus > Mustelus asterias. Next base: position 52,947,554 of record NC_135823.1, on the reverse strand, counting down.
TCGGAGGAAACCCAGGCAGACACGGTGAGAACGTGCAAACTCCACACAGACAGTGACCCAAGCCGGGAATCGAACCCTGGTCCCCGGAGCAGTGCTAACCACTGTATCACCGTGCTGCCCATAGTGAATTGTTGTTTTGTTTTGCCAGTACTTTTTGCTGCTGTCACCTTCCAAATACATGACCACTTCCATCTAGAAGGACAAGGGCAGCAGATACCTGGGAGCACCACCACCTGCAAGTTCCCCTCCAAGCCGCTCACCATTCTGACTTGGAAATATATCAGCTGTTCCTTCGCAGTCGCTGGGTCAAAATCCTGGGATTCCCTCCCTAACGGCATTGTGGGTCAACCCACAGCACATGGACTGCAGCGATTCAAGAAGGCAGCTCACCACCACCTTCTAAAGGGCATCTAGGGATGGGCAATAAATGCTGGCCAGCCAGCGACGCCCATGTCCCATGATCGAATAAAAAAAAGGAGCATCAGTACTCTGAGCCTGCAAAGGTTAGAGTTGATGCAAGTGGTCATTGTTTGGGGATAGCAATATTGAGGAAAAAGCTGTCATTGCAAATAGTGGCAGGAAATGCTGGAGTTTAAACTCCCATCTCTTACATAAAGCTGAACTCAGCTGGTGCCCACTGCCAGCCTTGGTCACTGTGCGTCTACCTATCTATCTGTATGTCTTTCTCACCACATTTTTATTCATTCGTGGGACATGGGCATCGTTAGGCCATCCCTAGTTGCCCAAGGACAGTTGAAAGTCAACCACATTGCTGTGGCTCTGGAGTCACATGTCGGCCAGATCAGGTAAGGTTGGCAGATTTCCTTCCCTGAAGGACATTAGTGAACCAGATGGGTTTTTCCGACAATCGGCAGTGGTTTCATGGCCACCAACAGATTCTTAATTCCAATATTTTTTATTGAATTCAAATTCCACCAACTGCTGTGGCAGGATTCGAACCCGGGTCCCCAGAACATGAGCTGAGTTTCTGGATTAATAGTCTAGTGATAATACCACTAGGCCATCGCCTCCCCATGTGGCCTTACTGATTGGTCAAGACATCTATAGATAAAAGCACATGGATTGTCAAATCCAAAGGCATCCCTCCCAGGAGACAGTGAAACCTGGCCTACTTATCTGTACCTCAATTGCCTCCAGATTGTTGTCAACCACTGCAAGGCCCGGGGATGCAGCCAAACAAATTCTGTCAACTGAGATTCTGGACTGATAGTGGACACACCCTTAGACCATGGCCTCCACTCCACTTGTCCAGGTGTCCTCTCCTTCTGGGGAGAGAACCAGCCCATTCTGTGCCGCACATGTGTTGCTCACACACTCTCCTGCTGCCTCACAGTTTGTATCAAGCCCCCCCCCATCCCCGCCCCCACCCTCCCCCCCCCTCCCCGCCCATGGCGCCACATATAAGCATTTTCCTGGAAAATCTCCCTGGAACCTCAGCAGTCTGCGGACCCCAGCTTGAGAACCGCTGCTCCCTCAGGAGCTCCTTGTCCCAGTTTCCATAATTTCATCCAAGGGAAAACAGAGCAGCAGAACATCCTTGTATTAGCAAACAGTTAGTGAGTCAGCAAATGTAAAAACAATTCAGAAATCTGATGACAGACACAAAGCTGTTGACCTCACGGTGGGGGTGGGGGGGGGGGGGGTGGGACCTCTGGGAGAACTGGGAGCCCAGATGGAGATCTGATGAAGTATCAGGGCCAAACATATCGATGTCACTGGCTGTTCCCGCTTGTTAGCCAGGGAAAATCTGCTCCTTATCCTAAAAAAAAAGACTTGCAAATAAGTGACCAGTCATCGATGTCATTGAGTCAGTCCTAAGGGCATGGAAAAGAATGCACAGAAACAAAATAATTTGAGTTTTTTTTTAGGGTGGGGAATGAACTACAGAGTTGAACTAACTGTGAGGCGATATATCGGGAAAGCACATTTGCCTTTACAGGCCTTAGCTGGAAATGTACTGCAATAGTCTTGTTTTTATAGTTCCCACAGCCTATGTGGTCTTTCATCGAGTCATAGAATCCCAACAGTGCAGAAGGAGGCCATTTGGCTCATCGAGCCTGCACTGACCACAATCCCATCCAGGTCCCATCCCCAATACACCACATATTTATCCTGCTAATCCCCCTGACACTAGGGGGCAATTTTAGCATGGCCAATCATCCTAACCTGCACATCTTTGGACTGTGGGAGGAAACCGGAGCACCCGGAGGAAACCCACGCAGACACGGGGAGAATGTGCAGACACTGCACAGACAGTCACCCGAGGCTGGAATTGAACCTGGGTCCCTGGCGCTGTGCCACCGTGCCACCCCTACTAAATAGATCCCTTCTTGGTTGAATGTGCCGGCGCTTCTTAATTCATTTGATGCACTTAGAACATAGAACAGTACAGCACAGAACAGGCCCTTCGGCCCACGATGTTGTGCCGAGCTTCATCTGAAACCAAGATCAAGCTATCCCACTCCCCACTTGCACCAATATTTCATTGCAAAATGGTTGATTAATGTCTCTCGGGCGTTCCGCAGTTTCTGTCAGTCCCTTGCATTGAAGATGTACGATGGGCCTGTAACTATCTGCCTGCCAGCCTTTCAGTTTCAGTATAACATGGCATGATAATTGACGCTGGACTAGAGAAACAGCATTTAATCGGATGTTAGTACACTCTCAGGTGTTGAAGGATAATGTTTTACAGTCACACGGCTAGAGCTATTGTACATTCACTCCGGTAGTCTCAAAGCATGAAGACATGTCAATGAAAGCAAATAGCATTATCAGGCGCCCTTGTGTTTGGGTATAAATACAAAGCGATGTGTAATTGGTTCTTTGAGCGGAGCATTATGTCATAGTTCTCAGCGGCCCCTTCTCTACAACCAGAAATACTAGTGGATTTAATGGGCAATGACTTGCATTTCTATAGCACCTTTAAAGTAGTTAAAAATGTCCCATTGTGTGTCACAGGAGTGGGTATCAGACAGAATTTAGCTCGAGGCATCAGGGCAGTTGATGCAAAGCTTGGCCAAAGATGTCCCTTAAAAGAGAAGAGAGAGAGGTGGAGAGGTTGAAGGGAGGGAATTTCAGAGCTCCAGGCAGGTAAAGGGCCTTCAGTGCTGGAGCAGAGGAAATTGGGGATGAACGAGAGGTGCAAATTGGAGCAGCACAGAGAGCTCAGAGGGCTGTAGGCTTGGGAAGGGCCTGAGGCCCTGATTGAGAATGTTAAAATTGTTTTAGTTTAAAGTTAAAGTTTATTTATTAGTGTCACAAATAGGCTTACATTAACACTGCAAAATGAAGTTACTGTGAAAATCCCCCAGTCGCCACACTCCAGCGCCTGTTCAGGTACACTGAGGGAGAATTTAGCATGGCCAAGGCACTGAACCAGCATGTCTTTCGGACTGTGAGAGGAAACCGGAGGAAAGCCATGCAGACACAGGGAGAACATATAGACTCCGCACAGGCAGTGATCCAAGACGGGAATCGAACCCGGGTGCCTTGCGCTGTGAGGCAGCAGTGCTAACCACTGTGCCCATTTAACATAGTAAGAAGTTTAACAACACCAGGTTAAAGTCCAACAGGTTTATTTGGTAGCAAAAGCCACACAAGCTTTCGAGGCTCTGAGCCCCTTCTTCAGGTGAGTGGGAATTCTGTTCACAAACAGAACTTATAAGACACAGACTCAATTTACATGAATAATGGTTGGAATGCGAATACTTACAACTAATCCAGTCTTTAAGAAACAAAACAATGGGAGTGGAGAGAGCATCAAGACAGGCTAAAAAGATGTGTATTGTCTCCAGACAAGACAGCCAGTGAAACTCTGCAGGTCCACGCAACTGTGGGAGTTACAAATAGTGTGACATAAATTCTGATTCTAGGATCGCATGATAAAGACTCAGGAGGAAAAAAGCAGAAATATTTATGTGAAATAGTGTGACATAAACCCAATATCCCGGTTGAGGCCGTGCTATACACTAGATACATCGATGACATTTTCTTCCTTTGGACTCATGGTGAACAATCACTGAAACAACTCTATGATGACATCAACAAGTTCCATCCCACCATCAGGCTCACCATAGACTACTCTCCGGAATCGGTTGCATTCTTGGACACGCGCATCTCCATTAAGGACGGTCACCTCAGCACCTCACTGTACCGCAAGCCCACGGATAACCTCACGATGCTCCACTTCTCCAGCTTCCACCCTAAACACGTTAAAGAAGCCATCCCCTACGGACAAGCCCTCCGTATACACAGGATCTGCTCGGATGAGGAGGATCGCAACAGACACCTCCAGACGCTGAAAGATGCCCTCATAAGAACAGGATATGGCGCTCGACTCATTGATCAACAGTTCCAACGCGCCACAGCGAAAAACCGCACCGACCTCCTCAGAAGACAAACACGGGACACAGTGGACAGAGTACCCTTCGTTGTCCAGTACTTCCCCGGAGCGGAGAAGCTACGGCATCTCCTCCGGAGCCTTCAACATGTCATTGATGAAGACGAACATCTCGCCAAGGCCATCCCCACACCCCCACTTCTTGCCTTCAAACAACCGCACAACCTCAAACAGACCATTGTCCGCAGCAAACTACCCAGCCTTCAGGAGAACAGTGACCATGACACCACACAACCCTGCCACAGCAACCTCTGCAAGACGTGCCGGATCATCGACACAGATGCCATCATCTCACGTGAGAACACCATCCACCAGGTACACGGTACATACTCTTGCAACTCGGCCAACGTTGTCTACCTGATACGCTGCAAGAAAGGATGTCCCGAGGCATGGTACATTGGGGAAACTATGCAGACGCTGCGACAACGGATGAATGAACACCGCTCGACAATCACCAGGCAAGACTGTTCTCTTCCTGTTGGGGAGCACTTCAGCGGTCACGGGCATTCGGCCTCTGATATTCGGGTAAGCGTTCTCCAAGGCGGCCTTCGCGACACACGACAGCGCAGAGTCGCGGAGCAGAAACTGATAGCCAGGTTCCGCACACACAAGGACGGCCTCAACCGGGATATTGGGTTTATGTCACACTATTTCACATAAATATTTCTGCTTTTTTCCTCCTGAGTCTTTATCATGCGATCCTAGAATCAGAATTTATGTCACACTATTTGTAACTCCCACAGTTGCGTGGACCTGCAGAGTTTCACTGGCTGTCTTGTCTGGAGACAATACACATCTTTTTAGCCTGTCTTGATGCTCTCTCCACTCCCATTGTTTTGTTTCTTAAAGACTGGATTAGTTGTAAGTATTCGCATTCCAACCATTATTCATGTAAATTGAGTCTGTGTCTTATAAGTTCTGTTTGTGAACAGAATTCCCACTCACCTGAAGAAGGGGCTCAGAGCCTCGAAAGCTTGTGTGGCTTTTGCTACCAAATAAACCTGTTGGACTTTAACCTGGTGTTGTTAAACTTCTTACTGTGTTTACCCCAGTCCAACGCCGGCATCTCCACATCATGACTCCCATTTAACATACCAAACTGGAGATCTGGAATGAAGAACTGCTGCCTGAGAAGGGTGAGTGAAGATGTTATTCCTGAGTGGTAATCGCTTTCTTTTTCCTTTCTAAATTTATATGTAAATCTCAATGACTTATTTGTGGTATACTGGAGAATGATGCGAGGGAGCACAGAGGGTTTAAAACAACAGTTTTATTTACAGGTGTGTGTTCTCTTTTATGGCTGCCTCTTCTCTGCCTGTTTCCCATGCCAGGGACTTATGATGTCCCTTCCAGTGAATACATGAGTACAGCAAAGCTCAGTAAGCCAATAGAATTTATACAAATATATAACTATTCCTCCCCCCTTAAATTGAATGTCCCCAAACAAATTCCAAACAAGTTCAACATGAACAATAGTCACTGTTCATTAATCAGACAGTCTGGAGGTTGTCACACTCAGAACAGTTGATGGCAAAACTCTGACGTCCTTTTCTTTACACTGGTGGCAACCTCAGGCGTTTTTGTCTTTGCATGAAGAGTGGTGAGTTTGACTGGCGTTGATGTCGGAACTAGAGGTTGTCTCGGTGTTTGATTAGTGGATGAGGTGTTGCTTTCCTCAGCAGTATCTGTTGGTGTCAGGGTCGTAGGAAGGTTCAGGTCAGGACTTTATACGGCTGAATCTGGATTCTCAGCAGGCTCCGATTCCGGCAGATCTTGTTCTCCTAAACAACAGCTGGTCCACATGTCTCCTCCAGATAATATCACCTCTGGTCTGGACGGTATATGAGACAGATATAATATGTGCAATACTTGTGGCAGGAACCCATTTCTCTCCTGTGGAGTAATTCCTTCAAAACGCCTTTCTCTTGGTAAATCCAAGCTTTGCTTTCCTGCTGTTCCATTTGGCCTCCTTAGTTTAAAGGTTAAAGTTTATTTATTAGTGTCACAAGTAGGCTTACCACAATGAGGTTACTGTGAAAATCCCCCCAGTCGCCATACTCGGGTGCCTGTTCGTGTACACTGAGGGAGAATTTAGCTTGGCCAATGCACCCAACCAGCATGTCTTTCGGACTATGGGAGGAAACTGGAGCACCCGGAGAAAACCCACGCAGACACGGGGAGAACGTGCAGACTCCGCACGGACACTGACTCAAGGTGGGAATTAACCCTGGGTCCCTGGCGCTGTGAGGCAGCAATGCTAACCACTGTGCCACCGTGCTACCCCTTGCTGCTGTTGCACAATCCCATTAGCTTTTGGGGGTTGCAACAAGTTAAATGCCGATTGTAGTTGTCTCTTTATCATTAGTAATGCAGGAGAGGTCCGGGGCGTGGAATGTGCGGCATTCCTATACACCAGTAGGAATTTGTTGAGATGTTGGATCAGTGCATCTGGTTCCTTGGTTGCTCTGAATATATGTTTCCTTGCTCAAGGTGTTGACGCCAGTTCAACATCTCACAGTAGCAAGGCCATTTTAATATCTAAGAAGTCATAGAACAAAGAAAGTGCAGGAGTCTTTGCAAAGCATAGGCAGTTTAATTAGCTTTGCTGGACCAGGAAAAGATGTTTCCCAGATGTGATCATCCACCTTGTATTGTGTGGTAACTATAAGCTGGACAGGACTTATGGAGTTACTTAATTTGGATGTGGTTTGGGAACGGGAAAGTCTTAAGGAGTTCAGGAATTGCAGATATATCTTGGAACAAGAAGTAATTTCTATATAAACTGGGTGTGTGTTTAGTAGTTCATATATTTAATTGTCTTATCGCATAACAGTCCTATTCATGTATATTTGTTAAAGTTTATTTATTAGTCACAAGTAAGCTTACATTAACACTGCAATGAAGTTACCATGAAAATCCCCTAGTCGCCACACTCCAGTGCCTGTCCGGGTACACTGAGGGAGAATTTAGCATTGCCAATGCACCTAACCAGCACGTTTTCAGACTGTGGGAGGAAACCAGAGCACCCGGAGGAAACCCACGCAGACACGGGGAGAACGTGCAGAGTCCGCACAGACAGTGACCCAAGCCGGGAATCGAACCCGGGTCCCTGGCGCTGTGGGGCAGCAGTGCTAACCACTGTGTCACCATGCTGCCCATATCGAGTTGGGACACCCTTGCAGATAACATCAGTGTGGCTTGTGACATTCACCCAATGTGATGTGGGAGGCCACCACTCCTTCACCTTAAAGGGATGTATCACAAACTAACTGTCAGGGTAGAGTAGGATCAAAATGAGTAAGAAGTTCAGATTTAAGTAACGTTTCTTTAGGTCGCACGGAAGCGTTGTTGCATTTATTCGACCATTTCCACTTCTTGTTCTGGCACAAGAGGTTATGTAATGGTTTCAGAATGGTTGCCAAGTTTGGAACAAATCTTCCATAATAGTTCAACAATTCTAGGAAGGAACCTAACTGATGAACATCCTGAGGTGCAGGCACATCTGTAATGGCCTTAACTTTAGAAGGAGATCTGTGAAGGTCAGACAATCAAATGTCCAAAATACTCAACGGAGGATTGGAAGAGCTTGCACTTGTCCTTGTGAACTCTCAGACCATAGTCTTCCAATCTCTGAAGAGTGGCATCCAAGTTTCGAAGATGTTCCTCTTCATTCTCTTCCAGTGACTAAAGTGTCATCCAGATGGCACTGGACTCTGCTCAGTCCACTCAAGATCTGGTCCATTGCTCTTTGAAACAATGTAGGAGCTGAGGTGATACCGAACGGCAATCTTCGGTACTGGAACAAGCCATTATGTGCCACGATTGTGAGAAGTTCCTGTGACTTTTTGTCCACATTCATCTGCAACTAAGCCTAGCTCAGGACAATTTTGCTGAAATGTTGGCCTCCTGACAAACTTGCAGACAAGTTTTAAATGTGGGTAATGGGTATTCGTCCACACAAAACACTGGATTAATGGTGATCTTGTGTGACGTTAGTGTACCTTTAAGAGATTTTAAAAAAAAATCATGATCTCTGCAGCACTCATAGTCAGCTCACAGCCTTAGCTGATGTCATTATGTTGCCAGCTTGACTGGAAATGTCCTTTTATTGCTACTTAAATGGCTTAAATGGGGTTGTTTGTGTTTACTCTGGGATTAGTTTTACGATTCTGCATTGTTAGAGGGACGGTCATGTGTTTTTGGACAGGTTTTTGTCCCAGTGAGTTTAAGGTTTCATTTTCAGTTCTGCAATTGAGTTTTAACAGGGATAGCAAGCTGAACAGAAGTCTCTCTCTCTTTCTGTTTTATTTGGAAATTCTGCTGGTGATCTTAAAGCAAGGCTTTAACGTTTATCTCCTTCTAACGTTAAGGCCATTACAGATGTGCCACACCTCAGGATGTTCATCAGTTACGTTCCTTCCTAGGATTGTTGAACGATTAGGGAAGATTTGTTCCAAACTTGGCAACCATAACCTCTTGTGCCAGAACAAGAAGTGGAAGTGGTCAGATAAATGCAACAACGCTTTCGTGCGAGGAAATAATTTGCTGTTAGTGGTTTGTCTAAAGTCCCTAATGTTCTGGGAAGCTGTTCTGACTTCAACCTGTTCTGAGTGAATCAAGATTGAGAGTTTTCAATTCTCCAACCAAAGGACTCAATTTCCAGTATCACATGAGCATTAGTCTGTGTTAAACCTGTTAAACCTGTCTTTTGTCTATGGGATTGGTTTGATTGGAACATTGTAGATATCTTGGTTAAGGGTTATACATTATCATGATTGCTTGTTTCTTGTTTGTAATTGATAAAAGTTCTTGCCAATTTCCTTACAATACACGTTAACTATATTCTTAAATAAACTTTGTTTGATAAAAACTCCCTAGTGGGTCTTTTGAATCACACCTGAAGTGAAACCTATCTTGCTTATCCTAGCCAAATTCAAGCTGCAAAACTTATGAGTCAGGCGGGCTTCATAAAACACTTTGGAGTTTCTAACCGGAACCATAACACCTTGAAGTCTCCACAAATCCTTACGGATCCATCCTTCTTGATGACTGGAACCATTGGTGTGGCCCATTCATTAATTCTGACAGGTTCCAAGGCTCCCATCTTCACAGGTCGTTCCAAGTCAGCTTCCACTTTCGGCCTAATAGCATCTGGTGCAGACCTTGCCTTCAAGTATTTTGCTTGGCTTCCTTCCTGTATTTTCAGTTCAACTGTAGTATCTTCATGCTCCCTAATTCTCCATCAAACGCACCTGTGTACTTCTTTAAGATTTTTGTGAGGCCTGATTCTCCACTGGGCATCATGTTGACTTTGGCCCAGTTCAGACAAATCTTCTCCCACCATGCATGACCCATCAACGCTGGGTAGTTGCCCCTTTACAAGACGTAGAGACAAATCTGCCATTTGCCCATTAAGTTGCAAAGCTACTTCAATACGGTCCTTCAGTGGAATTACTTCACCTGTGTACATCTTCAGGTCCATACTCGATGGCTTTAAGGGAATGTGTTTAAGTTTCTCCTTGTGAACAGTCTCTGGCACAAGTGAGACTGCTGCCCCCGTGTCAACTTCCATCGCTACTGGCTGTCCATCCAGCAGTGAAGTGACCCAGTATTGATGTGTAACACCAGCAATGGCTAGCACATTCAGTGATATTTCTACCTCAGATTGTGAGTCGCTACATTTTTCTCGACCCTTTTGTACAGCATGAACCTTCCTCCTTTTTGCTCTGTTTAAATGCTGCCTGAGTTTGTTCTTGTGTCCTATTTTTACTTGGAGCTTGTTTTTTCTTCCAGCAGGCAAGCTCTATGTGTCTTTTTTTCCCCATGTCTTCGACATAACTTGTCTTTACACCAGCGCTGAGCTGCAGAATGCCCTGCCTTTGCACACCGGTAACAGGTATGAATTTTGAGGGTCTTGGCTGTCGATTGAGCCGCCATTTTGACTATTTGAGTACACAAACTCAATTGCTGAACTTCCTTTGCTGAGTTTCCTTTGTAGTCAGTTCTCTGGAAACAGCAATTTCTATGGCCTTTTTCAGAGTACGATTATGCTCCATTAATGGAGGTAGGGGTGCAAGGGGAAATTAAGAAGTGTATATGAATATCATTAGCAGCTTGTAAATTAGAAATGATTGTGGGACGAGAGAGAAGTGGGATAGGAACATAGGAACATGGGAATTAGGAGCAGAAGTAGGCAAATTCAGCCTTCGAGCCTGCTCCACCATTCAATCAGATCATGGCTGATCTCTCCCTGGTCTCAAATCCACCTCCCCACCTGTTCCCCATATCCCTTTAACCTTTTTTATTAGAAATATATCTATCTCCTTCTTGAAACTATTCAACAATTCAGGTTCCACCGTGCTATAGGGCAGCAAGTTCCACAAGCTCACCAACCTCTGCGAGAAGTAGTTCCTCCTCATCTCAGTTTTAAATCTAGCATCTCCCAACCTATATCTGTGACATCTTGTTCTAGATTGTCCCATAAGGGGAAACATTCGGTCTACATTTACTTTATCAATCCCTTTAAAAATGTTATATATCTCGATCAGATCCCCTCCCATCCTTCTCAATTCCAGCGAGTACAAGCCCAAACTGTTTCATCTCTCCTCATACGTCAACCCTTTCATCCCTGGAATCAATCTGGTGAACCTCCTCTGAACTGCCTCCAATGCCACCACATCCTTCCTCAAATAAGGAGACCAACACTGGACACGATACTCCAGATGTGGTCTCACCAACACCCTATGCAATTGCAACAACACTTCTCTACTTTTATACTCCATATGGTATGAGGTGGTGGGTGAACTGTATTGAAACAAGGATCTCCAATTGTTTCTGTCCTGATGCACGCTACGGCCCTTACCAAAACAGAATCACAGAATGGTTGGGGAACAGAAGGAGGCTATTTGGCCAATTGTGTCAATGTAAGAGCAAGTCACCTCTTTTTTCTCTTCATTCTTGGGACATGGGCCCGCCCCTAGGTGCCTTTGAACTGAGTGGCTTACTAGGCCATTTCAGAGGGCAGTTGAGAGTCAACCACATTGCTGTGGCTCTGGAGTCACATGTAGGCCAGACCAGGTAAGGACGGAGGACTTCCTTCCCTAAAGGACCTAGTCCCGTTCCCATGCAGTACCGCAACATTTTTTCTCATTAGATATTATCAACTTTTCTTGGGGGCGGGGGGAAGAGTTAGAACATGCCAGCATGTCTCTCCTGCTCCTGCTGTCTTGAATTATGCATCTCCTGTAAGAGGGGGGAAAGTGTGTCAGTGAGTGCCATGGTATTTGTTTTGGGTGATGTCACTGTCACGATTCTGAGCGCAAGCTGTAAGATTTGCAACAACGTTAAGTGTGACATGTTAACTACGAATTCTGAATGATAGAGGTTTCTGGCAGGTGAGTAATGTATTTTTTAAAAATTCATTCGTGGGACACAGGCGTCGCTGGCTGGCCAACATTTATTGCCCATCCCTAGTTGAGAGACAACCACATTGCTGTGGCTCTGGAGTCATATGTAGGCCAGACCAGGTAAGGACGGCAGATTTCCTTCCCTAAAGGACATTAGTGAACCAGATGGGTTTTTCTGACACTTGACAATGGTTTCATGGTCATCAGTCGATTCTTAATTCCAGATATTTTTTACTGAATCGCATTTCACCATCTGCTGTGCCGGGATTCGAACCTGGGTCCCCAGAACATGAGCTGAGTTTCTGGATTAATAGTCTAGTGATAATACCACTAGGCCACTGCCTCCCCTTGTGGGTAATTTGAGAAATGCCTGAGACAAGTGGTACAGTCGGAAGGGTACGGCATTTGAAAATGCATTCACTTACCTAGACCACTCATGTGAGGACATTAAACATCTTCTGACACTATCCAGGTCCTTGGGGCTTGACTCCTGCTGCTGACCTCCATGGCCGCCTGTTCCCACCGTCTCTTAGCAACAATCGCCGCCAACTATTGAAACAGGCCATCTCTCTTCCTTTTCACTTCCTCTATCCAGATCTCCGGTGCAGCATTGGAAAGCCTTGCAGCCTGTTTTTGGCTAGATTTGCTGTGTTTCCCGGGTCAGATTCACTTCCTGCAGGGTTCCCATTCTCCTCCCCTTGAAGAGGTGCTGCATGCATTGCTGACAGGCCTTGATTTCGCCCATCCTGCTGAAGTGTGCGGCCAATCACCAATGTGGCCAATGCTGGCTGCAAACAGAAATCATGCTGCGTATTATATCGCACCCCCGGGGTTAATCACACATCGTGATCCCCCTGGCTGTTCTCGGGCCTGATCCAATTTAGCGTTGAAGTTCTCTGGTTGGAACCTGGCCCCATGGGTCCCTCCACAATCTGTCCGCGCTAACCTGCGGATGACTGCAAGCCTGAATGGAGAGTAGCAACAGGTAATTCCACAATGTAATGCAGTGAAGCTGAGTCTGAACCTGCTCTTGCCTTGAGTCCAGACACTAACATTTTCCAGCAAGGGGAAGGCCTGGATAGTGCTTGGGGGCACGCTATAGAGATCATAATCCCAGCACTGAGGCGAGAGAAAATCCTTGCGTTCCACCCCATCCTGAGGCTCCCAACTTGATCTCCCTAATCCCTCCCGCCTGGCCCTGTCATCCAGTTATCCCACCTCTGGGAGGGAGACTCTCCTGGAATGTTCAGTGATGCTGTGGAGTTAAATTGGGCTAACATTCCTTGTCGAGATTCCTGTGCTTTCACCCTCATCCTCCCCGAAACCCCTGCCCTTCCTAAATGGCTACTCCCCTGCCCTGAGGTGGCACGGTGGCACAGTGGTTAGCACTACTGCCTCACAGCGCCAGGGACCCGGGTTCGATTCCCGGCTTGGGTCACTGACTGTGTGGAGTTTGCACGTTCTCCCCGTGTTTGCGTGGGTTTCCTCTGGGTGCTCCGGTTTCCTCCCACAGTCTGAAAGATGTGCTGATTAGGTTCACTGGACAAGCTAAATTCTCCCTCAGTGTACCCGAACAGGCGCTGGAGTGTGGCCACTCGGGGACTTTTTACAGTAACTTCATTGAAGTGTTAATGTAAGCCTACTTGTGACTAATAAATAAACTTTAAACTGAGGTTCATGGGTCACAATCATGTCTGACTTTCTTCCCTCAAACCAAACACTCCCACCTCCCTTCGATAACCCAATTTTAGCAGGCCAAACACAAACCAGTCTGATATCAGATAACAAGAGTACTTGATTTGATTTATTATTGTCACATATATTGGTATACAGTGAAAAGTATTGTTTCTTGTGCCTATACAGACAAAGCATACAGTTCATAGAGAAGGAAAGGAGAGAGTGCAGAATGTAGAGAAAGATCAACTTAATGCAAGGTAGGTCCATTCAAAAGTCTGATGGCAGCAGGGAAGAAGCTGTTCTTGAGTTGGTTGATACGTGACCTCAGACTTTTATATCTTTTTCCTGACGGAAGAAGGGGGAAGAGAGAATGTCCGGGGTACGTGGGGTCCTTGATTATGCTGGCTGCTTTGGACTGGACTGGATTGGACTGACTGGACTAGCATTAGCTATGAGGAGAGGTTAGAGAAACTTGGTTTGTTCTCACTGGAACGATGGAGGTTGAGGGGTGACCTGATAGAAGTCTACAAGATTATGAGAGGCATGGACAGAGTGGATAGTCAGAAGCATTTTCCCAGGGTGGAAGAGTCAATTACTAGGGGGCACAGGTTTAAGGTGCGAGGTTTAAAGGAGATTTACGAGGCAGATTTTTTACACAGAGAGTAGTGGGTGCCTGGAATTCGTTGCTGGGGGAGGGAGTGGAGGCGGATACGGTAGTGACTTTTAAGGGGCGTCTTGACAAGTATATGAATAGGATGGGAATAGAGGGATATGGTCCCCGGAAGGGTAGGGGTTTTAGTTAAGTCGGGCACCATGGTCGGTGCAGGCTTGGAGGGCCGAAGGGCCTGTTCCTGTGCTGTACTTTTCTTTGTTCTTTAGACTAGGCTGGACTGGACTGGACTTGACTCGACTCGACTCGACACGACTTGACTGGTTGGGACTGGACCGCACTGGACTGGAAATAGGATCTGGCTCTTTCTGGTAGCCTCGTCCCACCATGATTCACTAAAGCCTTTGGAAGAACGTGTCAAAGCTTCAGGTGACAAACCTGGGAAAGCAATGCAGCCGAAAACACATTGCAAACACTGATCACAAGCGAGCAAGACTCACCATTTCACCGACTTGCAAAGAAGCACACCAGTCAGTGAAGCCCGATTATAAATTATTCTTTCACAGATATAGAGATTTGATGCACATTGCCAGGAATTTATCATCGGGCTGCGTACGGGTTCAGATTTGACTGGAAGTGTTTGTACAAGTTGAGTGATGTTACCTTTCTGACTCCGAGTGTTGAGAACCACAGGTACTGGGACAATGGCATTGTTGTTCGTGGTCTGAATCTTCTGGGCAGGTGGCGGGGTGTGCTATCCTGAGGGGCGGCCGGTGGCAGAGAGGGGGGAATGAAGTCAGCCATAGTTCCCATGTAGATCAGTCCCTCTCTCCTCCCGCACCCACCTCCTCCTGGAACCTTGCCCTTGAAATGTGCAAGGAATTCATTCTAATTTCCCTGCCTATATTCAAATGATCATTTTTTTTTTCCCCTTCAAGGGTTGGGGATTAATCCGAACATGATGGATTCCTGAAGTTTAGCTGTCCTTTGTTCCGCTACAGCAGCTGATGAAATACGAGTTGCAGAAGCTTTAGCTCGAGATCAGTTTTCTCTATTTCAATCCTTGGCATCTGGATACATTTTAACTGTAGCAGTCTGCTGCGTACATTCTTAAGACAACAGGTCTCCCTTGTTGAGAAACACCCCCCTCCCTCTCTCCACCCCTCCCCCCCAAATTAAAGAAAAATGTATTTTGATGTTCATTATTAAAATCCAAGTAGTTGGAACATTAGCAGAAGAGAAATGATGGAACTTTGCCATATATTATATCCACCACAGTTTGCATTTATCCAGGACCTTTACGTCCCAAGGTGTGCCACGGGACTGAATACCAAATGAAACTTGACACCCAGCCACATGAGGAGATCCTACGACAGGTGAGTCTCTTGGAGGTAGCTTTTAAGGAGTGTCTTAAAGGAAGAGAGAGAGAGAGAGAGAGATAGAGAGGCGGAGAGGTCTCGGAAGTATAATCCAGAGTTTATGTCCAGGCAGCTGATGGCACGCCTGGCCCTGGTGGAGTGGTTAAAATCCTGCTTTTCCAGGAGGAATTGGAGGAATGCTGCAAGGTGTTAGCTCCTTGGACTTGCTCTCTCTCTCACACAGGTGGGAGTCGAGTTGCGAGGATAAAGGCGATGTGTATTTCGTGTTATTTGTGTTGCCCTGGTTGAACTTCTTCACACTCACATTCATTCACATTCAAGGCACATTCTACATGCATTCCTTTCTACAAATCTGCTCTGACTTTTTTTTTCCCCTCTGAGAAGATCTGCATGAGACACAGCTGCTTGTACCCTGTGGGCCCTATTTTATCCATTCAGCTAAGGTGTAAACCCAGATCTTGATTAAGCTTTGGATCAGTTTGATTTCAGTGGCGATGAAAGCGATTGCTATTGAAGGCAATTCTCCGACACTGGGTGGTAAGGGTTCCCCTTCCTCCTCCCTCCTCCACTCCCCCAAGATATTGTCTTTCTCACTGGAGACCATTTGGTGGCTCTTGTTCCCCCTGTTGTGCTTCACTCACATGTAAAGGTATCCAGAGGCTAGTTGGCACGCTGGGAAGAGGGGGAGAGTGCAGTTATAGCTCAACCTCACTGCCCGTAATTATTACCTTCCCATTGGGAGGGACCATTTTCGAGGACTGGGCAGTTTTGACAGCACCTTTACATCTCGCCTCACCCCCCTCCTTACACATACACACACGCACACACATAAACATACACACACACGCACACACATAAACATACACACACACACACACATACATACACACACGCAAGCACAATCCTCTGCACCAGGATTCATAGAATCCCTACAGTGAAGAAGGAGGCCATTTGGCCCATTGTGCCTGTACTGACAACAATCCCACCCAGGCCCTATCCCTATATCCCCACACATTTACCCCATTATTCCCCTGACATTAGAGTGAATTTAGCATGGCCAATCAACCTACCCTGCACATCCTTTGCAGTGTGGGAGTGGGGAGTGGGGAGAACTTGCAAACACCACACAGTCACCCGAGGCTGGAATTGAACCCGGGTCCCTGGAACTCCGAGCAGCAGTGCTAACCACTGTGCCACCATGCTACCCATGAAATACTTGGAGGGTTGTAAGGCCAGTCGTGGTTCAGAGATAAGAAGCACTGAAATGTAGCATGGATTTTTGTGTCACAAGTCGGCTCACATTAACACTGCAATGAAGTTACTGTGAAAATCTCTTAGTTGCCACTTTCTAGTGCCTGTTCAGGTACACTGAGGGAGAATTTAGCATGGCCAATACAGCTAACCAGAGCATCTGGAGGAAACCCATGCAGACACGGGGAGAATGTGCAAACTCCAGACAGACAGTGACCTGAGGCTGGAATTGAACACGTGTCCCTGGCGCTGTGAGGCAGCAGTGCTAATTGCTGTGCCACCGTGCCACCCTTTACATTTGTACATCTTCCTGGTCAGTCCATTGCTGTATCGCTCTGTTCCCATTGAGTCAGTCACCTTTTCAATGAGTCTTAAGGGAAAGTCGACGAAATGGAGAGTTTCTGTCAATTCCAAATGAAGGACTTGTGCTATTGAGTCACTTTCCTTTGGTTGATATGTTAACAGAAAAGTATTAGAAAATATTCGAAGAGGAAAAGTTGAATGTATGAGGGGAATTTCCCCTCCACTGAGGTGTCTCACAACATTGTGATGGTTGTGTTATGGATGCCAGAGTTAACCTTCAGCTCTGTGCCTGAGGGCAGGTCCCACCCACAGCGTCACATCCTCCACCATGGGTAGAGACAAGGAGGCAGGTTCCGAATCCAGCCCAAACTGAACAGGGATCAAACCCCTTGCTGTTGGCACCAACCCAATCCACACCAGCTACCCAACCAACTGAACCAACCAGCAATCCCCCACCAAGGAGGCAGTAATGCTGTGGCGACATACACTTTCATGTTGCAACCTGGGTCTATGGATGGTGATGGTGGAGGCTCCAAGTCTTTTCCATCACCTGGCTGATCAGGAAACTCTCCCGCTCTTGCCGCCTGCTATTGGCAGATGATGGGGAGGCAGTGGCGTAATGGTATTGTAGATTAGCACTGCTGCCTCACAGCGTTAGGGACCCAGGTTCAATTCCGGCCTCGGGTGACTGTCTGTGTGGAGTTTGCCCATTCTCCCCATGTCTGTTTGGGTTTCCTCTGGGTGCTCTGGTTTCCACCCACACTCCAAATATGCGTGGGTTAGGTTGATTAGCCGTGCTAAATTGTCCCTTAGGGTCAGAGGGATTAGCAAGATAAATACGTGGGGTTACAGGGATAGGACCTGGGTGGGATTGTTGTCGATGCAGGCTCAATAGGCCAAATGGCCTCCTTCTGCACTATTGGGATTCTATGATTCTATTCTATTTTGGAGGGATTTACAAGTTGATACTCAACCGGTTTGGCCGTGTTATGCATGCTTCTTCTTTGGCCTTCTTGAACCTGGAGCTTCTAACTCTGAGGTAAAGGCATTACCCACTGCACCACAAGATCAACCTGAATTAACCATCTGGAAATAAAAAGCTGGTATCAGTAAAAGTGACCACAAAGCTGTCAGATTGATGAGAAGCCTGACTGGTTTCCCAATGACCTCCTCAGGGAAGGAAATCTGTTGGCCTGGATCCTGTTTGGATTTTTGTGACTTTAGACTCACACCAGGGCAGTTGAATTCTGACTGTCCTTTGAAATATATGGGGAGGTAGTGGCGCAGTGGTATTGTCACTGGACTAGTAATCCAGAGACCCAGAACAAGACCTGGATTTGAACCCTGCCATGGCAGCTGGTAAAATTTGAATTCAATAAAAAAATCTGAAACTAAGAATCTACTGATGACCATGAAACCATTGTCGATTGTCAGAAAAACCCAGCTGGCTTGTTAATGCCCTTTAGGGAACAAAATCTGCTGTCCTTTCCTGGTTTGGCCTACATGTGACTCCAAAGCATTGTTTCTTGCACACTGTACAGACAAAGCAAACCGTTCATAGAGAAGGAAAGGAGGGAGTGTAGAATGTAGTGTTGCAGTCATAGCTAGGGTGTAGAGAAAGATCAACTTAATGCGAGGTAGGTCCATTCAAAAGTCTGATGGCAGCAGGGAAGAAGCTGTTCTTGAGTCGGTTGGTACGTGAGCTCAGGCTTTTGTATCTTTTTCCCGACGGAAGAAGGTGGAATGTCTCTAGCAAATCGCTCAGTTACATCAAACTGTGGCAATGCAGTGGTTCAAGAAGACAGCTCGCAACTAGCCTCTTAAAAAAATGGGGGTGGGCATGGCCAGCCATGCCAGTGAGATCTGAAGAATGAATCGCGAAGAGTACGTCCACAGTTGGTATGTGGCAGTGGTCCATTAGCAGCAATGCTGAACTATCTTCTGGGCTATAGTGTAATTGTGGCACGGCTGGCATGGGGATTGTACCAGTCTTATTAAATTTAATTTGAAGACGGTGTTCAGAGATTCTTCTCCTACATAATCTGATCAAATTGAAGACTTGAACTGAAAAGAGAGTTTGTGAACTTGGGATCTGCCTAATATAAAAACATTGAGTGATGTAGGGTTGTTTGATCTACCCTTGAAATCATACTTTATCCACCTTAAATTGTCTTCTTTTCTGATCTGGGTGAGTTGCACTGAAACAAGGTTGCTACATGATCAAATGCTGGTGCCAGTGCCACGTTCAAATAATAAGATGTGGGCGCTTGTCTAATCACATACTGGCTGCTTGGAGCAAAGTGGTAATCATAAGAATTATCTTTGCTTCCTCTTTGTAGGTAAAAGAAGTACAGCCAGTCTCTTCTACTGACTGTCACTTATTTATGTTTGGACTGTTTTGATTTGATTTGATTTATTATTGTCACATAGAAACCATAGAACCATAGAAAATTACAGCTCAGAAACAGGCCTTTTGGCCCTTCTTGTCTGTGCCGAACCATTTTTTGCCTAGTCCCACTGACCTGCACTTGGACCATATCCCTCCACACCCCTCTCATCCATGAACCCGTCCAAGTTTTTCTTAAATGTTAAAAGTGACCCCGCATTTACCACTTTATCCGGCAGCTCATTCCACACTCCCACCACTCTCAGCGTGAAGAAGCCCCCCATAATATTCCCTTTAAACTTTTCTCCTTTCACCCTTAACCCGTGCCCTCTGGTTTTTTTCTCCCCTAGCCTCAGCGGAAAAAGCCTGCTTGCATTCACTCTATCTATACCCATCAAAATCTTATACACCTCTATCAAATCTCCCCTCAATCTTCTACGCTCCAGGGAATAAAGTCCCAACCTATTCAATCTCTCTCTGTAACTCAGCTTCTCAAGTCCCGGCAACATCCTTGTGAACCTTCTCTGCACTCTTTCAACCTTATTTACATCCTTCCTGTAACTAGGTGACCAAAACTGTACACAATACTCCAAATTCGGCCTCACCAATGCTTTATATAACCTTACCATAACACCCCAACTTTTATACTCGACACTCCGATTTATAAAGGCCAATGTACCAAAGGCACTTTTTACGACCCTATCCACCTGTGACGTCACTTTTAGGGAATTCTGTACCTGTATTCCCAGATCCCTCTGTTCAACTGCACTCTTCAGAGTCCTACCATTTACCCTGTACGTTCTACTTTGGTTTGTCCTTCCAATGTGCAATATCTCACACTTGTCTGCGTTAAATTCCATTTGCTATTTTTCAGCCCATATTGGTAGACAGCGAAAAGTATTGTTTTTTACGCGCTGTACAGACAAAGCATACCGTTCATAGAGAAGGAAATGAGAGAGTGCAGAATGTAGTGTTAGTCATAGCAAGGGCATAGAGAAAGATCAACTTAATGCAGGGTAGGTCCATTCAAAAGACTGACAGCAGCAGGGAAGAAGCTGTTCTTGAGTCGGTCAGTACGTGACCTCAGGCTTTTGTATCTTTTTCTCGACGGAAGAAGGTGGAAGAGAGAATGTCCAGGGTGCGTAGGGTCCTTAGTTATGCTGGCTGCTTTGCCGAGGCAGCGGGAAGTGAAGACAGAATCAATGGATGGGAGGCTAGTTTGCGTGATGGATTGGGCTACATTCATGACCTTTTGTGGTTTCTTGTGGTCTTGGGCAGAGCAGGAGCTGTGATACAACCAGAAAGAATGCTTTCCATGGTGCATCTATAAAAGTTGGTGAAAGTTGTAGCTGACATGCCAAATTTCCTTAGTCTTCTGAGAAAATAAAGGCGTTGGTGGGCTTTCTTAACTATAGTGTTGGCATGAGGGGGCCAGGACAGGTTATTGGTGATCTAAACAGCTGAAAACTTGAAGCTCCCGACCATTTCTACTTTGTCCCCGTTGATGTAGACAGGGGCATGTTCTCCACTATGTTTCCTGAAGTCAATGACAATCTCCTTCATTTTGTTGACATTCTGAGGGAGAGATTATTGTTGCCGCACCAGTTCACCAGATTCTCTATCTCATTTCTGTACTCTGTCTCGTCATTGTTTGAGCTCCGACCCACTACGGTGGTGTCGTCAGCAAACTTGAAAATCGAGTTGGAGGGGACTATATGGGTGACAGCTCTTAATGTGGACTCCTCCATGCACTAGTTTCAAATTTATTTCTTCAGTTCGGAAGACTAGGTGAAGGTGAAAAGGAAATCTTCCAATTAGGAAGAGAGAAAAGGCACGTATGCAATTCATGGAAGCATTTGCTACCTTGTGTACAAAAATGCTGTCATGGCTGGAAGGTCAAAAGCTGAGGTGAATTAATCAGTAATGGTTGACTTGTGCCGAGCTCATGTCTCAACATTATGTAAACTTGGGAAGTAATGAATTATGCAAAGAAAGGAACTTAGGAAAAACAGAAGGCCATTCATCCACACAAAGCTGTTCCCCCGTTCATTGAAGAGGAACTACTCCTCGCAGAGGGTGGTGAATTTGTGGAACTCTCAGCCCCTTAGCGCGGTGGAGTCTGAATCATTGAATGGTTTCAAGAAGGAGATAGATATATTTCTGATTGTAAAAACGGGTTAAAGGGATATGGGGAACAGTTCGGGAGACCAGGAAGAGACCAGGAAGAGTTTGAATGGCGGAGCAGGCTCGAAGGGTTGAATTTGCTGACTTCTACTTCTAATTTCTATGTTCCTATTAGATCAGGATTGATTGGTATCTGTACCCCGTCTACTGTCCTGAGAGAGAACTTGCATTTCTGCGGCATCTTTCATGATCCGAGGATGCTATAAAACCAATGAGGCAGTTTTGAAGTGTAGTCACTGTTGCATTGTAGAGAACACAACTACCAATTCATGCACAGCAAGCTCCCACAGACAGAATAGCCAGATAATCTGTGGTTGAGGGATAAATATTGGCCAGGACACTGGGGGAAATACCCCCGCTTTTCTTTGAATAATGCCACAGAGTCTTGTGCACCCGCCTAAGAGGGAATGAGACAAGGCCTCACTTTAATATCTCACCAGACATTAGCGTGGGAAATTTTGCCTTATATTGTGGATACTAAGTATAGCATGCAACTCATTATGAAACTTTAAAGATTGGGTTCTCAAAGGGAGCCTTGTGGAATGCATCTTGCCAGTTCTTGTAGCTGCAGAAATTAAATCGTTTGCCTAAATTAATAGGTAAAATCATTTCAGAATTAATACCCAGTAAATTACAAGTATTAAAGGTACTAATTGGACATGAGAAAACAGGTACAAGTCAGGTCTTTGTTGCTACATTACTGAGACCAAATATTGCTGTTGTGCGTGTCAGTTCCCTAGGTAATCTCGTCTGATGGGGAAGAGGTGGCAGGATCACATCTAATTGGGCATGGACAGAGTGGATAGTCAGAAGCTTTTTCCCAGGGTGGAAGAGTCAATTACTAGGGGGCATAGGTTTAAGGTGCAAGGTTTAAAGGGGATGAACGAGGCAAGTTTTTTACACAAAGGGTGGTGGGTGCCTGGAACTCGCTGCCGGAGGAGGTAGTGGAAGCGGATACGATAGTGAGTTTTAAGGGGCGTCTGGACAAATAGATGAATAGGATGGGAATAGAGGGATATGGTCCCCAGAAGGGTAGGGGGTTTTAGTTCGGTCAGGCAGCATGGTCGGTGCAGGCCCGAAGGGCCTGTTCTTATGCTGTAATTTTCTTTGGTCTTTGTTCTTTGTTCTAACCACATATGCGATGCTGGATTAGACTGGATGTCAAGGAGCTGAAAGGGGAGCTTTGACTGTTGATCCACAGTTACCACATCTGAAAACACTATTGTACACGGTGGGCCACTTATCCTGCACCTCAACCAGTCTTGCCCTGAATAGTCTCTTCTATCCTGGTTATCAACATAGCAGATAGCTTCTCCGCTGTTTCCTCAGTCACGTTCATCAGGTTGCCAGGCTTTGCTCCTTGTCACCCCCCCCCCCCCCTCAGCCACGCTCCAACAAATCCACCTCCACTGCATTTTCCCAACTCTTTCCCCCAAATCCTACCAAGTGACACAGTTCTGCAGCATTACATTGGAGTTACAATCCAACTCCAGGCTGCTGTTAAAGCTCCACACGCACCTCCTGCTTCAACTCACCCAATCAGTCTCCCGCTTTCTCCCTCATAATTGATCCAGCTTCCTCTTAAATCACTGCTTTTTCTACAGAATAGAAGAGAATCCTTACAGTGCAGGACGAGGCCATTCAGCCCATCGAATCTGCACTGAACACAATCCCACCCAGGCCCGATCCTGTGGGATTAGCAGGGTAAGTATGTGGGGGGGTTACGGGGATAGGGCTTGGGTGGGTTTGTGATCGACGCAGACTCGATGGGCAGACTGGCCTCCGTCTGCATTGTAGGGATTCTATCCCCGTAACCCCATGCATTTACCCTGCTAATCCCCTGACACAGGGGTCATGGCCAATCAACCTAACCCGCACATCTTTGGACTATGGGAGGAAACCAGAGCATCCGGAGGAGACACATGCAGACACGGGGAGAATGTGCAGACTCCACACAGTCACCCAAAGCTGGAAGTGAACCCGGGTCCCTGGCGCTATGAGACAGCTGTGTTAACTACTGTGCCACCATGCCGCCTCAACCATTTACCTCAACCATTCCCTGTGGTACCGAATTTCACATTCCCACAACTCTGCGAGTAAAGAGATTTTTCCGGTATTCCCTACTGAATTTATTGTTGACTATCTCTATTTACAGACCTCTAATTTTGGACTCCTTTCCATGTGGAAACATCTTCTTTATATCTATCCTATTGAACACCTTTATCATTTTAAAAACCCTTTTCTCTTTTTTACTAAGGTTTATTCTTTCCTGAGGCTTTGGTGTCACTGGCTAGGTCAGCATAGTAAGGAGTCTAACAACACCAGGTTAAAGTCCAACAGGTTTATTTGGTAGCAAACGCCACTAGCTTTCGCCTGTTGGACTTTAACCTGGTGTTGTTAGACTCCTTACTGTGTTTACCCCAATCCATCGCCGGCATCTCCACATTAGGTCAGCATATACATTGTCCACCCCTAACAGCCCTCGAGAAGGTGGTGGTGAACTGCCTTCTTGAGCTGCTGCAGTCCACGTGGTGTAAGTACACCCACAATGCTGTTAGAGAGGGAGTTCCAGGATTTTGACCCAGCGACAGTGACCATATAGTTCCAAGTCAGGATGGTGAGTGGCTTGAAGGGGAATTTCCAGGTGGTGATATTCCCTTGCATCTGCTGACATTGTCTTTCTAGATGGAAGAGGTTGCAAGTTTGGAAGTGCGTCGAAGTGGGTTGGTGAGTTCCTGCAGTGCATCTTGTAGATGGTGCACACTGCTGGCACTGTGCGTTGGTGATGGAGGGAACGGATGTTGAAAGTGGTGGATGGGGTGCCAATCAAGTGGGCTGCTTCGTCCTGGATGGTGTTGAACTTCTTGAGTGTTGTTGGAGCTGTACCCTTCCAGACAAATGGAGAGTATCCATCAGACTCCTGACTTGTGCCTTGTAGATGGTGGATGGGCTTTGGGGAGTCAGGAGGTGAGTTACTCTCCACTGGATTCCCAGCCTCTGACCCTCTTGGTCTTTTCTGATGGTTGGGTCTAGTGTTTCTTTGTTTATCATCAACCTCCGTCAGACATCTACTTTCTCCAACCCCAGCATTTTATCCAACCTCAGATTGTGGCTAAATATCGACAATCCATTTTCGTTCCTTCCAACAATCCCCTTTCCCTTTCTTTTCTTCCTATCACTCCTCATCTGCTTTTCCTCCGCAAACCTGGCAATGATGTTTCCCTCTCGTCTCAAAGATTCTGTAACCAGTGGTTCGGACTGGAATGGGTTTGCCAAGAACACAATGTTAGTGGATGGCGTAAAGGTCAGAAGTCATGCTGTGTGTAGAATAGATTGGGGGTAGGAGCCATGTTGACAGGAAGGGACTGATTGAGTATGCATTGGGGACTTAAGAAAATATTCTTGTTTCCTTCAGTTTGTGGCCAAGTCTTCCCATGGCTTGATTCCATCAGACGACTTTCCACTCTGTGCTTGGTAGCTGAGTACAGACTTGGGTTACGAGGTCCTTGCTGCATGCACTTTTGTCTTTGCTGAAATATAAGTCCAATGCCACATCATGTGGCTCTTTGCCAAAAAGGGGGTCCTGTCACATTGCTTTGGCATGGGGCAAGAGGCACTGAGGGTGGGATTTTCCATCTGTGCCTGCCTCGAAACTGGAAAATCCTGTCTGAGGTCAACAGACCTTTCCATGGTCCGCCCCCTTGCACGCTACAATTCCCATGGCAGACGAAGCGGGAAAATTCACCCCTGAGTGTAGGCATCTAAAGAGATCCAGGGATATTCTCAACCTGAAGCTGTGTAATATCAGCTGGTGAGCAGTGGATTATGGGGGTATCAGCTGCCAGAATATGAGTGCAGATACTTCCAGAGACATAAAGAATAAATGGGCTGGGTGGATGTAACATACATCTTACATTGGCCATCAATATGCTCATCAAAATTGACTCTCCTTCCAATGAGGGTTGTTATCTTTGAGTGTGATGGTTTACCATCAGCAGATCTTACAGTGTGAGGGAGAAAACAGGTACCTGTGATCGCCACACTTTTGAAGAATTTGTTTTACTCAAAACTCATTTAGACAGCGGCTTCGAAACCCACGACCACTTCCATCTAGAAGGACAAGGGCAGCAGATACATGGGAACACCACCACCTGCAAGTTCCCCTCCAAGCCACTCACCATCCTGACTTGGAAATATATCGCCGTTCCTTCGCAGTCGCTGGGTCAAAATCCTGGAATTCCCTCCCTAACGGCATTGGGGGTCAACCCACAGCGCATGGACTGCAGCGATTCAAAGAGGCGGCTCACCACCACCTTCTCAAAGGCAACTTGAGGGGAGGCGCTGGCCTAGTGGTATTATCGCTGGACTATTAATGCAGAAACTGTTCTGAGGAACCGGGTTCAAATCCTGCCATGGCAGATGGTGGAATTTGAATTAAAAAAAATATCTGGAGTTAAGAATCTACTGATGACCATGAAACCATTGTCGATTGTCGGAAAAACCCATCTGGTTCATTAATGTCCTTTAGGGAAGGAAATCTGCCATCCTTACCCGGTCTGGTCTACCCGTGACCCCAGAGCCACAGCAATGTGGTTGACTCTCAACTGCCCTCGGGAAACTAGGGATGGGCAATAAATGCTGGCCAACCAGTGATACTGATATCCCACAAATGAATAAAAAATAGAAAGAAATGAGGAGGAATTTCTTCCCACAGATGGATGGGAATCTGTGGGATTCTTTCCTGCAGAAGGCTGTGCAGGCTGAATCATTAAGTATGTTCAAGGTTGAGATGGAGAGATTTTTAATCAGTATGGGAACCGAAAGTTATGGGAATAAGGCGGGAAAGTGGAGTTGAGGAATATCACAACAGATCAGTCATGATCTCATTGAATGGTGGAGCAGGCTCGGTGGGCCGAATGGCCTACTTCTGCTCCTGTATCTTATGGTCTGGCTCCAGGCTAATTAGCAATGGAAATAGGGAGTAACATTACTTCAAAGAACGTGTAGGGGGAAAAAAAATGATTGTAATGACTTCAACAAGGCCCATGAAATTGGCCTCTTGGAGTATGAGATTGAGGCCATAATTGTCTGCCCAATCAGGGAGTCTCACCTGTATATAAATATGGGAGTGTCAGGTCCACTGGCATTCCGGATTCTGACTTTGTACCTGAAGCGCTCTTCGGAGTGGAATTGAATTTATAAATAAAGGCAATCTGGTGAAGGAACACTGGCCTCTGAGGAGTCATTTCAATGTCTTTCTTGGGTTAATTCCTCTCCTCCTGCACTTGTTGATCTCATTCCTCTTTGTGTTCTGTTTTGTTTGGTGAAGTGTGCTTTTTTGATCATGGGGTTAACTTAAGACACACTATAGGAGCTGAGTAGTGATTAGTGTATCAACTCCAATACCGCCGACTTGTTTGCCTTTGTTGAGCGGTTAGCTTCTGAGGCAGCAAGCTGTGTGTTGAAGAGACCTGAGCACAATTCTCAGTGCAGTACTGAGTAAGCCGTGCTGGATCTACCATGTTTCAGATATGACTTTAAACTGAACTGCCCTCTTAACTGCCTATGAAAAGTTCCTAGGTTGAGGAAGAGCGGGGGATGGAGTTCTCTCCGGTGTCCCAGCCAATAATATTCCTCAATCAACAGTCCCAATATCTAAAAACAAAAAACAGATTAGTTATCATGGAATCATAGAATCCTACAGTGTAGAAGGAGGCCATTCGGCCCATCGAGTCTGCACTGACCACAATCCCACCCATGCCTTATCCCTATAACCCCATGCATCTCCCCTAGCTGGTCCCCCTGACACTAAGGGGCAATTTAGCATGGCCAATCCACCTAACCCGCACATCTTTGGACTGTGAGAGGAAACCGGAGGAAACCCACGCAGACACGGGGAGAATATGCAAACTCCACACAGACAGTGACCCAAGGCCGGGAATCGAACCTGGGTCCCTGGCACTGTGAGGCAGCGGTCATTATTGTTGCGCTGTTTGTGGGATCTTGCTGTGCACAAATTCCTGAATTGCAGCAGGGACCACACTTCAGAAAGTGTCATTAGCTAATTAGCCTGACGCAAGGCCATAAGACCGTAAGACGGAGGAGCAGAAGTAGGCCATTCAGCCCATTGAGTCTGTTCCACCATTCCGTTGCATCATGGCTGCTCTTTTGGCTGGAAAAGCAGGTTGGAACAATCTGAAGCTGTGACAGACAAGTCTTTCTTCTTTTCTCCTCCGATGTAAAACTGGGGAGAGTCGGGGGTGGTTCAATGTGGAGAAAGTGTTCCATTTTGCAATGCTGATTATCCCGTACTCTGATAAGCGTAATGGACACTCCATCACCACCACCCTTGTCCCAGAAAATCCAGGTAACATGCCTCCATCCACGTCTTACATGATCATTGTCAGAGCTTCTCATTTCATGGCAAATATACTGTTAATCCTACTTCCAGTTATCTCCTGTTATTCAATATTACGATTTGATTTTGATTTGATTTGATTTATTAATGCCACATGTATTAGTAAACAGTGAAAAGTATTGGTTTCTTGCGCGCTGTCCAAACAAAGCATACCATTCATAGAGAAGGAAAGGAGCACAGAATGTTACAGTCATAGCTAGGGCGTAGAGAAAGATCAACTTAATGCAAGGTAAGTCCATTCAAAGGTTTGATGGGAGCAGGGAAGAAGCTGTTCTTGAGTCGGTTGATACGTGATCTCAGACTTTTGTATCTTTGTTCCGATGGAAGAGAGTGTGTCCGAGGAGCGTGGGATCCATAATTATGCTGGCTGCTTTTCCGAGGCAGCTGGAAGTGTAGACAGAGTCACTGGATGGGTGGCTGATTGAGTGATGCTGCAACTGAGGAAATTAGAATAAGGTTTGACAAATGTTCTTCTTCACTGAATGCCACTTGTTCCGAGTTACAAACAGCAATTAAAGGACAGCAAAGAGGTTGCAACTTGCCCCAGTTACCTACTGACCTGTTCATGCAAGTGAATTGTCAGAATTTTTAGCAGGGAAAGGGTTAGTCCACCTTATCAGTAGTGCAGTGAGGCCTGTCAGATAAAAGCGTGGTGATATATGTTCACACTTGCCTGGTGCAACTTTTCCCTCCGCTTTAAGATTAGATCTGGTGTTTATTTCAATAACTATTGAACGGAATTAAATGTTAATTCTTAGGCAACACTGACACGACAAAGCACAGGCTTTCTACGGTTGAATGTTTAATCAGCCTCAGTGTAGAAGCAGAAACACCCATTGTGCGACTTTTGTTCAGCGTTTTTGCTGACATTTAAGATTCTTCAAAGCAAAGCTCGGGCAACGTTAGCCGAGTGTTTCTGCTGCTGTTGTTTCCCCCATTTAGTTTGATAGCCGTGATTTCTGTCTTCCTTTCTGCAAATTTCTACCTCGGTCCAGTTAAAACGTTCCTTTCGTAAACAATGTTATGGCTCAAAAGCGCATTCGGGAGTTGCAATATCAGTTATGGTGGTGGGGAGGGGGGGTGGGGGGGGGGGGGATAGTGACAAGAACAGGCAGGTGAATATTCATTCTCCAGGTATCCTTTGATGCAAGGTATATTCATTACATTAGTTCCTGCTCAACGCAGGTGATGGCCTGAACTGTCAGCTTCTTAAACTCCCCTGAAAATATAGAATTGCTGACAGACCTGTACGTGCTGTCTTCCTGCTGAGTTGTTCTCGTTCGCCTGCTCCTTTAACCCTCGCAGTTCTAGCTACTACACTGTGCCAACTTTGCACGGGTCAATGTCGAATTGGCCATTACATAGAACATCGAACATCGAACGTAGAACAGTGCAGCACATGAACAGGCCCTTTGGCCCACAACGTTGTCCTGAACATGACGCCAAATTAAACAAATCCCTTCTGCCCGCCCTTGGTCCATATCCCTCCATTCCTCGCATATTCACATGCTTATCGTATCCGCCTCCACCACCACCCCCGGCAGCGCATTCCACACGCCTACCACACTCTGCGTGTAATAAACTTGCCTCTTGCATCTCCTTTGAACTTTCCCCTCTCTCTCGCCTTAAGTGCATGCCCCCTAGTATTAAGACATTTTGGGAGGGGATTTTCCCGTCCCGCCCGTGACGGGAATTGTAGCGGGCTGTGGGGGGTGGGGGTTGGAGGGGGGGGGGGGGGGGGCGGGGAGGTGGACCATGTAAGAGAGCCATTGAATTCGGGTGGGGTTTTCCAGTATTGGGAGGACCGGAAAATCGCGCCCTTCAACTCTGGGAAAAACATTCTGACTGTCAACCCTATCTATGCCTCTCACAATTTTAACAGATTTCTATCAGGTATCCCCTCACGTTCTGTTGCGCTGGCAATAGAAATGTCGGCAGAGAGGAGGTGAATGCTGTGGCAGGGCTAATTTCTAGACTTGTCTTTCTGACGGGAGATACAGCCAGCTCCCCACCCTCCCCCAGACCCACCCCCCCCCCCCCCCCCCCCCCCCACCCCGCCCCCCGCCTCCCCCGGGCCCCTCCTCCGCTGACACAAAAAAATGTTAACGTGAGTGACTGGTGGAAGTTTTCTCGAGAATTCTCCACAGCGAATGAATGTCAGCCAGTAAATATTTGCACATTCACAGCTGGATCAGGCTGCTGCTTGTCTGGGGACCTTATTAATCAGCGCTGCTTGCCCCTGAAAAATACATTTCATCCTCTTCAATCCAAGTGCCACCTTCAATGCAATGGTTCTTCAACCCACACCGTTCAGCAGGGGGGTGGAGGGGGTGGTGTGCGGTATGGGGGAGTTATTGTACGTCATGTAAAGGAAAGAAATCAGTTTGATAAAGGGAATCGGGTGTCCAGGTGTGATTTTGGGTTTGACCGCATCTGCAAAGTGTGCTGCTACTTGTTTGGAGGAAAGGATCCTCATTGTTTCCTGGGCGGCACAGTTGTACAGTGTTACAGCGCCAGGGACCCGGGTTCGATTCCGGCCTCGGGTCACTGTCTGTGTGGAGTCTGCACGTTCTCCCCGTGTCTGCGTGGGTTTCCTTCGGGTGCTCCGGTTTCCTCCCACACTCCAAAATTGTGCAGGTTAGGTGGATTGGCCATGCTAGATTGCCCCTTAGTGTCAGGGGGATTTGCAGGGTAAAAATGTGGGGTTACAGGTATAGGTCCTGGGTAGGATTGCTGTCGATGCGTGCTCGACGGGTCAAATGGCCTCCTTCCACACTGTAGGGACTCTATGATTCTATGGTAGGATCGGACTGTGTGGAAGAGAAGATTAAATATAAATGACTTACAGGAAAGAGAGTATTTTATGTTGTTAAAAACCTGATCGCAAAGCTATGAAGAGCATGTTGGCTGGAAAGCTGTTTGATATTATGTTCACTTGGAGGGTTAGATCATGCAACATTAAGTGCATTTATGGGTGATTTTTACAAGTGTGAATGATATATCCAATGGCTGCATGCGCTGCATTCTATTTATTATCATACATAGAAGAAACTTGGAAACATAGAAACATAGAAAAACTACAGCATAAAACAGGCCCTTCGGCCCCACAAGTTGTGCTGAACATATCCCTACCTTTTAGGCCTACCTATAACCTTCCATCCTATTAAGTCCCATGCCTCTGCTTTCTAATGTGGGTTCATTAACTCTGGATGTTGTTGCACTAAATCCCATTTGCTCAGCTGTTCTCGCTGACTACATCGTCTCCAGGTTCACCAGCGCCTCAAACTCTCATCCTCCTGTTCCAATTCCACCGCTCCCTCCCCATCTGTATAACCACCTCTGACCCCTACGGTTCTCTGAGGTCGCTGCATCCCTTCAATGGGCATTCAAACTTCCGTGATGTTAAGGGCTCCACCATTGGTGGCCATGCCCCCAATCCTAAGCTCTGAAATTCTGTCATCAAACCTCTCTCTTCTCATTTATACAAACCAATAGGTGAAAGAGTGCATCGAGCATACAATCTCGTGTGGCACTGCCACGCCATGAAGATGGCATGAGGAGATTTCTTTTGTCAGTGCGTTGTTCTGAACTGGAATGGTCTGTCTGAGACAGGAGGGGCAGCAAATAATAATTTTCAAAAGGGAATTGGATAAGTACTTGAATATAAAGTTTATTTATTCGTGTCACAAGTAAGCTTACATGAACACTGCAATGGAGTTACTGTGAAAATCCCCCAGTCGCCACACTCCGGCACCTGTTCGGGTACGTCGAGGGAGAATTTAGCACGGCCAATCCACCTAACCAGCATATCTTTCATACTGTGGGAGGAAACCGGAGGAAACCCACGCAGACACGGGGAGAACGTGCAGACTCCACACAGATAGTGACCCAAACTGGGTCGAACCCAGGTCCCTGGTGCTGTGGGGCAGCAACAAATTGCCACCCAACAAATTGGCAGCTGCATTTCTTACATTGCAACAACGACTAAATTTAAAAAAAAAATACTTCATTGGCTGTAAAATACTTTGGAACATGCTGAGGGAGTGAAAGGGCTATAAAAATGTAAATTTGTCTTTGGTTGTAGATTTCCTAAGTCATGAAGGATCACTCCGCAGGTAGGAAGCTGGCTTAATGACGCCTTGTTATTTTCTGCCATGAATCTTTCCACAGAGTTTACCTGAAGTGAGAGGCTGTGAGCGTAACTCTGCAACAAAGGGAATGGTGCAAATAGGCAGCGGCAAAATTGAGATCCGATGAAAAGTGGACACTTGAGAAAGGGGAAGAAGGAGTTGCTTTCAACAATTGTTTCGTATTGGATGAAATGGAAACCTCTTTTATTATTTCCTGAGGTATGGGTGTCAGAGGCAAGGCCGGCATTTGAGGCCCATCCCTGACAACCCTGAAAAAAAAGCTCTCACGCTTTCTTTCCTCCTGCTGCCACACTTTGATGTATTAAGACATCCTGACATTATTCCCCAGAGTCCGTTCATTCCGACTCCCAGTCCCTCCCCCCCCCCACCCCCCCCCCAATGGCTTGTGCCCTTTCTCCGCTCTGTTTTTGATTTTTCTACGCCAAGGGGCCACAGTCGATACTGACATTCAGCTGTTATTCTTACTCCCAACTGTCTGCGTGTAAACCATACTAGTGTCCCGTTTCCCCGTGGCACCTTAGTGGGTGGGGACTTGATCCTCTCTCTCTCTCTCTTTCTTTCTGTTTATGGAGGTTTCATGTGTCAACTTTTTAGCTTTTGATTACTTACGTTGTGCGGAGAAAGCAGGTTTGTGGGTGAGTGTTGAGGGGGGGGGGAGGTGGGGGTGCGGGTGGGTGGGGGAGCACGCGGGGGGGGTGGGGGAGCGCGGGGGGGGGGGGAAGGGGGCTAAATTCTTGCAGTGGCGCACAGCTTAAAATGTTTTCAAACAATCCTCTGTGTGCTGCTTCAACCCATTGGCTAACCCACTCATCTTTCAGTCGATCGCCGGCTAGTTTATTGGGCAGAATCAGATGCGATAATTCCCATCACATCGGAGGGTTGTGGCTCTTAGCAAGCAAAGTACGCAAGGGTCAACAGCTGGCGGAATGATTGAGTGAGTGCTTTGCTGCTGAACGCCCCTCTGTACCAGGGTCCTGAATCTTAATGAGGGTAACTATGATGGCATGAGATATGGATTGGCTGTGATGGACTGGGAAACATGACTGAAAGTCAGTTAGGATTATATTCACTGGAGTTTAGAAGAGTGAGAGAGGATCTCACAGAAATTTATAAAATTCTCACAGGGTTGGACAGGGTAGAATGTTCCTGATGATGGGGAAGTCCAGAACTAGGGGTCATAGTTTGAGGATAAGGTAAACCGTTGAGAACTGAGGTCAGGAGAAATTTCTTCGCCCAGAGGGTGGTGAATGTGTGGAATTCGCTACCACCGAATGTAGTTGAGGCCAAAACGTCTGATTTCAAGAAGAAATTAGATATAGCCCTGTGGCTAAAGGGGAACAAGGGATATCGGGGGAAGGGGGGATCAGGATATTGAATTTGATGATCAACCATGATCAAAATGAATGGCGGAGCAGGCTCGAAGGGCTGAATGTCCTGCTTCTAGTTTCTATGTTTCTATGATTAAGTCAATTTGGATTATATTCACTGGAGTTTAGAAGAGTGAGGGGAGATCTCATAGAAACTTTAAAAATTCCAACAGGGTTAGATAGGGTAGATTCAGAAAGAATGCTCCCAATGGTGGGAGAGACCAGAATTAGGGGTCATAGTTTGAGGATGAGGGGTAAACCTTTTAGAACTGAGAGGAGGAGAAATTTCTTCACCCAGAGGGTGGCGAATGTGTGGAATTCACTACCATGGAATGTAGTTGAGGCCAAAATATTGTGTAACTCCAAGAAGAAATTAGATATAGCTCCTGGGGCTAAAGGTGTCATGAGATATGGGGGGATCAAGATATTGACTTCGATGACCAGCTATGATCAAAATGAATGGCATCAAGGGGCCGAATGGCCTACCCCTGCTTCTAGTTTCTAAGCTCTCTGTTTGAGGGGGAAGAGCCACCATCATTCTGACTGGATTCTGAAGGCATCTCAGTTTGGTTGGCAGAGGTTGAAACCCCTCAACATATTTTAAAAAAACACTTGGATGTGCTTTTGAGTTGCTGGAACCGGCAGGACTATTAATTAAAAATGGGATAAAGACAGAAACTTCTGGGAATTCTCAGCAGCTGTTGGGAGAGAGAATCAGAGCTAATGTTTAAAGTTTATTCATTAGTGTCACAAGTAGGCTTACATTAACACTCCAATGAAGTTACTGTGATAATCCCCTAGTTGCCACACTCCGGCGCCTGTTTGGGTACACTGAGGAGGAATTTAGCACGGCCAATGCACCTAACCAGCACTTTCGGACTGTGGGAGGAAACTGGAGCACCCGGAGGAAACCCACGCAGACACGGGGAGAACGTGCAGACTCCGCACAGACAGTGACCCAAGTCGGGAATCGAACCCAGGTTTCTGGTGCTGTGAGGCAGCAGTGCTAACTACTGTGCCACCGTGCCGCCCTAAATGGGTTTAGTGACAATCATCGATGGCTTCATTATACCGTTAATTCACAGGTTTCTATTGAATTCAAATCTGCCCTTGTAGGATTCGAACCCGGGTCCCCAGAGCCTTACCCTGGATCTCTGGATTACAGGTTCAGCAACAATACCACCATGCTAGGGCCTGGCTCTTGCTTTAAGCTCCTGCCCCTTTGTTCTGGACTCATCCACCAAAGGAAACAGTTCCCCTCTATCTGCCGCACCGAGTTCGATCGGACCCATGCGGTGGGCTGCCTGAGCTCAGTGTATCACACTGCAATACGATTCACTCTGTCAGAAAGGCAAATAGATTTGACTCACCGAGTGGGCAAGGCGTTTGTGTTTGTGTCAGCTTTGAATGAGAAATGAAAGGAGAAATTAATGTGCTTCCCACTTTTTGCAGTTTGAAATCCATCTGCAGTCCCTGGAACAACCCTTTGATCATTCTTATTGAGATCAATCGGGATTTCTTTCAAGGCTTCTTTGTTTGGCTAATCAAAAGAAGTGCTTTTTGTGAATATAGTTTCAGATTTGGTACACTTGCACAAAATGTAAGAATTGGACTGATACCGAGCTTTTGAAGGCGCATCGTTGGAGTTGAGTAATAGGCTGTAATAAGGAGTTGCACATTCAGGTCTGAGAAGTTGCCATGACCCCTCTCCGTTTACGACACATCGACCTTCGGGAAGCTCCGTTCTTTTTTCTGTCCCACTGCTCCGCCTTGCCCAGAGAAACCCAGCAGCTTTCCAACAATTTTGTACCATTGTTCGCAACTCCCTGCAGTTGCCAAAAAAAAACTCTTGAGGTGATAACAAGACCTGGAACTGTGAATGCTGGAAATTGAAATGAAGACAAAAAATGATAAAGGAACGCAACGGGTCAATCAGCAACAACTTGCATTTACATAGCATCTTCAAGGTTGTAAGGCTACAACCCATCTGGTTCACTAACGTCCTTTAGGGAACGGAAATCTGTCGTCCTTACCTGGTCTGACTTGCATGTGACTCCAGAGCCATGGCAATGTGGTTGACTCTAAACTGACCTCAGGCAATTAGGGATGGGCAATAAATGCTGTAAGAAGTTTAACAAGACCAGGTTAAAGTCCAACAGGTTTATTTGGTAGCAAAAGCCACACAAGCTTTCGGAGCCTTAAGCTCCTTCTTCACTCCTGAAGAAGGGGCTTAAGGCTCCGAAAGCTTGTGTGGCTTTTGCTACCAAATAAACCTGTTGGACTTTAACCTGGTCCTGTTAAACTTCTTACTGTGTTTACTCCAGTCCAACGCCGGCATCTCCACACAATAAATGCTGGCCAGCCAGCGACGCCCATATCCCACGAATAAAAAAAACATCCGAAGTGCTTCACAGGAATGTTATCAGACAATAAGACCATAGGAACAGAATTCAACCATTCGGCCCATTGAGTCTGCTCTGCCATTCAACTATGGCTGATATTTTTTAAAACCCCATTCTCCTGCCTTTTCCCCGTAACCTTTGATCCCCTTACCAATCAAGAATCTATCTCTGTTTTAAATACACTCAATGACCTGGCCTCCACGGCCTTCTGTGGCAATGAATTACACAGATTCACCACCCTCTGGCTGAAGAAATTCCTCCTCATCTTGGTTCTCAAGGGTCATCCCTTTACTCTGAGTTTGTGCCCTCGGAACCTAGTCTCTCCTACTAATGGAAACATCTTCCCCACGTCCACTCTATCCAGGCCTTTCAGTGTTCAATGTTTGTCCCAAACTGCACAAGAAGGTACTAGGACAGGTAATTAAAAGATTGATCAAGGAGGTGGGTTTAAGGAGCTTTTTAACAGAGAAGAGAGCTGGGGAGGTGGGAATTCCATCATTTAGAGTGAGGCAGTTGAAGGCCGGGCACCAATAGTGCAGCAATCAGGGATGGGTGGGTGGTCAGAATTGGAGGAGTGCTGCGATTTGGGACGCTTGCAGGGCTGGCAGAGGTTTCAGAGATGGGGATTCCTGCATCCAGGGAGCGACAAGATGAATCAATGTACCTGAAGAGTTAGACATTGATGCTGGAAATTTCCTCTGGTAATGATGTAACTTTGGTACACAATTGTAGAAACCTCTGTATGTGGTGTTAGCAAAGGCCAAGATTACTGCCTCGGGAAGAGGATGGGGGGGGGGGGGAGGGTTGAATCTCGACCCGGCTGTGTTTCTTGTAGTGAAGATGTTCCCAAAATGGTGTTGGGTGGGGAACTCCAGGAGGTCTAAAGATGTGTTGGTTAGGTGGATTGGCCATACTAAATGTTTTATTTAGCAAATTCCCAAAGCCAAGTGATAGCCACTTCATTTGCTGGATTGAAGGTGATTAGTCTGTAGAGGGAACACTCCTCGCTAATGTGCAACATTGTTTGTGTCTCCCCATGAGTGCATAAGGGCTTTGTACTGAGGCCTCAGCAATGGGGATAGGTTACACAGCGGCACTGGCCTGTGCTGACCCTGTTTAACCAGGACCACGCTCGCCGGGGTAGTTCAAAGTCTTTCGAAAGATGGGATTTGTCACAAGGAACCTGTTTGTGGCTTCCCATGTTTCCCAATCCTTGGTTCAGAAGATGTCTGCTGGTAGATCTTGCTCAGGAAGGGTGCTCCATACGGGGCACCACGATGGAAGGCAGGCAGTAGGTGGGTTGAATGGGTCACCATGGAGTGGGTAAGTGAGGGGCAGCGCGGATGGTTTCAGCCAACTCACGGGTTCTTGTCAGTTGGCGGAGGGGGTGGGGCATGACGTCTGTGAGAGCAGGAAGCCACGGTGATGGGTGGGGGGCCCCAGTTATGATTCACATCGTTACATTCAGTGAAGTGTCAATAAGATGTGTGTGAGATATCCTTTGCCAGACAGGCACAGTACTCTGCTGCAGAGTCTGATAGGGTCAGTGCTGAGGTCCAGAGTGCTGTAGCAGCAGCCTACCCATGTAGATCCAGAAAGTTTGGTTAGGTTGTTTCTTGCTGTTTTCTTCAAATGTTCCTGGAAGGACAGCGTCCTATCCAGAGCCATTCCAAGTGTATTGAGTTGGGATCATGCTTTAGCCTCTGGCCATCCACGAAGATATGCAATTCTTGTTTGACACTGGCATCCTGGAGGTGGAATATGCTGGGTATGGTTTTCGAGGAATTCAATGTGGGATGGCGCGTGCTGCAGTAGTCTGCCAACTTTGTAACGTCTTCATTAAGGATCTGGCCCAGAGAGCAGAAGGTGCTTGTGTTTGGGTGGCACAACAGATGTAATCAGCATAGACGAACATGTGGGGGGTCTGCTAGTTGGCAGGTCATTTGTGTACATGTTACGTAGGATTGGGGCAAGCACGAGCCCAGTGATGGTCCGTTGGCTTGTCTTCTCCATGCACTTCTCCCTTGCCCAAGGTGAACTCAGAATCGTCTGTTGCGAAGGACTGTTTCAGCAACTATCCTGAGCCAGGATGGAGACATTTTGGCAGTTTTAAGAGCAGGCCAGTGTTCCACACTGTAACATGGGCAGCTATGAAGTCCAATGGCGCCATGCCAGTCCTCAACTTCTAATGGGAGCCATTTCCGATGTGGGTGGTGAGCACCAGAACATCATTGCATTTTGCTGTGCCTCTGACACAAACCAGCTTGGTCAACATTAAGGATGGTCGGGGGCAGGGAATTCAGATGGTGTTCGTAAAGCAGAAGTGGAAATGAATAGGGTTGGGAAGCATTTGCTGATCAGGGCCAGTGTGATCTCCTGGACTCGTTTCGATCGCCTCAGGGGGTCGGAGAGGAATTTCCCAGATTTTTTTTCCCCATATTGGCCCTGGGGTTTTCACTCTGGGTTTTCGCCTCTCCCTGGAGATCACATGGTCTGGAATGGGGGGGTGGGGGTGAGTTAATAGGTTGTGATGAACAAAGCATCGTAGCTGTGAGGGACAGCTCGGTGGATAGGATATTAGGATGTAGATAGGCTGGAAAATTGGGCGGGGATCCTGGATTCAGGATTCAATCCTGGACCGGGGAGCGGCGCGGGCTTGGAGGGCCGAAGGGCCTGTTCCTGTGCTGTATTGTTCTTTGTTCTTTGTTCTTTGTCTCTACTTCCGGATATACGTGTGGCAGGATAAGAAGCTCAAAGATCTTAAAGTACACAGTAAGTAGTGAGAATGGTCGATAGCTGGCTGCCAATGTGAGATCGATCCCAGGCGTTGGAGGCCACACCTTCGGGAGGGAGTTTAAGTGGACGATTCTTGTGGAGAACTCAGTCAGCTGGGCATGAGCATGGCAGCCGAGTTGTTTCAGGAATTCTGGTGCGACGTTGCCACATCTCAGGCCCCTTCATGCTCCATCCAGTTGTGTGATCTTGGATGGATCGGGCCGTTGCGTCACTGCTGTTATTTTCCCAGTCTGTTATAGGTGGTGTGTTTTCTTTTCTTTTCTCATGGCGTCCTCGCTACAATGGCGATGGTGACTGGCACATAGGTTTGGGGTGACTGATGGACAATTTAATGTGGGTGATCTTTGGGCTGCTCCAAGATGGCGAATTGGGCTCCAGTACTGCTGGCCGGAATGAGTGAAAGTGGCATCTGCTGGGCGCATATGCAGAGAGATTTAACAAAATGGTTTTTTGATTTGATTTCTTATTGTCACATGAATTGGGATACAGTGAAAAGTATTGTTTCTTGCAGGCTATACGGACAAAGCATACCATTCATAGAGTACATAGGGAAGAAAGAAAGAAGAGGGTGCAGAATATAGTGTTATAGTCATAGCTAGAGTGAAGAAAAAGATCAACTTAATGCAAGGTAGGTCCATTCAAAAGTCTGATGGCAGCAGAGAAGAAGCTGTTCTTGAGTCGGTTGGTATGTGTTTTCAGTCTTCTGTATCTCTGAGTGACCTGATGATGCCTATTCCTTTAGGAGTGCTGCTCTCGCTGCATCAGGGAACAGGATGTAGGTGTGTCAATCGTGGCAAGGGATGGCTGTGTAAGGGACTGTGCGAATGGCACCACGGAAGTGCTCATAAGATTCTTCTACTGATACGTCATAGTCATAGAGGTTTACAGCATGGAAATAGGCCCTTTGGCCCAACTTGTCCATGCCGCCCTTTTTTTTTAAAACCCCTAAGCATTTGGGCCATATCCCTCTATACCCATCTTACCCATGTATGAATAGGTATAGTTACAAGGAATCGGTGTATTTTTGCCAACCTGCTTGAGGGAAATTCCATCACATCTTCTTTGCACTGTGGACGCCTGGCCGGCATAGGCCCGTGTAAGTGAGCGACGGCCTGTGTTGACACTGTGGGACGCTGCCCAGAATCAGCCATAATGACTCGATAGTTGGGATAGCCTAAGAGGCGTTATACAAATAGGAAGACCTTGCTTCCATGATCCCTGGATTCTGCGCCCACAGCGATTTACTGGTCGAATGCTGCAAATTGAAATTAAAAAGTCCCAGGGGTTTGGAGTAATAAATCACTTGCCTTTAATGATAGACGTCGCAAAATATTTTGCTGTGAATTTATTGCCACGGCTGTACTTTAGCAGCACTCAGCTGTTTGCGGTGTGTTAATTAAAACAGAGCAGCGAGTGTGCAGCTTTATTACAGGAATGTACGGTTGCACCTGAATTCTCAATTACTGCGGAAATTAAAAATGAAGGGCGCAGGATTTGTTTGAGGCGCCGGACATTTTGCAGCCAGTCTCATCCTTCAGGCTAAGTTGCTGGAAATGAAAGCTGGCAAAGGAGTCAACCTCGCTCCCAAACAAAGAACATACTGAATAGTCCATCACCTTCAGCCGACGTGTTTAAGGATAAAATAGGAAGCACAGAAAGCAGGGGGAAGGAAAGCACAAACACAGAGAAGAGGAAGATTAAGGGAGAAAGACTGAGAGAGAGAAAAGAGGTAGAGAGGAAAAGTAAGATAAAAGAATGGGCGGAGTTTTCCCGAACTGCCCACCATAGGAATCGTACTGGGCGGGACAGGACCATGAAAAGGTTCGTTGACCTCGGTGGGATTTTCCGGTCTTGGGGCGAGCGCGGCCGGAATATCCTGCCCAATAGTTGTAGCGAACTCTCGGAAAAATGTGCTACCTGTGGAAATGAAACTCTTAGGGCGGCACGGTGGCACAGTGGTTAGCACTGCTGCCTTACAGCGCCTGCGGCCCGGGTTCAATTCCGGCCTCGGGTGACTGTGCGGAGTTTGCACCTTCTCCCTGTGTCTGCGTGGGTTTCCTCCGGGTGCTCTGGTTTCCTCCCACATTCTGAAAGACGCGCTGGTTAGATGCGTTGACCCGAACAGGCGCCGGACTGTGGCGACTACGGGATTTTCACAGTAACTTCATTGCAGTGTTAATGTAAGCCTTACTTGTGATTAATAATAAATAAGCTTAAACTTAAACTCCTGTGCAGTACTGAGGGAGTGCTGCACTGCTGGAAGTGCCACCTTTCCAAAGTGATGAGGAAGTAGAAAGGATCTCATGACATTGTTTAGAAGACGAGGCAAGGGAGTTCGGTCAGGTGTCAAAAAATAACCTGGTCATGATCACGTTGCTGCTTGAGGAGATTTGCGAATCGGATTTCCTCCGTTACAGCAATGACTACACTTCAAAAGTACTCTACAGGCTGTAAACACCTCCGGGTTGGCCTGTGAACTGTGAACGGTGTTAAAAGCTCTTTCTACCTTTTCCTTCTGGGCAGGGAGTGGCAATGGAGGAACATAAACCTCCTCAGTAATCTGCGACATGTCTAATGGGCAATTGATGTGCAAATGCAGCAACCTGTGTGAAAGTCAAGGTGGTAGCTGACATTGGGGTCAAGGCTAAATCAAATCAAAGAAAGACAGGTCTTTATTACAATCTATCTGATCATGATGGTTTCTGGGCCAATGGTGGTTTGCTTTCCGGAGGAAGTCTAGCCACCAGATTAGGCACCAACAACAGTACAGCACAGGAAAAGGCCCTTCGGCCCTCCAAGCCCGTGTCGATCATGATCCCCTCACTAAACTAAAAAAAAACCTTCTGCCCTCACTCGGTCCATATCCCTCTCTTCCCTCCCTATTCATGGACCCATCCAGATGCTTCTTAAATGTTGCTAATGTACCTGCTTCCACCACCTCCTCCGGCAGCGCTTTCCAGGCATCCACCACTTGCTGCATGAAAAAGTTCCCCTGCATAATCTCCCTTAAACTTACCCCCTCTCACCTTGAACTTGACACTTCCATATATCTACGGGGTTTTGCATGCCCCGCACCCTTACCTTTCCTTCTCCCCTATGTACTCTCTGAACGGTATGCTTTGTCTATATAGCGCGCAAGAAACAATACTTCTCACTGTATCCCAGTATATGTGGCCATAATACCTCGGGGGGGGCAGGTCACCGGCGGCGGAACCGGATGATCCCGTCTGCAGGAAAGGCTGGAAAATCTTTGAAAGCAGGGAAATAAAACTACCACCGGGTACCCTGTGACGATGCTATTAGTACAAGTTACCGCTTATCTTATAATTGATTTATGTATGGCAAGCAAACGTGTTTTACCATTTTCACACCAATTCCTGACACATTTGCGACACCAGTTTTATGCTTTCTGAATATTTTTGAAAACAGGCTTAATTCCCCCACTACTTAACTTGTGTCTATCAGTTGATTCAAACTTGCCTGTTCAGGTCAACGCACCTGGGATTCTTTTGATAGAAACGCCGACATTTTATCTTTAAGAAAGCTCTTCATGTCAATCAAGCCTGGTTAAATTAGATCGCTTTAACCTGTGTTTTTATAATAAAAGAAATGGTTTCATTAGATGAAGGTGTTTGAAGTCCTTTGGGTTCTTGTCTGGTGGTTCACTTTAAGATTTGCTCAGTGCAGAGCTTGTAAATTAAGAGCAGCACCTCAAACCCATTGAGGTGGGGCAGAGAGAGGGGTGGGGGAATGTGAGAACGTCACTGAGCTGTTCCCCCCTCCTCTCCCCAGCTCTTATATCCTCTGCCAAATTTTGCTTCTTTTTCTCTGTTTGATCATTTGCTATTAACCAAATCTAACCTCAACGTTGACGTTTTATTGGCACTGGGAACTGCTTCTGCGGCTGATAATTGGGAGTTGAAACAGCCAATCCAAGCCAGAGGCAGTGTTGGGTTTTCCCTATTCTCTCAGAGTGCACCATAATCCCCAAGGTGACAAGATTTTGCTGGTCTTCATTTAGACTTAAGTCAGAAGTCCTCTGCTCTAATTTCAGATCGGTTCACAACACAATGGGTGCCTTCCAGTC
The DNA here is from genome assembly GCF_964213995.1 of Mustelus asterias. NCBI lineage: Eukaryota > Metazoa > Chordata > Chondrichthyes > Carcharhiniformes > Triakidae > Mustelus > Mustelus asterias. The sequence continues at coordinate 52,904,717 of NC_135823.1, read as the reverse complement.
CCTTGTCTCCCCCCACCCACCCTGCAGACTGAGGCTCAGGGGCGAGAGGGAGAAATTGCCTTGATGACACCACACGCTAATGCCGCCACTCTCTCTCCTTGACACAAATCTGTCTCCCAGCCCACGGAAAGATTAACTTCAATTTGTATTACAGTCACCGCCATTAGGGTGATTAATTGAGGCTTGATCCTGTTTCAAGTCATGTTGCACACGTTACTTCAGTCGGAGTTACTCCATGTCCTCATTTCTCTGGGTGAATAGTTCGAGATCTCCTCTGCCATCCCCCCCGCCATCCCACTGGCCCCTCCCATCCTCACTGATAAAGATGTTCCTGTCGCTCGGGAAGTCAAGATTCAGGGGCAGAATCAAGGCACAGAAAAAGGCCCCATTCGAAGAAAGCCAGGGGAATTTCCCCGCTGCGCTGTCCAATACTGACCCCCCATCCAACAGCCAAAAGGATAATTATTCAGTTATTGAGAGATGAATATTTATGAGGCTTTGGTGTGTACCAGCCGACCACAGCTTTTCCTACGTTCAAAGCAGCAACACCCTTTAGAGGTGCTTCATTGGTTGTAAGGTTCTTTGGGCAGTCTTGAGGTCATGAAAGGTGCTATATAAATGCAAGGGCATTCTTTTTCCACTGTTCTAGATGCAGGCTGGATCACAGCTTGACGGAACACTTCCAATCTTCCAGGGCAGCACAGTGGCGCAGTGGTTAGCACTGCTGTCTCACAGCGCCAGAGGCCTGGCTTCGATTCCCAGCTTGGGTCATTGTCTGTGTGGAGTTTGCATGTTCTCCCTGTGTCTGCGTGGGTTTCCTCCAGGTGCTCCGGTTTCCTCCCACTGTCCAAAGGTGTGCTGGGTTAGGTGTATTGACCCGAACAGGTGGCGACTAGGGGAATTTCACAATGACTTCATTGCAGTGTTAATGTAAGCCTTACTTGTGACAAATAAATAAAACAACATTCAGGTGCAAGTGTGACCCACAGCTCCCGTTAACCTGTCATTTTAATTCTCCACATTGCTCTCACACTGACATCTTTGTCCTTGGCCTGTTGCAGTGTTCCGCTGTTGCTCAAAGAATGATTGAGGGGCAACATCACGGTGGGGGGTGGTGGGGGGAATTTTCCGGTCTTGCCCGCCACGGAAATCGTAGCAGGAGGGGGCGGACCGTGCAAAGGTCCGTTGACCTCGATGGGACTTTCTGGTTTTGGGGCGAGCGCGGGCGGAAAATCCTGCCCCTTGTCTTTTGATGAGGCATTGTGGGATGAGGGCGCCCTTTCAAAATGGTGCACAATTGCTTTGCAGCTGAGCTCACTGGCGTGCTTAGGCCCCGCTCCTCCCAGAACCGGCACGCAACTCACCCCTCTCCCAAAAAATGACAAAGTGCGGGACGATCGTGGTCTGGATCACTCCTGTTTTCTCGCTGTTATGACACTTAGTCACTTTTAGGGAAAATCGCAACCATTAACACTGCTTCTCCCTCCACAGATACTGCTAGATCGGCTGTGTGTTTGCAGCCATTTTTCTGTTTTTATTCTTTCATGGGATGTGGGGCATCGCTGGCAAGGCCATCATTTATTGCCCATCCCTAATTTTAACTTTTCCTAGTGAACTAGATGGGTTTTCACCACAATTGATAATAGTTTTGTGGTCACCATTAATTGAGAATGGCTTTCAACTCCAAGTTTATTACTGAACTGGAATGAAATTCCACCAGCCGCCGCGGTGGGATTGATTCCATGGTGGGATTTTCTGCTCCCCCCTCCCACTCCGCGGCATGATTAGTGGCGGCCGAGGCAGTCTCCCATTGGCCTGTGGTGAGATCTTCCTGTCCCGCTGCTGTCAACAGGTCTTCATGTTGTTTGCACCCATGGCTGCCAGGGAACCCATGGCGGAGGGGCTCCGTTGGCGGGACCGGAAGATTCCACTGGCAGGAACGGCTGGAGAATTTAGGCTCATGTCTCTAAAGCTTCTGCCCAGGCCTCTGGATTACTGGTTTAGTGACATTACAACTTCAACACGGTTTACCTTTCCGCCATTTTTATTTACTTGTCCTATTAGATGCCATTGGGTATTTTTATGAAATGTTGTCAAGAGTTTGTTGTGGGTTTTACTTCCTTTCCATTCCCCCCCAAACACCTCGTTCAGACTCTGGAACATTGGTGTGATCTGTACCCAGGCTAATTCCAAACCTGTTCAATTGGGCAGCACGGTGGCACAGTGGTTAGCACTGCTGCCTCACAGTGCCAGGGACCCAGGTTCCATTCCCAGCTTGGGTGACTGTCTGTGCAGAGTCTGCATGTTCTCCCCGTGTCTGCGTGGGTTTCCTCCGGGTGCCCTGGTTTCCTCCCACAGTCCGAAAGACGTGCTGGTTAGGTGCATTGGCCATGCTAAATTCTCCCTCAGTGTACCCGAACAGGCGCCGGAGTGTGGCGGGGGATTTTCACAGTAACTTCATTGCAGTGTTAATGTAAGCTTACTTGTGACACTAAATGAATGAATTTAAAACTTGATGGGCAACACGGTCGCACAGTGGTTAGCACTGCTGCCCCACACTGCAGGGACCCAGGTTCAAATCTGGCCTTGTGTGGCTGACTGCGGAGTTTGCACGTTCTCCCTGTGTCTGCGTGGGTTTCTTCCGGGTGCTCCTATTTTGTTCCACAGTCCAAAGATATGTGGGTTAGGTGGATTGGCCATGCTAAATTGTCCCTTAGTGTCAGGGGGATTAGCAGGGTAAATATATGGGGTTACCGGGATAGGACGTGGGTGGGATTGTTGTTGGTGCAGACTCAATGGACTGAATGGCCTCCTTCTGCACTGTAGTGATTCTATGATTGATATAGGGAGCGTGAAGTCAATGTTAGTTCAGATGAAGATACCAACTTCGGGCGTCTGAAGGGGATTCCCATTTCCCTGAAGGAGATACCATTTTACTCACAGAAAACTTCTTAATATATCAACTCAGCTTCATTCCTTTAGGGCTCAAAGATTCCTTGAAGTCACACCTCATTAATCTAACCCTAATTAAACCAACTGTTGACAGAAATTTATTCTGGACAGGAGGGCCAAATTGTTTTTTCAACTCACTAAACCAATAACCTTAGCTCTCGGCTCTGACAGAGAAATGATTAAACAAATGAGCAATTTCCTATTAAACCTCCATTGATGATCTGGCAAACAGCCACGCCATTAATCTCCAGCAGTGAGGCTAATCACACCTACACCATAAAGCACACCACAGTGTGTCAGTGTGGGGTTGCAGTAACTCCAGGTCTCTCAGTGTCTACCGCGGAATTTAGCGTGGGGCAAATTCAAGACTTGCCCGCCCGAGGTGCTGAAACAATGAGGGAACAATAGCGGCTACTTCTTTCAAAGGAGTGCGCAAGTGTTTGCAAACTGTACACGCTGGTGCTATTCGAAAACTCTGAGAGCGTTACAGCCCAGTAACCATTTCCAGTGAGGCATTCTGAGAGCTGTTTAATGGCCGTGTGAGGGTCCCTGGGACTGCGACAGTACAATGCACACCATTAATGTGATAGTGGATCATTTACTGAGACAGCAATTAATTCCTGAAATATTTGGCTGTGTTTACTCAATGGGAGTGATTAGATTAAAGGAATGTTTTCTTTGCACACTCAGTAATGTTACACTGCATTAATTCCGAGGAACCGAGAGCACATTAATTACAGGCCAGGTTTTAATGCTATCATCAGGATTATGAGCTTTCTGTATTATATTTTCCGCAGGTATCCACAATGTTTGGACGGGGTTTATTAAATAGAATTCACTTTCTCGTAAAACTGGTTGGATGATGTGGAGAGGCTAAGGATGATTTTCCATCGAATCCCTACAGTACAGAAGGAGGCCATTCAGCCTCCACTGAATCTGCACTGACTCGCCGAAAGAGCATTTAACCCAGGCCCACACCCTGCCCTATTCCCACGCATTTACCATGGCTGATCCGCCTAACCTACACATCTTTGGACACCAAGGGCGGGATTTTCCAGCCTCACTAGCCCCGAAACCATGAGGTCAACAGGCCTTTCCATGGTCTTTTCCCCCCCCCCCCCCTCGCCCGCTCCGATTCCTGTGGCGGGTGGGATGGTAAAATTCGCCCCTAAGGGGCAATTTAGCATGGCCAATCCACCTGACCTGCACATCTCTGGAGTGTGGGAGGAAACCCACGCAGACACGGGGAGAATGTGCAAACTCCACACAGACAGTGACCTGAGGCTGGAATCAAACCTGGTGCTGTGAGGCAGCACTGCTAACCACTGTGTCTTTAGAGGAGAAAAGTCAAGGAAGATTTAACAGAGGTATTCAACATTATAAGGGAGGAATAACTTGCATTTATATAGTGCCTTTCATGACACAGCAGTCACCTTTACTGCCACTGAAGTGCATTTGAAGTGCAGTCACTGTTGTAGTGTAAAAAACATGGCAGTCAATTTGTGCACAGCAAGATCCCACATCAACACTCTGATAATGATCAGATCATCTGGTTTTTTAATGTTGATTAGGGGACAAAGACTTGGCCAGGAATGATTACCGGGCTTTTCTTCACAATGTTAATTTTTTTTTACATCCCATCCTCCCAGAAGACAGATGGGGCCTCGGTTTAACGTCTCAGCCACAAGATGGCATCTCCGACAGTGCAGTGTATCTGCAGTACTGCACCACAGGGTCAGCCTGGATCTATTGCGCCCAATCCCTTGTGATTCTGAGGTGGGAGTTGCCACCAACTGAGCCACAGCCAACACACAAGGAGCTTCGGAGTAAATAAACTGTTTCCACGGATGGACGAATTTGAAACCAGAAGACACAGGTCCAAGATAATTAGCAAACGGATCGGGAAAGAGGAGGAGAATTTATTTTATTCAATAAGCTGTAATGAACCGCCTGTAAGGATGATGTGGAGATGCTGGCGTTGGACTGGGGTGGGCACAGTAAGAAGTCTCACAATACCAAGTTAAAGTCCAACAGTTTATCTGGAATCACGAGCTTTCGGAGCGCTGCTCCTTCACCAGGTGAGCGCTCCGAAAACTCGTGATTCCAAATAAACCTGTTGGACTTTAATCTGGAGTTGTGAGACTTTTTACTACGAAAGGATGGTGGAAGCAGATTCAATAGCAACTTTTAAAAGGGAATTGGATATATAATTGAAAAAGGAAATAAAATTGCAGGGGGCAAGAACAGGAGCTGTGGGAATAATTGGCTAAATCTTTGAATCATAGAATTCCTACAGTGCAGAAGGAGGCAATTCGGCCCATCGAGTCTGCACTGACAACAATACCACCCAGCCCCTATCCCGATAACCCCACGTATTTACCCTGCTAATCCCCCTGACACTAAGGGGCAATTTAACAACTTGACCTGCACATCATTGGAGTGTGGGGAGAAACCGGAGCACCCGGAGGAAACCCACGCAGACATGGGGAGAATGTGCAAACTCCACACAGACAGTCACCCGAGGCGAGAATTGAACCCAGGGTCCCTGGCGCTGTGAGGTAGCAGTGCTAACCACTGTGCCGCAGTGGCAGAGCCAGCAGAAATATGATGGGTCAAATGGCCTCCTGCTGTGTCTAATGATTGTGTAACAAGGCTGACCGTCACAGGCAGTATGCAAATCAAAAGAAATCCGCTCAGATCTCCTGGGAGAGAATGAGGGAAGGTGACCTTCCAGATGACCTTGGGGGAACTATCACATGCAACCTTCTTTGTCCTTTTCATTTGGAAACTGATGGAAAATAGGGATGGGTCGTTTGCGGGGGGGAGGGGATCTGGAAAAGATGAGGGAATAATTTGTGAAGAAAGAGAATGCTAATTTAAAAAAATTAAACAAACCAAAAAAATATGATTTGTTTGGCAAAGAATCTTGCAGCAGAGAAGGAGGCCATTCAGCCCATCATGTCTCTGCTGGCTCTTTGAAAAACCTATCACTCAATCCCCCATGCCTGCTCTTTCCCCATAACCCTGCAAGTGTCCATGTTTAATCCATTTGTGACTGACATCTGCATTGTCTGTAACTTCCAAACCTGTGACCTCTATCACCAGAACAAGGGCTGCAAAGACACAGGAACACAGTTGTAAGCACCGCAGCCAAACCCCCCCCCCCCTCCCCCCAACCACCCCTCCAGCCCCCCCTTCCCCCAAACCAAATCATGCAGCATCCCAGATTTGGAAATATATCGCCATTCCTTCGCTGTCACTGGGTCCAAATCCTCGAATTCCCTCCCTAACTGTGGGTGTATCTACACTACATGGACTGTAACGGTTCAGCAAGGCAACTCACCAGCGCATTCTCAAGGGCAATTAGGGATGGACAATAAACGCTGACCCTGCCAACCACACTCACATCCCAAGGACGATTACAAAGAACTTAAAAAAAAAAAGTGGCAACCACCTTCTTAATGGCTTCACGGATTTCACGTCTGCCTTGAGCTTTCTTCATCACTGACTGCAATGATTCTGATCCTAAATATGTTAAGGCAGCTTCATATTGCATTTGACTCATTAACTGCACGGCAGAAGTGCCCTATTAAGGGTACAGATGCGAGTGTGGTGCATGGAACAATTTACACATTTGCACATATTTCATGACGTGACATGACTAGGCACAGTGGGACTAGATATAATGTGGAGAGATCAGGATTGATGTGAGACTCTGCTTACGTTACTTCCATAACATCTCTCAACTGTGCGGCTGTTTTATCACAGGTCGGACATCGCTAAATGAAACCACTGCTGAACCAGTGCTAATATTAGATTGGTGCTGATCTGCTGGGAATGATATTCAAACTGCTGTTAGTTGAGATTAGAACTCATAATAGCTGACACGGAAAGATCAAAACTTGGACCTGACTTCCTGTAAAGGCTATTCGGGTTCAATTTGTGACCAGTGGCTTGTCAACAATATTGACACCTACTTTACATGTGACAAAGAACAAAGAACAGTACAGCACAGGAACAGGCCCTTTGGCCCTCCAAGCCTGCGCCGGTCACATTGACCCCTCTAAACCAACTGCTTATATCCCTCTATTCCCCGTTTGTTCATATGCCTATCAAGACTAGTCTTAAATGTGGCTAACATAACTGCCTCACTTAACTCACATGGCAATGCATTCCAGACCCCCACCACTTCTGTGTAAAAAAACTTCCCCCGCACATCTCCACAGAACCTTTCCCGTCTTATCTTGCACATGTGCCCCCTTGTAATTGTCATTTCTACCCTGGGAAAAAGCTTCCAACTGTTCACTCTATCTATACCTCTCATAATTTTATAAACTTCTGACACTATGGCTGATACTGTCCAATGAAATTGATGGAATTGAAGAGTCTTAACTACAGCCTAAATTTAACCTAGTGAAATCTCTCAAAACAATTTACAGGACATGTTAAAATAAATTGTCATCAAGCCACATGAAGAGATCATAGAATCATAGAAACCCTACAGTACAGAAAGAGGCCATTCGGCCCATCGAGTCTGCACTGACCACAATCCCACCCAGGCCCTACCCCCATATCCCTACATATTTTACCCGCTAATCCCTCTAATCTACGCATCCCAGGACACTAAGGGGCAATTTTACCATGGCCAATCAACCTAATCCGCACATCTTTGGACTGTGGGAGGAAACCCACAGATATTCACCGGAATTCCACCACCTCGCCGGCCACGATTCGGAACAGGCGAGGCAGTAGAATTCCATTGAATATCTCCACGGATTCGGAGCAGGAGGGGTGGACAACAGAAATGTCCATTCTTGGGTGGGAATTTCCGGTCTTGCTCGAGCGAGGTTGTAAAATCCCGCCCATTTAATGTCACAAATAGGCTTACATTAACACTGCAATGAAGTTACTGTGAAAATCCCCCAGTCACCACACTCCGGCACCTGTTCGGGTTGCATTGAGAGAGAATTTAGCATGGCCCATGCACCTAGCTAGCACGTTTTTTGGAGTGTGGGAGGAAACCGGAGCACCCGGAGGAAACCCACGCAGACACGGGGAGAACGTGCAGACTCCACACAGCGATCCAAGCCGGGAATCGAACCTGGGTCCCTGGCGCTGTGAGGCAGCAGTGCTAACCACTGTGACACCGTGCTTTTTAGGACTGGTGACCAAAATCTTTCGTCAGGAGACAGGCTTTAAGGTACAATGGAAAGATGGATAGAGAGAGCTAGAGAGCTTTAACAGGTTGAAGCCATGACCATTGCTGAGAAGGTAGCTCATTTCTGTTGTGTCGAATGTTAGAAAATGACAGTCAATAATTATAACATGCAAATCATGTGTTTAGACTGCAGACAGATTATATTTTGCTCTGCTGATTTATCAAAGAGGAAGAATTAAAAAATGGTAGGCGTTTGAAATAATTCCATTGAAGCCAGAAATTAGATTAAAAATGATGCCAAGAAATAGAACATATAACATAGAAAAGCTACAGCACAAACAGGCCCTTCGGCCCACAAGTGGCGCCGAACAATTTCCTTACCTTCTAGGCTCATCTATAACCCTCTATCTTACTAACCTTCATGAACCTATCTAAAGTCTCTTAAAAGACTCAATCGAATCCGCTTCCACCACCACTACCGGCAACCGATTCCACGCACCCACCACCCTCTGAGTGAAAAACTTACCCCTAACATCTCCTCTATACCTACTCCCCAGCACCCTAAACCTGTGGCCTCTCGTGACAACCATTTCAGCCCTGGGTAAAAGCCTCTGAGAATCCACTCTATCAATACCTCTCAACATCTTATACACCTCTATCAGGTCACCTCTCATCCTTCGCCTCTCCAAGGAGAATAGACCTAGCTCTCTCAACCTATCCTCATAAGGCATATCACTTAATCCTGGCAACATCCTCGTAAATCTCCTCTGCACCCGTTCTATGGCTTCCACATCCTTTCTGTAATGAGGCGACCAGAACTGGGCACAGTACTCCAGGTCTGACTAGGGTCCTATACAGCTGCAGCATTATCTCCCGATTTCTAAACTCAATTCTTCTATTGATGAAGGCCAGTATTCCATACGCCTTCTTAACCACAGCCTCTACCTGCGACGCCGCTTTGAGCGTCCTATGAACTCGGACACCAAGATCCCTCTGTTCTTCCACACTGCCAAGCGTCTTACCCTTAATATTATATTCTTCCATCCTATTTGACCTGCCAAAATGAACCACCACACACTTATCTGGGTTGAAGTCCATCTGCCACTTCTCCGCCCAGTCTTGCATCTTATCTATGTCTCGTTGCAACTGCTGACATCCCTCTACACAATCCACAACACCTCCAACCTTTGTGTCATCAGCAAACTTGCCAACCCATCCTTCCACTTCCTCATCCAGGTCATTTATAAAAATCACAAAGAGCAAGGGTCCCAGAACAGATCCCTGGGGCACCCCACTGGTGACCGACCTCCACTTTGAAAAAGACCCATCTACAACCACTCTTTGCCTTCTGTGGGCAAGCCAGTTCTGAATCCACAAAGCAACGTCCCCTTGTATCCCATGCCCCTTCACTTTCTCCATAAGCCTTGCATGGGGTACCTTATCAAACGCCTTACTGAAATCCATATAAACCACATCTACCACTCTTCCCCCGTCTAAGTGTCTAGTCACATCTTCAAAAAACTCAATCAGACTCGTAAGGCATGATCTGCCTCGGACAAAGCCGTGCTGGCTACTTCTGATCATACTATTCCTTTCCAAATGTTCATAAATCCTGCCTCTCAGGATCTTCTCCATCAACTTACCGACCATTGAGGTTAGACTCACAGGTCTATAATTTCCTGGGTTATCTCTTATCCCTTTCTTGATTAACGGAACCACATCTGCCATCCTCCAATCCTCCGGAACCTCTCCCATCTCCATTGACGACGCAAAGATCATCGCCAGAGGATCAGCAATCTCTTCCCTCGTCTCCCACAGTAACCTGGGGTAAATCCCATCAGGTCCCGGTGATTTATCTAACTTGATGCTTTTCAACAGCTCCAACACATCTTCTTTCCTAATGCCCACATGCTCAATCTTCTCGGTCCACTGCAAGTCTGCACTGCAACTACCAAGATCCTTTTCCACTGTGAATACTGAAGCAAAGTATTCATTGAGTACCTCTGCTATTTCAACCGGTTCAATACAGACTTTCCCACCGTCACATTTGACAGGTCCTACTCCTTCACATCTTATCCTCTTGCTCTTCACATACTTGTAGAATGCCTTGGGGTTTTCCTTTATCCTGTCTGCCAAGGCCTTCTCATGTCCCCTCCTGGCTCTTCTAATTTCCCTCTTTAGTTCCTTTCTACTAGTCGTATACTCTTCTAGATTTCTAACATTACCTAGCTCCCTGAACCTTTTGTAGGCTTTTCTTTTCTTCCTGACTAAATCTGTTACAGCTTTCGTGCATCACGGTTCCTGTAACCTACCGTAACTCCCCTGCCGCACCGGAACATTGCCGTGCAGAGCTCCAGACAAATGTTCCTTGAAAATTTGCCACATTTCTTCCGTACATTTTCCTGAGAAAACCTCCTTCCAATTTATGCCTCTAATTTCCTGTCTAATAGCATCATAGTTGCCCTTACTCCAGATAAACACTTTCCTAGCTCGGCTGATCCTATCTCTCTCCAATGCTAGTGTAAAGGAGATAGAGTTATGGTCACTATCCCCAAAATGCTCTCCCACTGATAGATCTGGCACCTGCCCAGGTTCATTCCCTAATATCAAATCAAGCACAGCCTCTCCTCTTGTAGGCTTATCCACATACTGTGTCAGGAAGCTCTCCTGAACCCACCTATCAAACTCCTCTCCATCTAAACCACTTACCCTCGGGATATTCCAATCGATATTTGGGAAATTAAAATCTCCCATCACGACCACTCTGTTATTATCACATCTCTCCAGAATCTGCTTCTCAATCTGCTCCTCCACATCTCTGCTACTATTGGCCTATAGAAAACAGCCAGTTAAGTTACCGACCCCTTCCTGTTCCTAACCTCCACCCACAGAGATTCCGTAGACAATCCTTCCGTGGCATCCATCTTTTCTACCGCTGTGACACTATCCCTGATCAACAGTGCCACTCCCTCACCTCTTTTGCCTCCTTCCCTGTCCCTCCTGAAACATCCGAAACCCGGCACTTGAAGTACCCAGTCCTGACCCTGAGATAACCAAGTCTCTGTAATGGCCACCACATCACACTTCCAAGCAGCGATCCACGCTCTAAGCTCATCCATTTTGTTCACTAGACTCCTTGCGTTAAAATAAACACATCTCAACCCTTCGGTCTGAGAGCTCCCCTTCCCCTTCACCTGCCTATCCTCCCTCTCACACTGCCGACCAGCCCCTCTTATTTTTACTCTAACCTCCTCTCTCCCAGTCACCACATTTTGATTCCCACCCCCCAACCATTCTAGTTTAAACCGTCCCCAGTAACCTTAGCAAACTTTCCCGCCAGAATATTGGTCCCCCTGGGATTTAAGTGAAACCCATCCTTTTTGTACAGATCGCACTTGCCCCTAAAGAGGTCCCAATGATCCAGGAACCTGAATCCCTGCCCACTGCTCCAATCCCTCAGCCACTCATTCATCCTCCACCTTATTCCGTTCCTTCCCTCACTGTCTCGTGGCACAGGTAGCAATCCTGAGATTACTACCTTAGCGTTCCTTTTACTTAACTCCCTACCTAACTCCCTATATTCTCTTTTCATAACCCCTTCCCCTTTCCTGTCTACGTCAGCAGTACCAGTATGCACCACGACCTCTGGCTCCTCTCCGTCCCACTTAAGGATTTCTTGGACCCTGTCGGAAACATCCCTGATCCTGGATCATGTGGAGAAGTGTCACAGCATGTGGAGAATTACTTAACACCCTTGAAAATGTAAATGTAGGAAGGTGACCATAAGAATCTGCAAAATAAAGAATTAGAATCAAGCATCAAAAATACTGATCGGACTGGTCCTTTAGGCAACATTAAAAAAAGGGATAGCTCAGTCCCACAAATATGTTTTGTTTCTGATAACTTTAACACCCATTGGGTGGGATTTTCCATTCTCTGTACAGAGCACGGTTGAGGTGAAAAAACTGGTGTTATAGCTCACGAGCTGCACAATTGGCTTTTCTCTCCAGATCGGGTGGCATGTTGGCACAGTGGTTAGCACTGCTGCCTCATAGCGCCAGGGGACACAGGTTCAATTCCGGCCTGTGTCACTGTCTGTGCAGAATCTGCATGTTCCCCCCATGTCTGCGTGGGTTTCCTCCCACAGTACAAAGATGTGTGGGTGAGGTGGATTGGCCATGCTGAATTGCCCCTTAGTGTAAGGGGGATTAGCAGGGTAAATACGTGGGGATAGGGCCTGTTATTGATGCAGGCCCGATGGGCTGAATGGCCTCATTCTGCACTGTAGGGATTCTATTCTATGATTCTATAAGCATCCTGCACTCTGAAGAAAAAATCTGGAGGCAATACTCACGCCATTATACTGGTGGGGTGGGGCCGGAAAAATGTGGGAGACCCCCGCACATGGGCACAGGTAAGAAGTCTCACAACATCAAGTTAAGGTCCAACAGGTGCGTACACAACCTGGCCAAGGTCAATTATCAACCTGCAAAATCCTTCCCCCACCCTAGAGTGCCCCTGGACACACGAGCACTGCAGCAATTGTCTTATGCTGCTTGAATTACAAGAACCTTTCTTGTCCTCAAGTTGTTAACAGAGAGATGGCTTGTGGGGTGTTCTCTCTTATTCTTCATAAGTTTCATGACTGACACTAAGTTCCTCCTCCATTCAATCCTCGCTCTGTTGTATTAAACGGTTGCCACCCCCACAATGCTTTAAACTGCTTGTCTGACCATGCATCCACGAATCTCCTTACTTCCTCTCATCTTCCCTCTCTCTTACAACCTACAGGTTCTTGTAGTCCACCTTTGGCACCCCGTAGTCGCAAAATCCCTACATTGAAGAAGGAGGCCATTCGGCCCACCGAGTCTGCACCAATTCTCCGACAGAGAATTTTTCCCAGGCCCACCCCTCCCTGCCCATCCGCCCTATCTCTGTAACCTCATGCATTTACCCCTCTAATTGCCCTAACCTATACACTACTTGGGGCACTAAGGGGCAATTTAGCATGGCCAGTCCACCGCACCTTCCTGAATGCTGGTCCATGCATCCACTCATACCCTTTAACCCTTGGCACTGCACAATAGGTCCTGACTTCACCTAGATTGCTCAATTTAAAACAAATCAATCACTTCTGATGTGAAATAGTGATGTGGAGATGCCGGCATTGGACTGAGGTGGGCACAGGTAAGAAGTCTCACAACATCAAGTTAAAGTCCAACAGGTTTATTTGGAATCACGAGCTTTCGGAATGCTGCTCCTTCATCAGGTGAGTCACCTGATGAAGGAGCAGCGCTCCGAAAGCTGGTGATTCCAAATAAACCTGTTGGACTTTAACCTGCTGTTGTGAGACTACTTATGATGTGAAATGAATGATACATATAAAATGCTTAATGCTGATCTTTATCTGGATTTCTAAAATTAATTTTCAGGATGTGGGCATCGATGGCAAGGCCAGCATTAATGCCAATCCCTAGTTTCCCGAAGCAGTTGATAATTTGACACTATTGTGGGGCCTGCATGGCCATTTTAGAGGGACAATTAGGAATTTGGGGCTGGAGTCACATATAGTCCAGCAAATCTCAAGGGGCACAAATCATTGACATACTTTCGATGTTCTTTGAACTTCCTTGCAGCACGCAATTCTCCCTTGTCCTGGTACCACAGTTGGTCAGGTGATGAGTTACAGATCATTCAGAGAGTTTAAGTTGCTGTGGCAACATGTATGCTGTATTCTGAAATGATGAATAGTGATGGCAGTGGTTCAAAATTTGTCTTCATCAGATAACCGACCAGGAATCTCTCCCGTTCTTACCACTGGTGCGTGTGGGAAGGATTTTGCAGGTTGATAATTGACCTTGACCAGGTTGTGTACACACCTTCCTTAGCCTCACAACACCAGGTTAAACTCGAACAGGTTTATTTGGAATCATGAGCTTTCGGAGCGCTGCTCCTTCATCAGGTGAGTCCTGGGGTGGGACTCAGAAAAGAGAGCTTCTGGGTCAAAGGCAGGGATGTTCCTCTTCGCCACAAGAGCTCCTGAATTGGGCGGCACGGTGGCACAGTGGTTAGCACTGTTGCCTCACAGCGCCAGGGACCCCGGTTCAATTCCGGCCTTGGGTCACTGTTCATGTGGAGTTTGCACATTCTCCCCGTGTCTGCGTGGGTTTCCTCCAGGTGCTCCGGTTTCCGCCCACACTCCAAAGATGTGCGGGTTAGGTTGATTGGCCTTGCTAAATTGACTCTAGTGTCAGGGGGACTAGCAGGGTAAGTATGTGGGATTATGGGGATAGGGCCTGGGTGGGATTGTTGTCAGTGCAGGTTCGATGGGGTGAATGGCTCCTTCAGCACTGTAGGGATTCTATGATTCGATGATTCTATGAATTGGTTAGGTAGGCTAGTTATATTCCAACTATGTTAGTCCGCAGTCCATCACCCAGATCTGGAAATGTCACCAATCAGAGGTCCCTTTGGAATTATTAGCCTTTACAACTGCTAGCCAGCTTTATGGGCAATGCAAATCTATGGACAACCTTCCAACATTGGTAGGACTCCAATTCTATCAAAATAATTACCTACTGTTTGAATAACACAGATGGATTCTAACTCTAATGTCTGGTTTCCATGAGTTGTCCCTGTACACTATGCAAATCCTGAAGCTGTGCATCTTCAGTGTGAACTGCTTCCGGCATTCAAAGTGCAGTAAAGCAATTGAATAGATCCAAAATGTACTTGTGGCGTTCGGGTAAACAAGGAAGACAAATATCCCAGCAGACATCTCGGTGAGTGGTGCCTATCTGTGTTTGCAGCCCCTGAGAGTTTTGAACTTTATGTTTACATGGAAGTCAAAAAGTAAATTCAGATTGACTCAATCCCGCATCGTTTCAATGCCTCATTAAAGATTTACTGAAAAAAGCTCAAACACAAACGATCATGTGCAGCTGGATTGTCCCTCAGTGTTTTCTGCACACAGTTTCTGATAATACCTGACATGATGCAGGTGCACGGGCCTCTGTTGACTGGCCGCCCATTAATAAAGGGGAGAGAGAGAGATGCGATACAGGCTACCGCAGTGAAACTCTGTCACTGCCTTTACTGATGTTAACTGAGGAATAACTATCGAGTAGGACACTGGGGAAAACGCTCCTACTCTGGGGTCCATCCAGGGCAAATGTAGCAGCTCATTCACAAGACCATTGGGTAAATTATCCCATCCCACCCGCAGCTGGAATTGTCATGGGCAGGACGGAAAATTTGACAGACCATCGAAAGGTTCGTTGACCCCGGGAGGAAATTTCCAGCCTTAGGGCAGGCGGGATCTGAAAATCCTGCTCCATATCTCTGACTGTGCAGCACTTGCTCAATACCGCACTGGGGTGTCAGTCTAGATATTTGCAAATAGTCCTTGAAATGAGTCTTGCAAGCCACAGTGCTCATCAGTTAAAGCTTAAAGTTTATTATTAATTAGTGTCACAAGTAGGCTTACATTAACACTGCAATGAAGTTACTGTGAAAATCCCCTAGTCGCCACACTCGAGCACCTGTTCGGGTACACTGAGGGAGAATTTAGCACGGCCAATGCACCTAAGCTGCACTTCTTTCAGACTGTGGGAGGAAACCGGAGCACTCCACTGGAGCAAGCTGAGAGGGGTGATTGAAAAGCAGCAGTGCTGGTAAGAGATTAATTGGATTAATTGAATTGTTTATTTATTTAATTAGTCAGCTAGTGTGTGTATTTTTTTGGCCTTTACTTTAACAGCAGTTTTTCTAGTTTAAAGTGAAAACTAGAAGTGGGCAGCAAAGGAGTCTGGGAAGGGTTTTTATTTTAACTTTAAAAGTCAGTTACCTGGGTGGTTCCCCCTCAGTAGTAGTTTTTTTTTTCTCTCGGGCCCCTAGCCCTATAAATTGGTGCAGAGGAGATACCCGATCCTCTACACTGGTAGAGGATCCCACCCTTCCATCCTCCTCTAACCTAATTATAAGTGTGGGGAAGTTTTTTTGTTTTCTTTTTTTCTTGCTGGTAATGGCTTCAGGGATGGCAGTTCAGGCAGTATGCTGCATCTCCTGTGGGATGTATGTGGTGAGGAAATCCAGTAGTGTTTCAGGAGATTTTAGTTGTAAGAAGTGCATTAGATTGCAGCTTCTGGAGGAGCGTGTAAAGGAGCTGGAGGGGGAGGTAGAGGAACTCCGCATAATTCGGGAGGCGGAGGTGGAAGTTGATAGGAGTTATAGAGAAATAGTAACTCCTAGAAATGAGGCTTGGGTCAATGCCAGGAGGAGGGGTAAGAAGCAATCGGGAAGACAATCCCCTGGGGCGGTTCCCCTCCATAATAGGTTTTCGGTGCTGGAGGCTACAGTTGAGGAGGAATCAACTGAGCATAGAGAGCAGATCTCTGGGGGTGAGCCGAGTGAGAAAGCTCAGGTGGTTAGGGGCTGTAAAAGACTGGGCCTTGTGATTGGGGACTCCACAATTAAGGGGACAGATAGGAGGGTCGGAACTAAAGGTAGGGACTCAGGGTTGGTGTGTTGCCTACCAGGGGCTGGGGTCCGGGATGTGTCTGACAGGGTATTCAGGACTCTTAGGGGGGAGGGAGATAAACCACAAGTTATTGTACATGTGGGGACACACGACATAGGGAGGATAGGGGAAGGGGATATTAGGCAGGGATTTATGGAGTTGGGGTGGAAACTAAAGGCCAAGACTGACAGAGTGGTTATCTCTGGACTCTTGCCTGTACCACGGGATAGTTTAGAGAGGAATAGGGAGAGGGAAGGTTTGAATTCATGGCTGAGGGGATGGTGCAGGAGGGAGGGGTTCAGGTACTTAAGCAATTGGGGCTCGTACTGGGGAAGGTGTGACCTCTATGAGAAGGATGGTCTACACCTTAATCAGAAGGGGACCAATATCCTGGGGGGTAAATTTGCTAAGGCCATGCAGGGAGGTTTAAACTGATTCGGGGGGGGGGAGGGATCCTGAGTAGTGGGGCTGAAAGTGAGGGATGCATGGATGGGGACTGCAATGCACGGCATTGCAGAGGTGGGGTGGAGCAGGGTTTGAAATGTGTATACTTCAATGCCAGGAGTATTCGCAATAAAGTGGGTGAACTTGCAGCGTGGATCAGTACCTGGGACTTCGATGTTGTGGCTATTTCAGAGACATGGATAGAGCAGGGGCAGGAATGGATGCTGCAGGTCCCGGGGTTCAAATGTTTTAGTCGAAGTAGGGAAGGAGGTAGAAGAGGGGGAGGGGTAGCATTATTGGTCAGAGATTGTATCACAGTGTCAGAGAGGAGGTTTGATGAGGACTTATCTGTTGAGGTAGTATGGGCGGAGATTAGAAATAGGAGAGGAGAGGTCACCCTGTTGGGAGTCTTTTATAGACCTCCTAAAAGTTCTAGAGAGGTTGAGGAAAGGATTGCGGAGTCAATCCTGCTTAGGAGTGAAAGTAATAGGGCAATTGTTATGGGGGATTTTAACTTGACTAATATTGACTGGAATTGTTATAGCTCTAGCTCGTTAGAGGGGTCAGTTTTTGTTCAAAGCGTGCAGGAAGGTTTTTTGACTCAGTATGTAGACAGGCCAACTAGAGGTGAGGCTATATTGGATCTGGTGCTGGGAAATGAGCCAGACCAGGTGCTAGACTTGGAAGTTGGTGTGCATTTTGGTGATAGTGACCACAATTCGGTCACGTTCACCTTAGTGATGGAAAGGGATAGGCATGAACCTCGGGCCAGTGGTTTTAGCTGGGGGAAGGGTAATTATGAGGCTATTAGGAGAGAATTAGGAAACATAGGTTGGACTAGGAGATTACAGGGACTGGGAGCGTCCGACATGTGGAGTTTTTTCAAGGAGCAGCTACTGCGAGTCTGTGATAGGTATGTCCCTGTCAGGCAAGGAGGAATTGGTAGGGCTAGGGAACCGTGGTGCACCAAAAAAGTTTCTTTGTTGGTTAAAAAGAAAAAGGAGGCTTATGTTCGGATGAGACGTGAGCACTCGGGTAGTGCACTAGAAAGCTTTAGATTGGCTAAGAGGGAGTTGAAGAGCGAGCTTAGAAGGGCTAAAAGGGGACATGAGAAGACTTTGGCGGATAGGGTTAAAGAGAATCCTAAGGCGTTCTATAGGTATGTCAAGAACAGAAGGTTGGTTAGGGCAAGTTTAGGGCCAGTTATAGATGGCAGAGGGAAGTTATGTGTGGAACCGGAGGAGATTGGTGAAGCATTGAACCAATATTTCTCTTCGGTGTTCACGCAAGGGGACATGAATATAGCTGAGGAGGACACTGGGTTGCAAGGGAGTAGAATAGACAGTATTACAGTTGATAAGGAGGATGTGCAGGATATTCTGGAGGGTCTGAAAATAGATAAATCCCCTGGTCCGGATGGGATTTATCCAAGGATTCTCTGGGAGGCAAGAGAAGTGATTGCAGAGCCTCTGGCTCTGATCTTCAGGTCGTCGTTGGCCTCTGGTATAGTACCAGAAGATTGGAGGTTAGCGAATGTTGTCCCATTGTTTAAGAAGGGGAACAGAGACTTCCCCGGGAATTATAGACCGGTGAGTCTCACTTCTGTTGTCGGCAAGATGTTGGAAAAAATTATAAGGGATAGGATTTATAGTTATTTGGAGAGTAATGAATTGATAGGTGATAGTCAGCATGGTTTTGTGGCAGGTAGGTCGTGCCTTACTAACCTTATTGAGTTTTTTGAGAAAGTGACCAAGGAGGTGGATGGGGGCAAGGCAGTGGACGTGGTATATATGGATTTTAGTAAGGCGTTTGATAAGGTTCACCATGGTAGGCTTCTGCAGAAAATGCAGATGTATGGGATTGGGGGTGATCTAGGAAATTGGATCAGGAATTGGCTAGCGGATAGGAAACAGAGGGTGGTGGTTGATAGTAAATATTCATCATGGAGTGCGGTTACAAGTGGTGTACCTCAGGGATCTGTTTTGGGGCCACTGCTGTTTGTAATATTTATTAATGATCTGGATGAGGGTATAGTTGGGTGGATTAGCAAATTTGCTGATGACACCAAAGTCGGTGGTGTGGTAGACAGTGAGGAAGGGTGTCGTAGTTTGCAGGAAGACTTAGACAGGTTGCAAAGTTGGGCCGAGAGGTGGCGGATGGAGTTTAATGCGGAGAAGTG
Source organism: Mustelus asterias (assembly GCF_964213995.1). Classification (NCBI taxonomy): domain Eukaryota; kingdom Metazoa; phylum Chordata; class Chondrichthyes; order Carcharhiniformes; family Triakidae; genus Mustelus; species Mustelus asterias. The sequence continues at coordinate 52,885,466 of NC_135823.1, read as the reverse complement.
TGAGGTAATTCACTTTGGTAGGAATAACAGATGTGTTGAGTATAGGGCTAACGGGAGGACTTTGAATAGTGTGGAGGAGCAGAGGGATCTAGGTGTATGTGTGCATAGATCCCTGAAAGTTGGGAATCAAGTAGATAAGGTTGTTAAGAAGGCATATGGTGTCTTGGCGTTTATTGGTAGGGGGATTGAATTTAGGAGTCGTAGCGTTATGTTGCAACTGTACACAACTCTGGTGCGGCCGCACTTGGAGTACTGTGTGCAGTTCTGGTCCCCACATTACAGGAAGGATGTGGAGGCTTTGGAGAGGGTGCAGAGGAGGTTTACCAGGATGTTGCCTGGTATGGAGGGGAGATCCTATGAGGAGAGGCTGAGGGATTTGGGATTGTTTTCGCTGGAAAGGCGGCGGCTAAGAGGGGATCTTATTGAAACATATAAGATGATTAGAGGTTTAGATAGGGTGGATAGTGATAGCCTTTTTCCTCTGATGGAGAAATCCAGCACGAGGGGGCATGGCTTTAAATTGAGGGGGGGTAGTTATAGAACCGATGTCAGGGGTAGGTTCTTTACCCAGAGGGTGGTGAGGGATTGGAATGCCCTGCCAGCATCAGTAGTAAATGCGCCTAGTTTGGGGGCGTTTAAGAGATCCGTAGATAGGTTCATGGACGAAAAGAAATTGGTTTAGGTTGGAGGGTCACAGTTTTTTTTTTAACTGGTCGGTGCAACATCGTGGGCCGAAGGGCCTGTTCTGCGCTGTAATGTTCTATGTTCTATGTTCTATGTTCACTCGGAGGAAACCCATGCAGACACGGGGAGAACATGCAGACTCTGCACAGACAGTGACCCAAACCTGGGCCCCTGGGCACTGTGAGGAAGCAGTGCTAACCACTGTGCCATCGTGCCACCCAGAGACATGAGTGCAACCAACTGGGCACAACTGTGGCAAAAGTATGGTTCTTTTTTGGATGGTTTGGATATAAGGTATCTTTTTGTTAAAAGGGTTTGATAGCCCTGCTTTGAAATACATAGAGGATGCTACACGATGGCAGTCTTATGTTTCCAGGAAGTATTCTTACTCCAAACTGACTGTGGTTGCATTTTTCACCACGGGCATCTTTGTTTCTTAACAAAACTTGGCCGGAATTTTCCATCTGTTCCTGCCCCGCCGCCCTGCCAGCGAGGACGGAGAATTTGGTGCTCAGCCAAATCGTCGTTCACTGCAGCGGGAGCGAAGAATCCCACCAGTGCGAACGGTCAGAAAATTCCAGCCCTTGTGCTTTAATAGAGCCTTTAATGACCGCTTAATGTCTCCAAGAGCTTTATGTCCAATGAAGTGTAGCCACTGTTGTAATGCAGGAATCACAGCAGCCAAGTTGTGCACAGCAAGATCCCACAAACAGCAACAGCCGTATAACACACTGGCATAGGTAGGAGATTGGCTGGTGAACAGGAAGCAGAGTGAAAGCATAAATGGGTCTATTTCAAGTTAGCAAGATGTATCGAGTGGTGTGCTATCGGGATCAGTGCTGGGCCCTCAACTATAAAGGGGCTGGTTTATTTTTACACACACACGTGAAAGGGGTTTCGCATGTAAAATAATAATTATTATCTCTATGGTATGGTGGCACAGTGGTTAGCACTGCTGTCTCACAGCGCCAGGGACCCGGGTTCGATTCCTAGCTTGGGTCACTGTCTGTGTGGAGTTTGCACGTTCTCCCCGTGTCTGTGTAGGTTTCCTCCGGGTGCTCCGGCTTCCTCCCACACTCCAAAGATGTGCGGGCTAAGTGGGTTGGCCATGCTAAATTGGCCCTTAGCGTCAGGGGTACTAGCTAGGGTAAATGCATGGGGTTATGGGGATAGGACTTGGGTGGGATTGTGATCGGTGCAGACTCCATGGGCCGAATGGTCTCCCTCTGCACTGTAGGGATCCTATGATTCTATGAATCCTTGTCCTGTACACTGTAAAACTTTATTTTCTCTATCTCTCTTTTCCTGTATGAGTGTGCAGGGCTATGTTACAAGCACTCCTCCCCCCAACTTCCTCCAGGCCCCCCCACCCCCCCACCCCCCCAACCCCCCCCCACATCGCCACTGCACTTTATGCAAATAAACTATCCCTTTGATTTCATTCCATCTTGAATTTGCTGTCGAGTTACTAATAGAAACTGGATCTCACCAACACTGAGGAGTTGGGAATTACATCACCGCCTATAAAGGGGGAGACAAATCAAAAAACACCTTTCTGTTCACAGAGGGGTGGCAAGAGGAGGGATCAGGGTTGTTTAAATTAAACCCCCTCTGGTCAATAACAAGAGAATTGAAAAAGTAATTGAATGAAGAACATTCTCGCAATGATATTGGCGTATCTTTGGTTGAGGGCACTTTAATGATACATTAAAGAAATATCCTATTATTGCTACTCAGCTGACACTAGTCATTGAGCACAGGGCAATGTTGAGAGGAGCGATGAGATTTGATTTGATTTATTATTGTCACATGTATTGGGATACAGTGAAAAGTATTGTTTCTTGCACGCTATAAAGACAAAACATACCGTTCATAGAGTACATTGGGGAGAAGGAAAGGGGAGGATGCAGGATGTAATGTTACAGTCACAGCTAGGGTGTAGAGAAAGATCGACGTAATATAAAGTAGGATGATTCGTTGGAAAAACTCATCTGGTTCTTCGATTTGATTTATTATTGTCACATGTATCAGTATGCAGTGAAAAGTATTGTTTCTTGCGCGTTATACTGACAAAGCATACCGTTCATAGAGAAGGAAAGGAGAGAGTGCAGAATGTAGTGTTACAGTCATAGCTAGGGCGTAGAGAAAGATCAACTTAATGCGAGGTAAGTCCATTCAAGGGGCGGCACGGTAGCACAGTGGTTAGCACTGCTGCTTCACAGCTCCAGGGACCTATGTTCGATTCCCGGCTTGGGTCACTGTCTGTGTGGAGTTTGCACATTCTCCTCGTGTCTGCGTGGGTTTCCTCCGGGTGCTCCGGTTTCCTCCCACAGTCCAAAGATGTGTGGGTTAGGTTGATTGGCCATGCTAAAATTGCCCCTTAGTGTCCTGGGATGCGTAGATTAGAGGGATTAGCGGGTAAAATATGTAGGGATATGGGGAGCCTGGGTGAGATTGTGGTCGGTGCAGACTCGATGGGCCGAATGGCCTCTTTCTGTACTGTAGGGTTTCTATGATTCTATGAAAAGTCTGACGGCAGCAGCAGGGAAGAAGCTGTTCTTGAGTCGGTTGGGACGTGACCTCAGACTTTTGTATCATTTTCCTGACAGAAGAAGGTGGAAGGGATAATGTCCGGCGTACGTGGGGTCCGAGATTATGCCGGCTGCTTTGCCGAGGGAGCGGGAAGAGCATTGAGAAGTTTCTGAGCCATTACCCCAGTAAATAATGGGAAATCAGAATAAGGACAGTGAGGTGCGGACTTCAGCTGGGGCAGGTTCCCTCACCCCACAGGATACAGCACTGAGGCTGAAAACCAGTGGCTGGTGATTGCATAATCCGTCAATTGAAGATTGTAGTTTGGAATTATTAGATTCTAGATGTCCCGTCACAGCAGTATCCTCAAGCACTGAGGGGCGCAAAATGGGAAGCGATAATATTTTGATAACACAGTCAAGTCATTCCCACTGTCTGGAATTTCCCTGGAATGTGCCGATTTCTGACATCCCCCTCGCATTTTCTCACGGCCCTTCCTATTTGTTTTAGGAGAGGTGGGAGCTGTATACTTCCAGCTGCGTACAGTCATCAATGAATCTATCCCTGTTGTGTGGTGCACGGGGAGGGGCGGAGAGTGTGGGAGAGCCGAGGAAGCCACAAATCAAAGAATACGTACTCAGAGGAACTAGTGTAAGTGAAGCTGTAAACTTTCACCTGACAAGAGGGCACAATAACATTGCTCGAATGCAGAAAGACTCTCTCGGCTGTTATGAAAGCAATTTCATTCCAACTCCCTCTTCCCCCAAGCTTAAACCAAAACTATTTCAAAGAATGGCTCACAGCTGATGGAAACTTGCGTCCCCATGCAATGTGTCCCTCCATGGCTTCATTTCTCTAATTGCGGCCAAATGCTCCAAATTGCCCCATGATGTCCAAAGATATGTTGGTTAGGGGGATTAGCGGGGTAAATACTTGGGGTGGCAGGAGTGGGCCTGGGTAACATGCTCTGTTGGAGAATCGGTGCAGAATCGGTGGGCTGAATGGCCTCTTTCCGGACTGTACGGATTCTGTGATTCCATGAAATAATCGTAATGAGCTGCACTTCCTGTCCAGCCATCTGTGCTCCGTGAAAAAAATAGAGTTTGCATTGATACAGCAGCCTTCATGATCCCATGTCATCGCAAAGTGTTTCACAGCCAATGAAGCCTAGAATCCCTTCAGTGCAGAAAGAGGCCATTCAGCCCATCGAGTCTGCACCAATGCAGCACCTTAGCCAGGTCCTCCCCCCCATATCATCCACACAACCCCACACACTTACCCCGCTAATCCCCCTAACCTACACATCTCGGGACGCTAAGGGGCAATGTAGCACGGCCAATCAACCTAACCCTTTGGACTGTGGGAGGAAACCGGAGCACTCGGAGGAAACCCACGCAGACACGGGGAGAACGTGCAAACTCCACACAGGCAGTCAGCCAAGGCTGGAATCGAACCTGGCGCTGTGATGCAGCAGTGCTAACCACTGTGCCACCGTGCCGCCCAATAAGGTAGTTCCGAATACAAAAGTAAAGTACTGCAGATGCTGCAAACCTGAAAAATGTTGGCAGTGCTCAGCAGGTCAGACAGCGGCGGTGAAGAGGGAAACAAAGGCTGGAATTTTACCGGCATGTTCGCCACGGAATCGGGGCGGGCGAGGCTCGCAGAACAGCATTCTCCATTGGCCTCGGGCGGGAGTTTGTGAGCCTCTCGCCCGAGTGGGGTCATAAAATTCTGGCCAAAGTATCAATGAAGTGGAAAGGGTTAGAACAGGAAAGGGTATTGAGCAAATGAAAAGAGGGAGGGTGGAGAAAAAGAAAGGGATGGTCTGCGACAGGATAGTGAGCAGGAGAAATTACACGTGACAGGTTTCAGGGTGCGAGGCTGAAGTGCTGTATTTCAGGGCACTGAAGTCGAATATATTCGGCGTCTAATGGTTTTCAAGGATCACGCTTTAACATATACTTGGTGAATAACTCAACTTCCCTTTTCAGTCCAGTGGCGTAAGTAGCGAGGAAGATGTGTTGCTGTAGAGGGACGATTCTGAAAGCGAAAACATCGAATCTGATCCAGCCTATTGACGATGTCAAAATCACTCAGAATCAATTCGATGAACTCTGTGTCAGATGTTGAAGGCAATGGTTTTGACGGTTTTAAAAAGCTTTGGTTGTGGTTAAAGGTATCTTTGTACAATCAATTCAGTCAATAAATCACGCCACATTAATTTATTATGAATTAATGTCTTTTCTCACACTTCAAAACAGCAACCACCCACACCCACACTGATAGTTCCTGTTTTATACTGGGCGTATAGGTCAAACACTGTTTTCAGAAAGATCTTTTTGCTTCAAGTATCGACTTATATGCCCTGATTTACAGTACTCACTTATTCTAGTCACTGTTGTGATGTAAGAAATAAAGCAGCCAATCTATGATCATCAGACTCAAAAACAGCCATGTAATTTTTTGAAATTAATTTACGGGATGTGGGCGGCGCTGGCTAAGCCAGCATTTATTTCCCATCCCTAATTGCCCCTTGGGAGCTGCCTTCTTGAACCGCTGCAGTCCACGTGGCGTAAGTGAACTCACAATGCCGTTAGGGAGCGAGCTCCAGGATTTTGACCCAGCGACAGTGGCGATCTATTTCCGAGTCAGGATGGTGGAGGGGAATTTGCGGGTAATCAGCAATCAGCTGCACTTGTCCTTCTAGGGAGTAGAGGTTGCGGGTTTGAAAGGTGATGTCCAGGGGGCCGAGGTAAGTTGCTGAGGTGCATCTTGTGAATGGAATTCACTGCTGTCACTGTGCATTGGCGTTTATTTTCATTTATTCTTTAACAGGATGTGGGTGTCGCTGGCTATGTTTCCTATTGCTAATGTCTCTTGAGAAGGTGGTAATGAACCGCCTTCTTGAACCGCTGCAGTCCATGTGGTGTAGGTCCACCCGCAGTGCTGTTAGGGAATGAGCTCCAGGATCTTGACCCAGCAGCAGTGAAGGAACGGCGATATATTTCCAAGTCAAGATGGTGAGGGACTTGGAGGGGAACTTGCAGGTGGTGGTGTTCACATGTATTTGCTGCCCTTGTCCTTCTAGAATAGATGGTGAGGGTTGTGGGTTTGAAAGGTGCTGCCAAAGGAGCCTTGGTGAGTTGTTACAGTGCATCTTGTAGATGGTACACGCTGCTAGCACTGTGCATCGGTGGTGGAGGGAGTGAATGCTTGTGGAAGTGGTGCCAATCAAGCGGGTTGCTTTGTCCTGGATGGTGTTGAGCTTCTTGAGTTGTTGGAGCTGCACCCATCCAGGCAAGTGGGGAGTGTTCCATCACACTCCTGACTTGCGCCTTGTAGATAATGGACAGGCTTTGGGGAATCAGGAGGTGAGTTACTCGCCACAGGATTCCTAGCCTCTGACCTGCTCTTGTAACCACAGTATTTATATGGCTAGTCCAGTTCAGTTTCTGGTCAATGGAAGCCCCCGGGATGTTGCTACTAGGGGGTTCAGCGATGGTAATGTTTATTAAGGGGTCAATATTGGCCAAAACATTGGGCCGAGTACCTCTGCTCTCCTTTCAAATAATGCCATGAAATCTGAGCTGCCACTGAGAGAGCAGAGGGGCCCTTGAGTTAACATCTCATTTGAAAGGCGGCACCTTCGACAGTGTAGCACTACCTCAGTGATGCACGCTTCGCTCTTTATGGGCGTGAAGGAAGGTCTAAGCTCTCTTTCTCCTAACTCTGTGTGGGAGTGGGTCAGATTACTGAGGGGCAGCTGGCAGAGTCTAGAACTTCATCAGCTGGTTTGTCAAGTACATGGAATTGGTGAGATGGATTAAGGAAAACACCTGGCCAGATGATTGGGTGAAACCTCTTCAAAGATGCAATGTTAGGGCCAACGCTGCCGACAGAACACCCAAAACAAAAGCAAAGTGCCGCAGATGCTGGAAATCTGAAATAAAAAAATAGAAAATCCAGGAAGCAGCCAGCAGGCCAGGCCGACTTGTGGAGAGAGAAACAGAGTTGGGCATGATCTTCCTGGCCATTCATGCTCCGCTGCCAGCGAGGACGGAGAATTTGGCACTCAGCCAAATTTCTATTCACTACACTGGGACAGGATAATCCCACCAGTGTGAATGGCCGGATAATTCCCTCCAATGTTTCAGACCTTTCATCAAAAGTGAGAAGAGTTGATAAGAGGTCTTAAACAAGGAGAGAGACAAAGGAAGTGAATTGGGGAACAAGAGAACACAAATAGGCTGGAAGACAGAGTGCTTAAAGTTTAAAGTTTTTTTATTAGTGTCAAATGTAGGCTTACATTGACACTGCAATGAAGTTACTGTGAAAATCCCCTAGTCGCCACACTCCGGCCCCTGTTCGGGTACACTGAGGGAGAATTTAGCACAGCCACTGTACCTAACCAACACGTCTTTCGGAGTGTGGGAGGAAACTGGAGCACCCAGGGGAGACCTGGAGAGAACGTGCAGACTTCGCACAGTGACCCAAGCCGGGAATCGAACCCGGGGTTCCTGACGCTGTGAGGCAGCAGTGCAAACCACTGTGCCACCTGATAGAAGTCTACAAGATTATGAAGGGCATGGGCAGAGTGGATAGTCAGAAGCTTTTTCCCAGGGTGAAAGAGTCAATTACCAGGGGGCATAAGTTTAAGGTGTGAGGGGCAAGGTTTAAAGTAGGTCATAGAGTCATAGAGGTTTACAGCATGGAAACAGGCCCTTCAGCCCAACTTGTCCATGCCGCCCTTTTTTTAAAAACCCCTAAGCTAATCCCAATTGCCCGCATTTAGCCCATAACCCTCTATACCCATCGTACTCATGTAACCATCTAAATGCTTTTTAAAAGATAAAATTGTACCCACCTCTATTACTACCTCTGGCAGTTTGTTCCAGACACTCATCAGCCTCTGTGTGAAAAAATTGCCCCTCTGGACACTTTTGTATCTCTCCCCTCTCACCTTAAACCTATGTCCTTTAGTTTTAGACTCCCCTACCTTTGGGAAAAGATATTGACTATCTACCTTGTCTATGCCCCTCATTATTTTATAGACCTCTATAAGGTCACCCCTCAGCCTCCTACACTCCAGAGAAAAAAGTCCCAGTCTATTCAGCCTCTCCTTATAACTCAATCCATCAAGTCCCGGTAGCATCCTAGTAAATCTTTTCTGCACTCTTTCTAGTTTAATAATATCCTTTCTATGATAGGGTGACCAGAATTGCATACAGTATTCCAAGTGTGGCCTTACCAATGTCTTGTACAACTTCAACAAGACGTCCCAACTCCTGTATTCAATGTTCTGACCGATGAAACCAAGCATGCCGAATGCCTTCTTCACCACTCTGTCCACCTGTGACTCCACTTTCAAGGAGCTATGAACATGTACCCCCAGATCTCTTTGTTCTGTAACTCTCTCCAACACCCTATCATTAACTGAGTAAGTCCTGCCCTGGTTCAATCTACCAAAATGCATCACCTCGCATTTGTCTAAATTTAACTCCAGGTGTATGAGGCAAGTTTTTTACACAGAGGGTGGTGGGCGCCTGGAACTCGCTGCCGGGGGAGGTGCTGGAAGCGGATACGATAGTGAGTTTTAAGGGGCGTCTGGACAAATACATGAAGAGGATGGGAATAGAGGGATATGGTCCCCGGAAAGGTAGGGGGCTTTAGTTCAGTCAGGCAGCATGGTCGGTGCAGGCTTGGAGGGCTGAAGGGCCTGTTCCTGTGCTGTAATTTTCTTTGTTCTTTGTTATAAAAAGGATGATGTGTCAGGGCAAAAGCTAGGGGGCTACTGGGGAAAGTAATGAAACAAAAGGTGGGTTCAAGGGAGGTATCAATGGCAACGGCAGAATTACTACCACCAATGGCTGTCTGAAGAAACGGGAGCAGTGTTTATAATCTGAACTTGTTGAGATGTAGAGTGTGGTTCTCCGGCCCCTCAGACACGTATTTCCCGCCGGTGGGAGGTGGCGCGTTGTTTGCTAGCGGCAGGATTCTCCAGTCCCGCTGTTGCCAATGGGGATTCCCACTGTTGTCACCGGATGCCGGCGGGAAACCTGCAGGCAGGGGTGTGCTGCCGGCGGGACTGGCTGTAAGGTGCCCAACCGCTGTTCCTCAAGCCACATGCTGACGTGCCAATCATTAATAAATCTCTTTGGCCTTGATGTAATGTGTGTTCTCCTTTCACTGAGACTTGGTAATCTCCTGAAACACACTCTGGAAACATTAAAAAAAACACACTGCGTCTTAGCTTTCCTGCAATAATCCTTGATTACTTGCTTGATCTTTGAGACGATAGTGCATCTTGATATACCGTTGAAAAAATGACAGAGTGTTGGATTGGATGCTTGGGCGGCACGGTGGCACAGTGGTTAGCACTGCTGCCTCACAGCGCCAGGGACCCGGGTTCAATTCCTGCTGTGGGTCACTGTCTGTGCTGAGTCTGCACGTTCTCCCTGTGTCTGCATGGGTTTCCTCCGGGTGCTCCGGTTTCCTCCCACAGGGGTCCAAAAGGGGTGCTGGTTAGATGCATTGGCCATGCTACATTCTCCCGAACAGGCGCCGGAGTGTGGCAATGTGATGACTTCAGCCAGGCTAATGAGGTTGGCTTGCTAGAGTATGAACTACCTGATGAGTCCTTTAAGTTGGTACCAGAAAAGAAGTACCTGATGAGTCCTAATTGATGGTTAAATCAGGGAGCTTGATGCTTCCTATTTAAAGCAGGTCTGTCAGACTCCAGCCTGCATTCAGCAGTGCTTTCACTTACACGGTGAGGCGGGGAGGTGACCCCCGAGGGGCTCTCACTTCTGGTTGGAAGCGCCCGGGCGGCCGGGCGCGACCCGCTCCGCGGACAGTGGCAGGTGGGGAGTTTGACTGGGGCGGTATACCTGTCACACCGTAACGCAGGTGTCCTAAGGCGAGCTCAGGGAGGACAGAAACCTCCCGTGGAGCAGAAGGGCTCCTCACCGTGTAACTGGAGCACTGGCTGTGTACAGATGTATGGTGTAAATAAAATAACTTGGTGACAGGACTGTCGCCTCCAAAGAGTTATTACAGGCGACTAGAGGATTTTCACAGTAACTTCATTGCAGCGTAAGCCTCCTTGTGACACTAATCAAATAAACTTAAACTTAATTTGAACTGTCATCTTATACATGTACAAACTTGGAGCTTGCAGTGATAGATCCTCAAAATCTGAAATCCATTAATTTTATAAGTTTACTCTGAATGTGAATTATGATGCTTTCTCTAAAGGGCAAGCAAAATGATATTGTTTTAAACTAAAAATAGGCTTTAAAGGAATAGTTAATAACAATATAGACCAAACAGATTGCACATTGAGTTAAAAAAAACGCTACTGTAATTCCAGGAACAATTAGCTCATTGGGTCAGAATTGCGTAATTGGCTATTTTCTTTCCCTTGGATTTTCACTCAAGGGAAAGAGCCTAATATTCCTAAAATAAAGAGTAGATAGGAAGAGAAACTATTCCCTCTGGCAGGAGCGTCCAGGACAGAGGTGGGGCCATCCAGGGATGATGTCGGGAAGCACTTCTTCACACAATGGGTAGTGGAAATCTGGAACATTCTCCCCTATAAAGCTGTGGCCAATTTCAAAAGCTGAGATGATAGGTTTTTCTTGGGTAGAGGCATTATGGGCTGCAGAGCAATGGTGGGTACCTGAATCTAAGATGCACTGCAGGAACTCACCCAACGCTCCTTAGACAGCATCGTCCAATCCAACCTCCTCACAGGGGAGGCAATGACCGAGTGGTATTATCGCTAGACTATTAATCCAGAAAAATCAGCTAAATGTTCTGGGGACCTAGGTTCAAATCCCGCCACAGCCAATGGTGGGATTCGGTAGACAAAAAAACAGGAATTAATAATCTACTGATGACTGTGAAACCATTGACAATTGACGGAAAAGCCCATCTGGCTCATGAATGTCCTTTAGGGAAGGAAATCTGTCGTCCTGGGGATGGGCAATAAATGCTGGCCAGCCAGCGACGCCCATGTCCCACAAATGAATAAAGGAAAAACAAACATTCAATTAGAACATGATATATTGTATCATTTTTTTATTATTCATTCAAGGGATGTAGGTATTGATGATTAGGTCAGTATTTATTACCCAACCCTAACTACCCTTCAGAAGATGGTGGTGAGCTGCTTTCCTGAACTGCTGCAGTCCCTGAGGTGTAGGTACACCCATGGTGCTGTTAGGGAGGGAGTTCCAGGGTTTTGACTCCGTGACAGTGAAGGAACGGCGATATATTTCCAAGTCAGGATGGTGAGGGGCTTGGAGGGGAACTTCCAGGTGGTGGTCTTCCCATGTATCTGCTGCCTTTGTCCTTCTGGATGGTGGTTTTTTAAAAGTTCATTTGTGGGACATGGGCGTCACTAGATGACCAGCATTAATTGCCCATCCCTAGTTGCCCTTGAGCTGAATGGCTCGTTAAGCCATTTCAGAGGGCAGTTGAGAGTCAACCACATTGCTGTGGCTCTGGAGTCACATGTAGGCCAGACCAGGTAAGGACGGCAGATTTCCTTCCCGAAAGGACATTAGTGGACCAGATGGGTTTTCCCGACAATGGACAATGGTCATCAGTAGATTCTTAATTCCAGATAATTTATTTTATTGAATTCAAATTTCACCATCTGCCGTGGCGGGATTCGAACCCAGATCCCCAGAGCATTACCTGAGTTTCGGAATTAATAGTCCAGCGATAATACCACTAGGCCATCGACTGCCCTAAGATGGAGCGTGTGGAATAGTCTACTCCTGTGCCTACAGTGTTGATGCACGTGCCACCTCTATCAACAACAGCGGCCAAAATTTTCCAGCCCTTGATGCCAGTGGGATCTTTAAGCGCTGCCGACGCGAATGGAGATTGCAATGGCTCGCTGGCCCCGCTGCTAGAAAATTCCGGCCAACCGCTAAGTTTATGCGGCAACTTTTGCGTAGTAAAACATTCCAAGGCATTCCTCCGGAGCGACTAACGGACAGAATTTGACTCCAAGCCACATGAGGAGATGTTAGGACAGGCGAGAGGTGTGTTTTAAGGAGTGTTTGAAAGAGGAAAGAGGATGTGAATTGAGGAATGGTGAGGAGCTGTTTTGTATTGGCAGTGTGAGCAATTTATAATGGGTTGTGCGATGGGAAGATGCAAATGATGTCTGATAATAAGAGGCTACAATCATGTCTAAAATAAAGATTGTGTTTGTGCTGTCAGCAGAACTGCGAATGTGTGGGCCGGAATACTTTGCAAAGCATTAGAATTCAGTTCTTAATTATACGGATTAACTGTCCTCGGTTTATGACGACTGCGTCTAAAGATTTCGGAGGAGTTGTTTATGCCTCTTAATTATATTTAACGCTGTCGCATTCTTTCTCAGGCAAGCTGAATGCCAAGAGGTTTTACCGTGTTGACAGAGGTTTATATTAAAAAGGAATTCACTTTCGGATGGTGAGCACTGTGTTGTGTTGTCATTGTGAAAAGCCCAGTGCGTGTGTACTCCTGTTTCAGCTGAAATCTTTGGAGAGGGGAGTCAAAAGTGAGGTTGCTTGAACAAAATGTAGATTACATGGTTGATTACATAGCGCCGAGAGAACCGGAATGATCTGGCGCGGTCCGCGCCGCAATCGTCCCATACCTGGGAGAGTGGCGAGTTGCGCGCTGGTTCTGGAAATAGCCGTGGCTAAACATGCCGGTTAGACCAGCTGCAAAGCCATCGGGCACTGTTTTGAATGGGCGCCCCGATCTCACAGTGCACTGGGAGACCCCCTCCCTCCCCCCACAGACATCAGGTTACACCCCGCCCCCCCCACCCCAGCGCCCCCATCAGCGGCGGCATGTTCCCTTCCCCACCTCCCTGACACAGATTGCTGGCACCAAGGCATTGGGGCCCTCCCAATGGCTCCCCCTTCATGACCCCCGACATGCCAGGGGTGACTGGAGAAATACATAAATAGGATGGGAATGGAGGGATATGGTCCCGGGAAGGGTAGGGGGCAGTATGATCAGTGCAAGCTTGGAGGGCCGAAGGGCCTGTTTTGTTCTTTATTCTATGCCCGACCCCTTCTTGCCACACCCCTCCCTTACCCCCCTCATGACCCTCCCTTCACGACCCCCCCTTCACAGTCTCCTCTTCATAGCCCCCCCACATTGTCCTCCCTTAATAGCCCCCCCTGCATAACCCACTCTGAATAGCCCCTCCTGCATAGCCTCCATCCAGACCCCACCCCCTTGTCACTGCCCCTGGCCTACTGGCAGCGCCCAAATATCACTGCCAGATTGGCATTGCCAGGTGGGCACTGCCCAGCCATGTCCCCGACCACCCGGTGGCTTCCATGCATGGCCATGATGCCAGGTCTCCGCTAGTGAAGACCAGCATTGATTCTCGCCGGGTTCACGCCGTGCCCGAGTGTCGGAAGATCCCGGGAGCTGGGAGAATCCGACGTCCAATGGGCTATGTGTATTCAAATGCTACTTTAAATATGCTAATCAGCTCTCACTCTTTCTGGGCACGACCCGACTTGCGCCATTAGAAAGGGACCAGGACCATTGTGAACCATTTGGCGGTGGGCATGAAACCTGTTTTTAGGCCTGTACGCTATTTTCCGAGATCGGCATGATCTGTGCCACAGGTGGCAAAGCCGGAAAATTGCCCACAGCAATGTTTCATTTTGGACGCGCCTTTGGGCACTTACAAGCAGAAGGAAAGGTTCGCATTTTGATAGCACCTTTTGCCACCACAGCGCTTCCCAGTCAGTGAAGCTCTTTTGAAACGTGGTCACTCTTGTGAGGCAGGAAGTGTGGCAGCCAATATTGTGCACAGGAAGATCCCACAAACGGCCATGTGATAATGAGCGGAGAATCTGCTTTAGTGATGCTGCTGGAGGGATAAATATTGACCAGGGCACCGGGGAGGACTTCCCCTCGCTCCTCCGTGACATAGCTCCAGGTAGCTCCCTCTCGCTGTTTTAATTCTGCCTGAGCTTACCCACATTTCCTACCCCTCCCTGTTCACTCACTTGATGACAGTGGCCTGCTGCCTCCCCTGGGTTCTTCCTTCACTCTGAACAGGGAACGCCTACTCTTTCCTTCCCATCTCCTTCTCCTATGTGGGTAGTTGAACAGTGCTTGGTGGTGTGGTCACACCAGGCTCTGAACTTTAGGTCATCCTGTCAGGAACAGGATGGCTGGTCTCCATCCAGTGGATGTATCAGCGGCTTAAATTTAGAATGAGCTATTTATTATCTTGTGCCGATTAGACAATTACTAAAGTGTAAACGGATTAACTGGAAGTTACAGTATTACTCACCAGCGATTTCACCATGAACCCTCGATAAGTGTTAGCTTCTTCTGAACATTTCTTTTTCTTGTAAAAAGTCTCACAACACCAAGTTAAAGTCCAACAGGTTTATTTGGTATCACCAGCTTTGGGACTGTCACTCCTTCATCAGATGCTTCAATCACCTGATGAAGGAGCAGCACTCCCAAAGCTCGTGATACCAAATAAACCTGCTGGACTTTAACCTGGTGTTGTGAGACTTCTTACTGTGCCCACCCCAGTCCAACACCGGCGTCTCCACATCATTTCTTTTTATTCACCACCTCCTCGCCAAGACTATCTCTTACCTTCACCATAACGTGGAGCAGATCCAATCGCGATAATGTCACCAACAATCTCATAATCGGCCCTCAGACCATCCACATTCCAACTTTTTCACCATTCTCCTCTCGGCTTTTGTGTGGCTTCCAACTGAATTGGAAGCGCTGGGGCATTGAATTTAAAAATTGGCAAGTCATGTTGCAGCTTTATAGAACTTTAGTTAGGCCGCACTTGGAATATAGTGTTCAATTCTGGTCGCCACACTATCAAAGGATGTGGAGGCTTTGGAGAGGGGACAGGAAAGATTTACCAGAGTGTTGCCTGGCATGTAGGGCATTAGCTATGAGGAGAGGTTGGAGAAACTTGGTTTGTTCTCACTGGAAAGATGGAGGTTGAGGGGCGACCTGATAAAAGTCTACAAGATTATGAGGGGCATGGACATAGTGGATAGTCAGAAGCTTTTTGCCAGGGTGGAGGAGTCAATTACTAGGGGGCATAGGTTTAAGGTGCGAGGGGCAAGGTTTAAAGGAGATGTACGAGACAAGTTTGTTACACAGAGGATGGTGGGTGCCTGGAACTTGCTGCCAAGGGAGGTCGTGGAAGCAGATAAGATAGTGACTTTTAAAGGACGTCTTGTCAAATACATGAATAGGATGGGAACAGGGCGATATGGTCGCCGGAAGGGTAGGGGGTTTTAGTTCAGACGGGCAGCATGGTCGGTGCAGGCTTGGAGGGCCGAAGGGCCTGTTCCTGTGCTGTAATTTTCTTTGTTCTTTGTTCTCTTTGTTCTTTGAATGGAGTTGGGGAAGGCCCTTCCTGGTTAGTCCATTCCCTTTCTCCTTCTTACTATTTCTTAAGAGACATCACCTGTCTTATCTCCTCAGTCTTGTCAGTGAATTAATTTGACAAACTAAGCTTGGATAAAGGGCGCGATCTTACTGGCCATTCATGTCATGCTCCCGCTGCAGCAAAGTTGGAGAATTTGGTGGCCAGCCAAATCTCTGTTCACTGCAGCCAGACTGGGGTTTTCCAGCTGCAGAGGCGGCTCACCATTGGCTGCCGGTGGGATCTTCCAGACCTGCCGAAGTTGGTGGCCATTTGCATTGCTTGTGGCTGTGCCTCTGGGGAACATCCAGAAGATCCGGCCAACGGGAAAGGCCGGAAAATCACGGCCTGGGAGTATTCAGAGTAATCAGAGTATCTCCTGCTTTCCAACAGCAAACTGCAGTTTAAAACAACGTGCATTTATATAGCATCTTTAAAATAAGAAAATGTCCCAAGGAACACCGCTAGAAACCCTAGCAAAATAATTTGACGTGGAGCCACAGAGAGAGATGTTAGAATGGGTGATGTAGGTTTAAGGAGCGTTTTAAAGGAGGAGGGAGGGATAGTTAGAGAGGAGGGGAGGGTTAGAAAGGAAATCCTAGAGTTTAGGACCAAGGTAGCTTGAAGCCATGGTGACCAATGATAGGGCGATTAGGACTGGGGATGTGCAGAGAGTCCAGAATTGGAGGGGCACAGTTATCTTGGAGGATTTGATAGCTGGAGGAGATTGCAGAGATAAAGCCATCAAAGCATTTGAAATAAAAATATCTGGAACTAAGAATCCACTGATGGCCATGGAACCATTGTTGATTGTCGGAAGAACCCATCTGGTTCTTTAGGTCCTTTAGGGAAGGAAATGTGCTCTCCTTACCTGGCCTGGCCTACATGTGACTCCAGAGCCACAGCAATGTGGTTGACTCTCAACTGCTCTTCGGCAACTAGGGACGGGCAATAAATGCTGGCCCAGCCAGCGATGCCCGTGTCCCGTGAATGAATAAGAAAAAACAAGGGTGAGAATTGTAAAACTGAGACATTGATGGCAAGGGAGCCAATGGAGGTCATCAAGCACAGAGGGGCGATAAGTGAATGGGGCTGGCCATGAGGTAAGATCAAAGTACTTCACTGGCTGTTAGGCACGTCAGGATGTGAAAATGTCTAGGGGCGGGATTTTACAACTTCGCTCGTCCTGAAACCGGAAAATCCCACCCGAGGTCAACAGGCCTTCCCATTGTCCGCTCCGATTCCCATGGTGGGCGAGGCAGGAAAATTCCGGCCTATGTAAATGCAATTTTCCCTTTTCAAGTCTTTTATATGAACTCAGATTAATACTTAAACGTGAACTGCCCTTGCTAAGTGATTCCTTGGACACCTGATAGGCTTCTGAAGAAATTGTGTGAGAGCCAAAGCAAACACGAGAGTGGGAAGCTTGGAGCAATGTGGCAACTTATTTAATAAGTCGGAGCGTGTCCAAACCATCAGAGCCTAAGGAACAAATAGTCTCATTCTTCCTGGTGATTTAACACCCGGAAAAGCAGTAAATAGCAGGTTCTTTTGGGTTATTTGCATCTCTCAGAACATTTAAAATACACTGTGTGAAACCCGAGGACTGAAAACCAAACAGAGTGGTGTGTTTTTTACCCTTTTAGCCTTGTGGCGAGTTGTTTAACTAATAAACCAATGACCTCTAGCAGAGTTAGCCTCTGGATTCATTTTCTTCTCAATAAAAAAAAGAGGGATTCTAATGCTTTAAAGGGAATAAAATAACACGTCTAATAGGAGTGGCCCCTTGGTAAATAAATAATCTGTGAAGCCTGGGCTTAGGGGAACACCTTCTTTACCTTGTGGCTTCCAGCTTTGTAACCTTGTTGTTGAAGAGCTCAAAGATACTTGACTTTTCTGTATATGTGACTATTGAAGTGAGTGTTATATATTCCTTTCCTCTCAATGGGAGGTCAGTAAATACTACAAGTGATAATTAAGAAGATTGAAATGGGGTCTTCCAAATTAAGCCCCCCCCAACCCTATCCCAAATCACTCCCCCCCCCCCCCCCGACCCCCGTGCATCATGCTTAGCTACCCCACCCGCACCTCCTGTACGTGCAAATTCGTGACTTCAACGTCTACTTTTAAAATGCCGTTGGCTCAGCTAGGAGGGGAAGGACACAAGTTGCCCACCAAAGGTAAGCCAGACAGCTTCCAGAAAAATAAAACGGGCGGACCGCACTCCCTGTTTGTCTTTCCGAGGCCTTCCTGCGTGGAAATCCAATTTTTTTTTTCCTGAATGCAGTTAAAAGGGGAAGATGCAGTTTGTACCTCGGAAAATATTTTTCTTTTAACGATGGGACATTGATGGGAAAATTAATTCAGCTGCCTGTACTACCTGGAGTTCAGAGACTCCAAACCCTCACCAGGCCCTTGGAAGACTCCCAGTGGGGAATCGTGCGGAGTTTTACTTGCAGTTTGAAAGGCGAAGTTTATTTAAAAAAGAAATAAAATGACAGCCATGAATTGCTTTGTGGACTGAGGGAATTGTAACGCTGTGCTCTCCCCCTCTTTGGATCGCTGGAACTGGCACGCATTGCACGGGAGTTGGCGCACAGCACTGGCGTCTCTCCCCTGTGGCCAGTGACTGGGAAGCACGGTTGGTGATTCAGCTGTCTTCCTGTGGGAAAATCGTCTCGCCTCCACTTGCTATTTCTACTAGAAGAAATGTATCATCACCAGCAAGCCTCGAACCAAAGGGGCCATGTTACTCTCGCCGTGGCAACTGTTTCCATGACGTCCTAACTTTTATTTTTCTTAATGAAACAACAAGCCTGCCTTCTCTTTCTCAACATTGAGGTTCGGAGAGTAACTTAAAAAAAAAATCCGATTGTTCCGATGTTGCCGATTTCTTCCGGGAGCAGACATTTACTGGGATAAATCGGGGACTACGGCGGCCGCAAATGTTTTCCTGCCTTGCCGACACTCTGTCTCGAATGGAGCATTTTGTTTCTCAGTGCAGCAGGGGGGGTGGGGGGTCTTATCCCATCATTTCTGTGAGTAATTGAGTGGATTCCCGTTGGAGCCTGGCCAAGCCAGAGCCGAATGTGAAGCATTGAAAGAGTTACTTCCTCTTGCAACGTGTGAAAGCAATTGGCTCCATTCCACCTGAGAAAATTGACCACTGCCTGAACCCACAGGGCTGCTTCCCTCTTCTTTGGAGAACCTTGGCCCTTTTGGACTCCATTTCCGCTCAGCTTTGCTTCGTGGCCAGCACGGTGGCACAGTGGTTAGCACTGCTGCCTCACGGCACCAGGGACCCAGGTTCGATTCCTGGCTTGGGTCACTCTGTGCAGAGCGCGCAAGTCCTCCCCGTGCCTGCGTGGGTTTCCTCCGGGTGCTCCGGTTTCCTCCCACAGTCTGAAAGATGTGCTGCTTAGGTGCATTGGCCATGCTAAATTCTCCCTCAGTGTACCCGAACAGGCGCCGGAGTGTGGCGACTAGGGATTTTTCACTGTAACTTCATTGCAGTGTTAAAAAAAGTAAAAAAGTTTATTTATTAGTGTCACAAGTAGGCTTACATTAACACTGCAATGAAGTTACTGTGAAAATCCCCGCATCGCTACAATCCGACGCCTGTTCGGATACACTGAGGGAGAATTTAGCACGGCCAATACACCTAACCAGCATGTCTTTGGAGTGTGGAAGGAAACCGGAGCACCCGGAGGAAACCCACACAGACATGGGGACAACGTGCAAATTCCACACAGACAGTGACCCAAACCGGGATTCGAACCCGGCGCTGTGAGAGGCAGCAGTGCTAACCACTGTGCCACCGCAATGTAAGCCTACTTATGACACTAATAAATAAACTTAAAACTTTACTGAATCGCTTGTCACTTTCCACCTTCTATGCTGGTTGCTCCAGTCCTCTGCAATCCTCCTTAGCTGAAAGCCTATTCCATGAGAACTCTGCTTCCGACCTTGTGGGGGTGGTTTAAAATTCGCCAAGTCAGGTTTTGAAACAAAACCCTAGTTTGTGTTGTCGCCAACAGGCCAGAATTGATGGTGGCTGAAGAACCAATGACAGTGGTCCTATTGTTGGATTTGACATTGCTCCTGAGTGTGGGCACTGGAGGTTGCTCCCACTGGTGGCAGGGGAGGGAAGCGGGGTGTTGGAAACAGCACAGCGCCTTTAACAGGACATCTACAATCTATATGGACAGGGCAAGTGTTCTTCTAAATCAATTACATTGAAGAAATATCAATTAGCCGTGTAGAGCCTGAGCCAGGAACTGGCCTTTAGAATCATCTACCAGAATTTTACCATCCGGCATGCCACGGGAATCATAATGGGCGGGACACGGACCATACAAAGTTCCGTTGGCCTCAGGCTGGATTTTCTGGTCTTGGGACGAGTGCAGCCAGAAAATCCTGCCCATCATTTCCTCCGAATTTCCTCTGGATGCTCTGGTTTCCTCCCACAGTCCAAAGATGTGTGGGTTAAGTTGATTGGCCATGCTAAATTGATTCTAGTGTCAGGGGGATTGGCAGCGTAAATATGTGGGGTTACAATAATAGGGTCTGGGTGGGATTGTGGTCGGTGCAGGCTCGATGGGCTGAATGGCCTCCTTCTGCACTGTAGGGATTCTATGAATCACCATAGAATCCGTACAGTGCAGAAGGAGGCCATTCAGCCCATCGAATCTCCACCAACTCTCCAACAGAGCATTCCACCCAGGCCCAATTCCTATAGCCCCATGTATTTATCCTGCTAATCCCTCTAATTTGGTGCACTAAGGAATAATATAGCATGGCTAATCCCTCTAGCCTGCACATCTTTGGACTGTAGGAGGAAACCGGAGCACCCCCAAGAAACCCACGCAGACACGGGGAGAATGTGCACACAGAATCACCATAATAAATTAAATATCAATCCGGGTTCTGAAAGAGAAATAAGGAGGTTGGACCAGGAGAGCGCGAGAGCTAAAACACAGGAAAAGGCAAAACATTTAACAAATGCTGTTTCTGAAAGCTCTCCAATTAAAAGCTAAAGAATCATAGAATCCTACAGAGCAGAAGGAGGCCATTTGGCCCATCGAGTCTGCACCAACCACAATTCTACTCAGGCCCTTATCCCAATAACCCCATGCATTCACCCTCGCTAGCCCCCCTGACACTAAGGGCCAATTTAGCATGGCCAATCCACCTAACCTGCACATCTTTGGACTGTGGGAGGAAACCGGAGCACCCAGAGGAAACCCACGCAGACAGGGGGAGAACGTACAAACTCCACACAGACAATGACCCAAGCATGGAATCAAACCGGGTCCCTGGTGCTGTGAGGCAGCAGTGCTAACCCACTGTGCCACTGTGCCACTCCTGAAATAAAGAAGCTTAGAAGGAATGAGCACCCACCTTTGTAATAGTTAATTTTCAGTGCTGGAGAGGCTGATTGGCAGTAATTAATATTTATCATTTGGGTGAAGGAGTATCTAGACTTAAATAACGTGACTTAAATTTGTGTGCAAGTGCGGTTAGTGTCTCTGGTGCATGTGTAGAAACTTCATGCTGTTCAGTGTTGCAGCAGAAGATGGGGTGATGTATAGTGGACAGCAACGCATGGATTTTCCTCTTTAATTGGGCATCTCACCGGTGCCTGAAGTCACTGTGTGACGTATGTGTACAGAATGACGATTGCCTATAGACTTCCCATTACTTTAACGGTATACTCTGGCCAATGGCCTTCTGAAGACATGTCGCATGAGTTAGGGCAAGTGATTTGGCCTGTGCCAACTCACATGCCAGCCACGTGTCGTACAACCTGCTGCCTGTGAACCTCCACACTGCACAAGCATTACCGAGCATCAACTAATGCTCAGAGTCTCTGTGGTCCATACAGCTGAAAAACCCTGGAATCTGAATGACATCACTGCGTTGACATCTTGGAGGTGAAAGAATGGAGTGCAGGGGTGGGGCATGGGTGGTGGGGCACCAGGGGTACGCAAGGAGTGCGTGGGAGTGTGCAGGGCTGCACAGCGGGTGTGCGGGAGGGTGCGCGGGGGTGTACAGGGTTACATGGGGGGTTGCGCGGCGGGTGCATGGGAGAGTGTGCAGGGGATGGGGGATGATTGGGGAGAGACCGTTTTGGTCAATGTTCTTTTTGAAGTTATTTTGCTCTTCTTGCATTAACTTTTAAATGTGGCTCTTTTGGAAAAATTCCTTGGTGGATGATTGGTCAATAAATAACCATGGATGAAAGGCTCACGGTGGCACAGGGGGTTAGCACTGCTGCCTCACAGGACCAGGGACCCGGGTTTGACTCCCTGCTTGGGTCACTGTCTGTGTGGAGTTTGCACATTCTCCCCGTGTCTGCGTGGGTTTCCTCCAGGTGCTCTGGTTTCCTCCCACAGTCCAAAGATGTTCGGGTTAGGTCAATTGGCCATGTTAAATTGCCCCTTAGTGTCAGGGGGACTAGCTAGGGTAAATATGTCGGATTATGTGGATGGGGCCTGGGTGGGATTGTTGTCGGTGCAGACTTGATAGGCTGAATGGCCTCCTTCTGCACTGTAGGGCTTCTATGATTCTAACTGTGACAGTCAAGCAGCATCAGTTTGGGTTATGACACCAGAAGAGACAGGAACAGGCACAGACAATATGGCCCGTGGTCCGTAACAAGATTTATCATTGAGAAAGCAAAGTCAGCTGCCGATCAAGGACAGTACGTTCAATGTGACAGTGATAAGCAACAAATGTGAAGAGACTTCTTGGATTCACTCCCTTCCCATCTACTTTTACATTTGGTTTTATTCAAACTGTAACAGGAGGGCTGTAGTTGCTGATAAATCTGAATGAGGCTCAGTTTTGCATTGTGACTAAGGGACCAGGTATGCTGCCACAAGACACTGGGTGAAATTCGGATAGAGATCTGGGTGGAGGTGTGAAAGGTGCCATTGGGTTGGTGGGCCAGTGTGTTTCGATCTCCTGGTAATCTTGCCAGAGACAGGTGAGCAATGGAAGTATCCACCGGCTTTGCAGTGCCATGGAGCCTGTTTGCTTTTTATTCTTTTTTTTTATTCATTCGTGGGACATGGGCGTTGCTGCCTGGCCAGCATTTATTGCCCCATCCCTAGTTGCCCCAGGGCAACAGAGAGTCAACCACATTGCTGTGGCTCTGGAGTCACAAGTAGGTCAGACCAGGTAAGGATGGCAGATTTCCTTCCCTAAAGGACATTCGTGAACCAGATGGGTTTTTCCGACAATCGACAATGGTTTAATGGTCATCAGTAGATTCTTAGTTTCAGATATTTTTTATTGAATTCAAACTCCACCATCTGCCGTGGTGGGATTTGAACCCGGATTCCAAACTCATTCGCTGAATTTCTGGATTAATAGTCTAGTGATAATACCACTAGGCCACATCCCATTCATTCATGGGATGCGGGCGTTGTTGGCAAGGCCAGTATTTATTACCCATCCCTACTTGCCCTTGAACTAAATGGCTTGCTAGGCCAATCCTGAGGGCATTTGATAATCAACCACATTGTGGTGGATCTGGAGGCACATATAGGCCAGATCGGGTAAGGATGGAAGATTTCTTTCCCCATTACATCAGGAATCAGATGGGATCTCATTGGGGAAGGCTTTTACAATGGTTGCTAGATTGTGGGGGTAGTGTGGGCGTGTGTGGCTAGTAAGATCTCCTTTCTCTATCCCCCCCCCCCCCACCACTGGATCTGCTTCCCACAGGGTCACAGGCCATGCCTGCAGGCCATCCTGTGGAAGGTGGTCCCACTCCAATCTGGTGGGCTGGTAACTATGGCGACAAAAATCAATCTGGAGATGCCCATGTGTTCTCCCTCCTGCCTTAGCAGCTTCCATCTCTCCCAATGGGGCTAGGCAAAGAGTATTGCTACAGGCCCTGGGGTTGGTTGAGCCGAGTGCCAGTTCTCTCCAGAATTGGATGGTGCTCCCGTAAGCGGTCTGCTCCAGTAAGGTCATGCAGGTGGGTGGCTGGGCATCACCAGCGAGCACGGAACTTACTTTCAGTTCCAGGCTCACAAAACTTTCGTCGGCAGCAAGGTTTGCTCAATGTTGAAATCTCAGACACTTTCCCAAACTCTGCTGCTCAGTTAGCTCACATCAAGCACTGCTCAAGCTCCAGCTTTTTACTTCCGGGTCATGAGTGCCTCAATTTTATAATCCTCATCCTTCCTTCAATTACCCCTCGCTCCCTCTATATATCCTCCTGCAACCTCTGAGATCTCTGCACTCCTCTGATTCTAGCCCCAGTGCATTCCCGATTTTACCCACCGTTGGTGACTGCGACATCGGCTGCTTCTGCCTCAAGCCTTTCCCTTTTTGTTTTTAAGATACCCCTTTGAAAAACTACCTCAGTGACCACCTGTGCTAATGACCCCTGAAATGAAAGCGGTGAACGCTGGAATACTCAGCAGGTCAGACAGCGTATGTGGAGAAAGAGCAGAGCCGATGTTTCATAAGACCATAAGATATAGGAGCAGAAGTAGGCTATTCGGCCCATCGAGTCTGCTCCGCCATGGCCGATATGTTTCTCAACCCCATTCTCCCACCTCTTCCCCGTAATCTTTGATCCCCTTACCAATCAAGAACCTATCTATCTCTGTCTTAAATACACTCAATGACCCGGCCTCCACAGCCTTCTATGGCAATGAATTCCACAGATTCACTACCCTCTGACTGAAGAAATTCCTCCTCACCTCGGTTCTAAAGAGTCATCCCTTTACTCTGAGGATATGCCCTCGGGATTTAGTCTTTCCTACTCATGGAAATATCTTCCCCACGTCCACCCTATCCAGGCCTTTCAGTATTCTGTAAATTTCAATGAGATCCCCCCTCATCTTTCTAAACTTCATCGAATACAGACCCAGAGTCCTCAAACACTCCTCATACATCAAGCCTTTCATTCCCGGGATCATTTTCGTGAACATCCTGTGGACCCGCCCCAAGGCAGCACAACCTTCCTTAGATACGGGGCCCAAAATTGCTCACAATATTCCAAATTAAAGGTCTGACCAGAACCTTATATATAGCTTCGAGTCTGAATGACCCTTTGACATTTCCATAGATATGTCTTGGTGTCAAATCTTGTCTGATAATCATTCTGTGAGGTGCCTTGGCGTATTTTATTTTGTCAAAGACATGATAGAACTGCAAGTTGTTGTTGTAATGTCAGACGCTTTCCCTCATAGATTCCCGTGTGAAAACGCCCCAGCAATATGTGACCTACCCTCCCGAGGCAACCGACAAGACAAAAATCCTCGACGGTTTTCCCTGAACCAGGAAACCAATTCTTTCCGTGTCTGAACTCCTCCTCCTTCCCGGCTTCTATTATCCTGGTTTTCCATATTGAGACAACGCAAAGTCATTGTGGAAATGATGAAATGGAATGAAATTTGGAGCATTTTTCCATTGTGTCTACGCACAAAGTTAAATTTAAACAATAATCACCGTAATCCTCCAGTCTGAGGCTATTGAGGTAATTTGGGTGGTGATTATGCCTTGTTACTGTTTGCCTGTTAATGTAGGGGTTTGGGTTCTGGAGACCCAGTGTAGTTTTAACCCATACTCAGACTCCTCATGATGGTAAAATATGCCAATTCCACTCATTGTTTCTCATGGTTTAGATTTTTAAAAAATTCAGTTACAGGATGCGGGTGTCGCTGGCCAGACCAGCATTTATTGTCCATCCCTAATTGCCCTTGAGTAGGTGGTGGTGAGCTGCCTTCTTGAACTGTTCCAAGTCCCTGTGGTATAGGCACTCTGCTGTTAGTAAGGAAGTTCCAGGACTTTGGCCCAGTGTCAGTGAAGGAACGGCAATATATTTAGTCAGGGTGATGAGTGGCTTGGAGGAGAACCTCCAGGTGTTGGTGTCCCCAGGTATATATTTTTTTATTTGTTTTTTTTAATGGGCTGTGGGCGTCGCTGGTTGGGTCAGCATTTGTTGCCCATCCCTGAGAGCATTTAAAAGTCAACCACATTGCTATGGCCCTGGAGTTACATGTAGGCCAGACCAGGTAAAGACAGCAGATTTCCTACCGAAGGAGATTGTCATCGGCTTCAGGAAGCGTAAAGGAGAACATGCCCCTGTCTACATCAATGAGGACGAAGTAGAAAGGGTTGAGAGCTTCATGTTTTTAGATGTCCAGATCACCAACAACCTGTCCTGGTCCCTCCATGCTGACACTATAGTTAAGAAAGCCCACCAACGCCTCTACTTTCTCAGAAGACGAAGGAAATTTGGCATGTCAGCTACGACTCTCGCCAACTTTTACAGATGCACCATAGAAAGATTTTCTTTCTGGTTGTATCACAGCTTGGTACGGCTCCTGCTCTGTCCAAGACCACAAGAAACTACAAAAGGTCATGAATGTAGCCCAATCCATCACGCAAACCAGCCTCCTACCCATTGACACTGTCTACACTTCCTGCTGCCTCGGCAAAGCAGCCAGCATAATTAAGGACCCCACGCACCCCGGACATACTCTCTTCCACCTTCTTCTGCCGGGAAAAAGATACAAAAGTCTGAGGTACCAACCGACTTAAGAACAGCTTCTTCCCTGCTGCCATCAGAATTTTGAATGGACCTACTTCGCATTAAGTTGATCTTTCTCTACAACCTAGCTATCAATGTGACACTACATTCTGCACTCTCTCCTTTCCTTCTCTATGAACGGTATGCTTTGTCTGTATAGCGCACAAGAAACAATACTTTTCGCTGTATGCTAATTCATGTGACAATAATAAATCAAATATCAGATGGGTTTTTATGAAAATCAACAATGGTTTCATGGTTATCACATTTTTAATTCCAGATTTATGTTGAATATAAATTACACCATCTGCCGTGGTGGGATGTGAACTCGGGTCCCCAGAGCATCACCCTGGGTTTCTGGGCTAGCAACCATATCGCTACGCCACTGCCTCTTCACTATGCCACTGCTGACCTTGTCCATCTAGATGGTGGCGGTCATGGGTTTGAAAGGTGTTGTCTCAGGAACCTTCATCAGTTCCTGCAGTGTATCTTGTAGATGGTGTACATGGCTACTGCCGTGTGTCGGCAGTGAATGGAGTGAATGCTTGTGGAAGGGGTAGCAATCAAGCGGGTTGCTTTGTCCTGGGTGGTGTCAAGTTTGGTTGCAGTTAACAGTGAGGTTAAGTGTCTTGGGTTGCAGGAAGATATAGACGAGATGGTCAAATTGGCAGATAAGTGGCAGATGGAATTTAACCCTGAAAAGTGTGAGGTGATGCACTTTGGATGAGTAATTTGACAAGGAAGTATACTATGAAAGGTCTGACACTGGGAAATTCTGAAGAGGAAAGGGACCTTGGCGTGTTTGTCCATAGATCTCTGAAGGTGGAAAGGCAGGTAAATAGAGTGGTGAAAAAGGCACACTCGCCTTTATCGATCGGGGTATAGGTTGCAAAAGCAGAGAGGTCATGATGGAGTTGTATAGAACTTTGGTGAGGCCACAGCTCCAGTGCTGTGTGCAGTTCTGGTCACCACATTATAGGAAGGACTGGAGGGCTTGCAGGGGAGATTTGCCAGGATGCTGCCTGGGATGGAACAGTTAAGTTATGAAGAGAGGTTGGATAGGCTTGGGTTGTTTTCATTGGAGCAGAGAAGATTGAGGGGCAACCTGATTGAGGTGTACAAGATTATGAGATACATGGGCAGAGTGGATAGGGAGCAGCTGTTTCCCTCAGTTGAAGAGTCAGTCACAAGGGGACCACAATTTAAAAATGAGGGATGGGAGGTTTAGGGGGGATTTGAGGAAAAGCTTTTTTACTCAGAGGGTGGTGACAGTCTGGAATGCACTGCCTGGGAGGGTGGTGGAGGCGGGATGCCTCACATTCTTTAAGAAGTACGTGGATGTGTACTTGGCACGCCATGACATTCAAGGCTATGGGCCTAGTGCTGGTACATGGGATTAGGTGGGCAAGTCAGGGCATTTCATGCATCGGTGCAGGCTCGATGGGCTGGAGGGCCTCTGCTGCACTGCGGTATTCTGTGATTCTGTGAAATAAGGAGGGTGAAAGCTGAGCTCGTCCTTCAGAACAGGGGTGGATGCTACGCTTTCTAAAGAATTGAAAGACTTGCATTTATAGAGCACCTTTCATGATCCCAGGGCACTCCAAAGCACTTCACAGCCGATGGAATACTTTTTAATTGTAGTTGCCATGTAGGAAACATGGGTAGCCAATTTGAGCACAGCAGGATCCCACAAAGAGTAATGTGATGATGACCAGAGTGTGAAAGTGAAAAAGTACAGATGCTGGAGATCTGGAATAAAAAGTACTGGAGGTACTTAGCAAGTTCAGGTTGCATCGCTGGAGAGGAACAGAGTTAATGGGCTGGATTTTACAGGCCCCTTTCCCCCCCCCCGCCCCCACATCCCCACCCCAGTGCAGTGGGTTTTTGGTGTATGTGTGAGGGGGATGTAAAATATGAGGCCGACCCAGACCACCATCTTCCCTCCCTCGAGGAGCTCTCCCCCCATAACATAGGTGTGTAGGTGCCAAAATTCATCGAATCCCTTCAGTGCAGGAGGAGGCTATTCAGCCCATCAAGTCTGCACTGACTCTCCGAGAGCTTCACACCCTAATCACATGTATTTATCCCGCTAATTCCTCTAGCCTACACATCCTGGGACACTAAGGGTCAATTTAGCACAGCCAATCCACCTAACCTGCCCATCTTTGGAGTGTGGGAGGAAACTGGAGCACTCGGAGGAAACCCACACGGATTAGGGGGGAACGTGCAGACTCCACACAGACAGTGACCCAAAGCTGGAATTGAACCTGCTGTGAGGCAGCAGCGCTCACCACCGTGCCACAGTGCTGCCCGTCCGCCATATTGAATTAAAGAATTAAAGATCAATTGAGCAAACTGACTGGGATATCACGTTGCCCACTCAAGCATATGGTTGACGTGGGCAGGAGGGTGGGCCAGCTGCTTTTTGGCACCAAGTGGGAAGAACAAAGAACAGTACAGCACAGGAAACAGGCCCTTCGGCCCTCCAAGCCTGTGCCGCTCATTGGTCCAACTAGACCATTCGCTTGTATCCCTCCATTCCCAGGCTGCTCATGTGACTATCCAGGTAAGTCTTAAACGATGCCAGCATGTCTGCCTCCACCACCCTACTTGGCAGCGCATTCCAGGCCCCCACCACTCTCTGTGTAAAAAACGCCCCTCTGATATCTGAGTTATACCTCGCCCCTCTCACCTTGAGCCCGTGACCCCTCGTGATCGTCACCTCCGACCTGGGAAAAAGCTTCCCACCATTCACCCTATCTATACCCTACATAATTTTGTACACCTCTATTAGATATCCCCTCATTCTCCGTCTTTCCAGGGAGAACGAGCCCAGTTTACCCAATCTCTCCTCATAGCTAAGACCCTCCATACCAGGCAACATCCTGGTATGGAGGGGGGACCTCTTTTAGGCGGGTGGTGCCCTAAACACATCTGGGACACCAATGACCAAAATGTGACCACCCCATCTTCGTTCTTTGTTGTCTGCCTTCCAAAACTCTGTTTCCCCCCCCCCCCCCCCCACTCTCCACCCCCCCAACCCCAACCACCCCACACTAGCCCCCCCGCTGGCTCTCAGATCCCTTTGTCACCCTAAAAGCCCAGGAGCTAACTCTTCTCTGGCAGCCTTCGCGCTTCTTCCTGATTCTCTTTCCAGTCCTGGCAGTGCCCACTATTGAGCTCTGGCACTGCCAGCACTGTGAGGGCTGCCATCCAGTCAGATGAGCCAGCAGCTCTTGGGAGGCAGTACTTTCTCCCACAGAAGGACATGGGTCCCACTCTCACCTTGTGGGCCATGTATTATGCAACAAGGCGGGCTTTTTCAGGATGCATTTGCTGCTGCCTCTCTTTTCTTCTGTGGGTGGGAGCAGTCCAGCCCCTCTCCCAACCCCTACCCACTTCCTCAGTGCTGTGCTGGAGTGTCCGTCAGTGGTCAGGTCCTAGAGTCGGACTTGATCCCGCAACGTAAAGACATTGGGCTGAATTTTCTTGGCCTCGTGTTGGAGGACCTGGAGGAGGAGGAGCTAGGAAAATAGGTGCGAGCCTATTTGGGGTGGTTCCCAGACACATTCCCCCCACCCCGCCACCCCCCGCCCCCCCCCCCCCCCCCCGCCCCCCCCGCCCCCCCCCCCCCAGGGAGGCCTTTCCCCTCCACTTGCTTGCTTGTCTAGATTGTGTTCCTTTCCACACTGCTCCCAACCCAGCTGAGGTGCCGCTATGTTGCTGTTGACTTCCAACCTGCCTCAGCAGCTGCCACCTCGAGGCTGCCAAGGATCCCAAACTGGCGATCCTCTGAGTTGGCCCTGCAGCATTGGAAAGCTGCCAACTGTCCGTAAAAGGATAATGGAAGGTGAAAGCAACCAATTAAGAGGGAACCTCTGACCTCTGGGAAGACTGCACTGTTGGACTGGCTCCCAACAAGTCTTGGCTCTGGACCTGACCCCACCCACACCGACCCCTTTTGGTCCTGACACTGGGATGCTGAACCCTCCAGCCTGCAGAGTAACTAAAGCAAAGAAAGCCCATTAAATGTTTCGTATATTATTGGTTAGGCCTCAACTAGAGTATTGGTCAGTGTTTTACTCTCCCTCTCACTCCGCAAGCGGATGCAGGTAGGTGAACAGTGTTGTAAAATTGGGTTGGATGAAGGAAGGTGCTGTACCCATCAGCTACCTACACGCTGGTGTTTTCCCAGTGGTGGGGTGAGCTGTCGGGTAGCCTGCCCGCCCTTGGGCTAAGTGAGGACCCTTAAGTGGTAAAGTAATGGCTCTTCCTGTCATTGCTGGTATTGTACTAGCTCATGTCTCGTGGTGAGGATGCATGACTGGGGGCTCAGTGAGAGGTTCCACATGCTCAGGCACCCTCTGCCCCACAGAGGCGTTCCCCTAGCAGAAAAGCTTGCCAAACTTGGAAGAACCATCAACACTGCCCACCACACCTCCCCCGCCCCCCACACCCACACCCCCACCTCCACCATACCCCTCCAACCACACCCCTCACCATGCCGCTCCTTTGATTGCCTCCAACCCTTGCTTGGGCCTGACCGGCTCTTGTGATCTCAACCCACTTAACTTAACTCTGGCCTTCACTACTGCTCCTGGTCAGGGGCTGGCTGCAATTCCAGTATTGGCCACTGCTCGTGGCGGTGCTGCTGAGACTGGAGAGCTGCCATCAGCATATTCCAGATCCAGATCTGATGGATGGCAGATTTTGGAAGTAGGGCTCCACACTTTGAGGAGGGATGCAAAGGCATTAGTGAGGAGAGAGAGGAGGCTTTCTGTCATGGTGCCAAGTTTGTGGGGCTTCAGTCCTGTGAAGCACCCTCAAAGGGCAGTTGGGCCAGCTGCTGCTCGAATATGTTTGATCCAGACATGTGGAATTGTTCTAACAGCGGAAAGATTTAAGCAAAATTACCAATGGTTTTGGATGGAGTAGGTCGGAGAAATTGTTTCCACTGGCAGGAGGGGACCTGAGGAGACCGATTGAAGGTTATTGGAGAAGGAACCAGGGTGAGATGAGGAACATTCATTTTACACAGAGGCTTGTTGTGGTCTGGAATGTGTTGCCTGAAAGGATTAATGATTCAAAACTTACATTATCAAGGGAATTGGATGAAAACACGAAAAGGATCAAATTGTAGGTCCACGGGGAAAGAGCGGGCAAGTTGGATAACTCTTTCAAAGAGCCGGAATAAGCATGTACAGACATGATGGGCCAAATAGCCTCAGCCTAATGATGCATGATTTTATTATTGCTGCCTGAAAGAACTACCCTTTAACTATGAGGATAAATGTTTCGATGCTCCAGGCATCTGAGAGACCGTTTACTTGGAAAGGGTGACTGAGTGGCACAGTGGCACAGTGGTTAGCACTGCTGCCTCACAGCGCCAGGGGCCCGGGTTCAATTCCCAGCTTGGGTCACTGTTTGTGTGGAGCCTGCACATTCTCCCCGTGTCTGTGTGGGTTTCCTCCGGGTGCTCCGGTTTCCTCCCACAGTCTGAAAGACGTGCTGGTTAGGGTGCATTGGCCATGCTAAATTCTCCCTCAGTGTAACCCGAACAGGCGCCGGAGTGTGGCGACTAGGGGATTTTCACAGTAACTTCAGTGCAGTGTTAATGTAAACCTACTTGGGACACTAATAAATAAACTTTAAACTGAGTGGTTCGATGTGATAAACAACACTGCAGTCAATGAACAAAATGTTGGCAAGTGCTTCATTTAGATCAAGAAGGCAGCCAAGGCGAAGACTCTGTCCAATGGTTGAAACAGTGGGAAAGAATTATACATCCCGAGAGGACCCTGAGATTCCCTGTTACACAGAGCAGGAGGAAGAGGCAGATAACTTACCAAGGGCACTTTAGGGAAGATTGGTGAATGAGGATCCGACTCTATTACAGAGTATACAACCTGAAGAGTATTTTAATAAAATGCTATTGCCAACATTGTGGTAGTTCCTATAAAGCCTCTTAAAATATAAAATGTGCAGAAGAGGCCATTCGGCCCATTGAGTCTGCACATTCTGACAGAATCTTACCCAGGCCCTCCTGGGTAAGACCCACCCTATCCCTCTAACCCATTTCCCATGGTTAATCCATCTAACGTACACATCTCGGGACGCTAAGGGGAAATGTAGCCAATCCACCTAATCTGTACATCTTTGGACTCTGGGAGGAAACCGGAGGAAACCCACACAGACATGGGGAGAATGTGCAAACTCCACACAGACAGTCGTCCACGGCAGGAATTGAACCCGGGTCCCCAGCATTGTGAGGCAGCAGTGCCAACCACTGTGCCACCCGTAATTTCACATTTACCTCCATTCCACCATCTTCTTCTTCAGGAAACATCTTTCAATGCATTATGTCAGGGATCATTTTTGCAAATCAAAATTAAAGAATATCGCTTCAATGATTCGCAAATCACATATGTTCACAATCTACTCTTATATCCAGATTCTCTTCAGCTTTTGCACATTTGCACTCACCGGAACTGAACCAGAGTTTCCAAATTCTAACCTCAATGGAGGCAACAAGAGAGTCAGATTGTGTGACCTCTTTGAAATAATTGCCGTGTGTCTGGGACTCTCCTTGTTGGGTGGTTTCCAATTTATGTTCTTTTGATGAACTGGGAAAGGATTTACAACCTACACTGAACACCACTTGATTTCTCATTAGCCGAGGAATAGTGTCTGGAACACACATTCCTTCGAGCTAATCAGCAAGTAATACAGTGAGCTGACAACAGATGAGATGCCTCTGCTTTACAGCCCAGTGCTGCTTTTAGCACTTTCCAGCAGCCTTTATTCTGTTAGAATTTCACATCAGAGAGTCCTGCCCGACTGATCTCTTTACACTTTATTGGTTTCATTCATTTTCATCATATAAAGTTTATTTATTAGTGTCACAAGTAGGCTTACATTAACACTGCAATGAAGTTACCGTGAAAATCCCCTAGTCGCCACACTCCGGCGCCTGTTTGGGTATACTGAAGGGGAATTTAGCACGGCCAATGTACCTAGCACGTCTTTCAGAGAAAACTAGAAACGCAGACACGAGGAGAACGTGCAGGCTCCACACTGACAGTGACGCATGCTGGGAATCGAGTCCGGGTCCCTGGTGCTGTGAGACAGCAGTGCTAACCACTGTGCTGCTGTGCTGCCCCTAATTGGAACCGATCTGTAAATGCAAACCCTGTTTGAGATGTTACGTATAATTGTATACTGAGGATTTTTCTTTGGTGTAAGCATTCACCAGTCACGCTTACAGTTCCCCGGGCATCTAAGGGAACCTACAGCGCAGAATGAGACCATTTAGCTTCCTGGTGGCTGTGACAGGCCATTGCAAGCGCCATCCAATTAGCCTACTTTCCCCAAAATGCTGCAATTTCTCTCCCTTGCACATTCCCCTTTTTTGAAGTTTCTCTTGAATCTGCTTCCAACGCCCTCCCAGACATTATTATCATCATTGTATATAGACAACTGCTTATGATGTGATCTGCATCAGTCTGCTTTGCGGTGACACTGTTTATCCATGAGGTATTTAGCACACTTGGTCTGTCTGCCTGGTGTCAGACTCTCTTGAGTACAGTAGTTATCAGTGCTGACTCAGTGAACGGTTCTGGATGTTTCCAGTATATTGCTGCAGAGTTTGAATGTGGTCACTTGGCGATCATAAATATTCAGCGTGTGTTCGGGCAGCTCTGGATTCTGTCTTGTGAGACGTTTGCACTTTCCCTTTTTTGGGACTTTTCTGCTGGACTGTATTTCGCAATGAGCTGCTTTGCACCAAGAATGGAAAAAGCTTGATGCAGCCTTTGTGTTCCCACCTTGCCAAACTGGCAAGCGTGCCACACTTCTTCCTCACTGACTGCCTCACTTCTCCCCTGCTGACTTGAGGGTAAAAGCATTATGCTGATAAAGTTACACCTGGTTGTTCATGAGAGGTTAGGCGTCATCCCTTTAATACCAGTAAGTGCTGTTGCAATGCTGCAGTGAGGCAACCCAGGAAGTCGAGACTGGAAAAGTGAATCAGTCTGGAGTGCGGAAAGTGACAGTGAGCTGTAGGCTGTGAATTTATTCGAACCACAACAAATCCTCTTCTTCTTCATCACTGAATGCCCGATTATGAGGAACAATTTTTAGGAGAAAAAAAGCCCCGAGAAGTGCCCTGAGAGTGATTCAATGAATTGCACCAACATCATCAGACTAAAGAGACTAATAAATATGTCAGACAGCGGCTCTTCATCATAGAATGATAGAATCCCTACAGCGCAGAAGGAGGCCATTCGGCCCATCGAGTCTGCACTGACCACAATCCCACCCAGGCCCTATCTCCGTAACCCCACACATTTACCCTTCTAACCCCCCTGTTACTAAGGGGCAATTTATCACGGCCAATCCACCTAACCCTCACATCTTTGGACTGTGGGAGGAAACCCACGCAGACACGGGGAGAACGTGCAAACTCCACACAGACAGTGACCCGAGGCTGGAATTGAACCCGGGTCCCTGGCGCTGTGAGGCAGCGGTGCTAACCACTGTGCCACCCGTGCTGCCCTGGCAAGGTCTCACATTTTACAGATTTAATTTTTGTGCTTATTTGGCTTTCAATTCTTGCTCCGGTCGACAGGTGAGGAATGTGTGAGATATCGGGCAGCTGCCACTACCTGTGTGACCCCCATGCCAGTGTGGGCTTCTGCCTTTGACACAGCGTGGTCAGGGGAGACAATGGGAGGAGGAATCGAAAAGGAAACAGGGTAATCTGGGTTTCAGAGGCCGCAAAGAGAATGAGCTCGCAAAAAGCCTCAATTAACATTCCTTCTCTGTTATCGTTACAGGAGACGCCCCCTATAAGGGCATTTTGAGAGCCATACATAAAAGCGTGTGATGGGGATAGCCATAAGTAACAGAGGTGGGAGGGTGGGAGGGGCATAAACACCATCGTGATGAGTATGACAGCTCGAAGAGTTTATTAAGGGTAGTTTATACCCGACAGAAATGTATAACAATGAATAATTATTGTTATTTATTCCCCCTCAAAAGATCTACTCCTGATGTCTTGCAATAGGAGTGACTTGAGATGTCATGCAGCTTTGGGTGTCAGTGTAGGATCAGGGGAAAATTGAATTAATCAAGGTCTATGTTTTTGGACTGGCTAAGAACATAAGTAGAAGCTTTCCAATTGCGCAGCTGGTTTGAAGTGACAGACCGGGGTTTTATTTTTGCCTGACCCAATATGTGTACGAAAGCTAGATGGGTGGTGATGGGTTTTCTTCCGGGGCAGTTGATGGGAGGTCAGTTCAGGAGGATTAGGTTGTGGCCCTTGGCCGTTCCAGCATGCCTCTGACCCTTAGCTTTGTGTTGGTTCCACTTGGATATTGTAATCCATCTGACCCCAGGGCTTTACTCTGAAGGTGCAATCATCCATTTTATCTCCCTCAGCCCCACCTCCCATAGATAGTGCCTGTCTGCGGCAAGAGTTTGTAATCCTTACGAAGGAGCTGAATTAGTCTTTTTAACAGTAAGTTCTGCAGTGCGAAAGAATAGAAGGACTTGCATTTCCATTGTGCCCTTCACAACCCCCAGGCCACCCCAACGTGCCTCACAATGTTTGAAGTGTAGTGACTATGTAACATATGGGATACAGCAGTCAGTTTGCAAACAGCAATGTGATAATGATCAAATAAACTGTTTTTGTGATGTTGATTGAGGAATAAATCATAGAATCATAGAATCCTACAGTGCAGAAGGAGGCCATTTGGCCCATCAAGTCGGCACCAACCACAATCCCACCCAGGCCCTATCCCCATAACCCCATGCATTTACTCAACGAGTCCCCCTGACACTAAGGGGCAATTTAGCATGACCAATACACTCAACCCACACATCTTCGGCACAACATTGTGGGCCGAGGGGCCTGTACTGTGCTGTACTGTTCTATATTCTATCTTTGGAGTGTGGGAGGAAACTGGAGCACCCGGAGGAAACCCACGCAGACAGCGGGGAGAACGTGCAGACTCCACACAGACAGTGACCCAGGACAGAGATCGAACCCATGCCCCTAGCGCTGTGAGGCAGCAGTGCTAAGCACTGTGCCACTGTGGTCATCATTAGACTATAATTCCAGGTTATTTTTTTATTGAATCCAAATTTCACCAACTGCCATGGAGTGATTCGAACCCAGGTCCCCAGAGCATTACGCTGGGTTTCTGGATTACTCGTCCAGCAACAATACCACTACGTCATTGCCTTTCCCATCGATGTCACCCCCAAACCATTGCGAAACACGCGGAAGAAGTGCATTGCCAGTGGGACCGGAAAGTCCCGCCGGCATGAACGGCTGGCGAATCCCCCTGGCTCCTCCGACCACATAGTACTGCCTCACTGCAGTCCACTCCTGTCACTCACGCCCCCCTCTATTGTGTATCCATTTACCCGCGTAAATGTGACTGTACACCAAATCATGATTGGCGACCCCAAAACTTCGCTCATCTGTGACTTTAGACTTTCCTATTAAACTGTTAAACCCTCACCTTTTTCATATCTTTCCCATGCAGAAAGTGTGTACTGCGCATGCGCTGTCTCTCCTCTAATCACCACTCACTCAATCCTCGGTGAGATTTTATGGTTACGGAATCCCCGCGGACGAGAGGAGTTGGTTCAAGCCCACCGGAACATCAGCATTTTGCACTGAAATCCGGGAGTGCAACTTAATCCCTCAATCCTCTGACTCTGCCATGACAGTGCTACCTTCAGTTTGGTTTATTTATTAGTGTCACAAGTCGGCTTACATTAACACCGCAATGAAGTTACTGTGAAAATCCCCTAGTCGTCACACTCTGGTGCCTGTTCGGGTACACTGAGGGAGAATTTAGCATGGCCGATGCACCCTAACCAGCGCGTCTTTCGGACTGTGGGAGGAAACCGGAGCACCTGGAGAAACCCCACGCAGACAGTGGGGGGGAGAACATGCAGACTCCACACACACACAGCGGCGCAAGCTGGGAATCGAACCCGGGTCCCTGGCGCTGTGAGGCAGCAGTGCTAACCACTGTGCCACCGTGCCGCCCAAATATTGACAGGACACTGAGGAGAACTCTGCTCTTTTTTGAACTAATGCTATGGGATCTTTTACCTCCACTTGAGAGGGCAAAGGGGCCCAGAAAGATGGCAAGCAAATTCTTCGGCTTTCCGCCGCACACATACAATTTACTGATAATTGCCACAAAGGAATCAAACTTGCGACTCCTCATCTGATAACATTTATCCCCTCTTTAATAATAAAAAAACAAGCAGTCATGAAATACTGATCAATATCCTGAGGAATATTTGACTATTATATCGGTTTCTATACTGGACGGCATGGTGGCACGGTGTAAAAGATGCCATGATTTCTTTAGTCCTAAGGTTGGAAAGGCGGTATGGAACTTGAGTTGAGTTCTCCAGCCTGCTGTGAGATGTTACTCATTAAATCAAGATGTGAACATGAGCAACTCTCCTCATATTCTAAGTTTGGAGCCTGGCACTTTTGCTAAAGCTATCAAGCCACCCAAGTTCCAAAGTGCTTATCAGTGGTAATAGACTCATAATTGAGTTCAAGGTCCCCATATGGATTCTGTACTTACTATAATTGTTTAATTCTTCCTCTAGCCGCCCTCAAGTGGCAGTCTGCCCGGAGGTGGCTGACAAAGTCTTTCTGAAGTCTGTTGTTCTGGAAATAGATCTGTAAGTGCTCGCTGCCAATGTTCTGCACCGTATCTCAAAAACCTAGTTCTTGCAAAGTGGGTGCCCGACTTGTCGCTGCTTAGTTTAATGTGTGCCTTCCTACCACTCCTCATGCCTTTCTATTTTTGGATGGTCAGGTGGGAACGAGGAGAAAGAGGCTTCACTAATGTACGGATGCTTTTATCGGCCTTGGATTTTCCTTCCAGACTTGTCCTTGCCTCCCATATACAGCTGGCCCTTTTGAAAAGAAGGGTTATTTTTGTCCCCTTAGAAGGAGAAGTTCTACCGTGATGGATGCCACGGTTTGCAATTAGGAATAAATCAGATACAAAGCCCTTTCTCACAATTCCTTACTTTGGTCATTGAGTAGTCACTTTACTTGTGTGTGAAAATAATATTATGGGATGCAGCATTTGGGTAGTTTTAGAGACAACATATGTGGTGAGTGCAGCTTGTGGGAGGAACAGGTGGTTTTTGATCTATGGTTCCCCAAACTCTCTCGAGCACTAAGGGTTTCCTCATGTCTGGCTCTATTATAGACTCATTAGTAGTGACTGATTTCTATGATTAGTCGACGCCTCCATTATTGTTGTGTCATGAGACCACAAGGAGAGTGAATGATGAGCTAGAGGAATCTTGGCCCTTTTTTTCATCAAGTTATTCTGTACCCTATCATGAGGGTGTGCCAGGGGATGTTGGTATTGATATTGGTATTGGGACATTGATTCCCCCGTGGGGCGGCATGGTGGCACAATGGTCAGCTGCCTCACAGCGCCAGGGACCCGGGTTCAATTCCGGTCTTGGGTCACTGTCTGTGTGGAGTTTGCACATTCTCCCCTTGTCTGCATGGGTTTCCTCCGGGTGCTCCGGTTTCCCCCCACAGTCCAAAGATGTGCAGGTTTGGTGGATTGGCCATGCTAAATTGCCCCTTAGTGTCTCAAGATGTGTAGGTTGGGGGATTGGTGGGGCTACGGGGGTAGGGCCTGGGTGGGTTGCTCTGTCAGAAAGTTGGTGCAGACTTGATGGGCCGAATGGTCTCTTTCTGCACTGTAGGGATTCTATGATTCCATGGATCTGTTACTTAGAGGAGTATGTACTCATTCATGACTTGTCTGGAGCGGGAATGGTCCAAAAACAAATTCGACAGCACTGATCTCAGTTTAATCTCTTCACTGTCTTTGCGTTCCACCTAGGGAGCAGGTCACTTGCTAACGGGTGAAAGGCCCTTTGCATCCTTGGTATGTCACTGTGACTGGATGACCCATCTAAATGGCCAAGGATAAGGTTACTCAATATAAAAAGGTTTTCCTTCCTAGGAGCGGCATTGATGGCCTAGTGGTATTATTGGCAGGCTATTAATCCAGAAACTCAGTCAATGGTCTGGGGACTGGGGTTCGAATCCTGCCACGGCAACTGTTGGAATTTGAATTCAATAAAAAATATCTAGAATTAAGAATCTACTGATGACCATGAAACCATTGTCAATTGTCGGAAAACCCCATCTGGTTCACGAATGTCCTTTAGGGAAGGAAATCTACCATCCTTACCCAGACTCGCCACAGCAATGTGGTTGACTCTTAATTGCCTTCCAAGTGCAACTAGGGATGGGCAATAAACGCTGGTCAGCCAGCGACGCCCATGTCCCGCAAACTCATCCCATCCAACTAGCTTGACATTTCCCTCTTACTGACAATATCCTTTCACCCAAAATATATGTAGTCCCTGGATTTTTTTTTGGGCTGGCTAGCATTTGCTGCTCATTCCTAGTTGCCCTTGAGAAGGTGGTGGTGAGCTGCCTTCTTGAATCGCTGCAGTCCACGTGCTGTGGGTTGATCCACAATGCCGTTAGGGAGGGAATTCCAGGATTTTGACCCAGCGACTGCGAAGGAACGGCGATATAATTCCAAGTCAGGACGGTGAGTGGCTTGGAAGGGAACTTGCAGATGGTGGTGCTCCCATGTATCTGCTGCCCTCGTCCTTCTAGATAGAAGTGGTCGTGGGTTTGGAAGGTGCTGTCTAAGGATCTTTGGTGAATTTCTGCAGTGCATCTTGTAGATAGTACACACTGCTGCTACTGAGCGTCGGTGGTGGAGGGAGTGGATGTTTGTGGTGCCAATCAAGTGGGCTGCTTTCTCCTGAGTGTTGTTGGAGCTGCACTCATCCAGGCAAGTGGGGAATATTCCATCACACTCCTGACTTGTGCCTTGTAAATGGTGGATTGGCTTTGATGAGTCAGAAGGTAAGTTACTTACCGCAGTATTCCTAAGCTCTGACCTGCTCTTGTAGCCACTGTG
Source organism: Mustelus asterias (assembly GCF_964213995.1). Lineage (NCBI taxonomy): Eukaryota > Metazoa > Chordata > Chondrichthyes > Carcharhiniformes > Triakidae > Mustelus > Mustelus asterias. Next base: position 52,845,238 of record NC_135823.1, on the reverse strand, counting down.
TTTTTGTGATGAGTCCAATTGAGTTTCTGGTCAATGGTAGCCCCAAAATATTGACAGTGGGGGATTCAGTGATGGTTACACCATTGAATGTCAAGGGGCGGTGGTTAGAGTGTCTCTTATTGGTGATGGTCATTGCCTGGCATTTATGTGGTGCAAATGTTACTTGCCACTGGTCAGCCCAAGCCAGGATATTGTCCAGATCTGGTTTCATTTGAACATGGACTGCTTCAGTATCTGAGGAGTTGCAAATGGTGCTGAACATTGTGCAATCATCGGCGAACATCCCCACTTCTGATGTTATGATGGAGGGAAAGTAATTGATGAATCAGCTGAAGATGGTTGGATCTGCAACATTTCCCTAAGGGACTTCTGCAGAGATCTCCTCGATCCGAGATGACTGACCCTCCACAACCACAACCCATCTTCCTATGTACCAGGTATGACTCCAACCAGCGGAGAGTTTGCCCCCGATACCCATTGACTCCAGTTTTGCTAGGGCTCCTTGATGCCACAGTCGGTCAAATGCGGCCTTGATGTCAAGGGCTGTCACTCTCACCTCACCTCTGGAATTCAACTCTCTCACCCATATTTGAACCAAGGCTGTAATGAGATTAGGAACTGGGTGACCCTGGCGAAACCCAAACTGGGCGTCACTGAGCAGGTTATTGCTGAGCAGGTGCTGCTTGATAGCACTGTTGATGACCCCTTCCATCACTTTACAGATGATCGAGAGTAGACTGATTGGGCAGTAATTGGCCGGGTTGGATTTGTCCTGCTTTTTGTGTACAGGACGTACCTGGCAATTTTCCACATTGTTGGGTAGATGCCAGTGTTGTACTTGTACTTGAAGAGCTTGGCTCGGGGAGATGCAAGTTCTGGAGCACAAGTCTTCAGTACTATTGCCAGAATGTTATGAGGGCCCATTGCCTTTGCAGTATCCAATGCCCCCAACTGTTTCTTGATATCACGTGGAGTGAATCAAATTGGCTGGAGGCTAACATCTTAGATGCTGAGGACCACTGCAGGAGGCTGAGATGGATCATCCACTCGGCACTTCTGGTTGAAGGTTGCTGTGAATGCTTCAGCCTTATCTTTTGCTCTGATGTGCTGGACTCCTCCATCATTCAGGATGGGGATATTTTGTGGAGGCTCCTCTCCAGTGAGTTCATAGAACTTTCATAGAATCCCTACAGTGCAGAAGGAGATCATTCAGCCCATTGAGTCTACACCAACCACAATCCCACCCAGGCCCTATGGCCATAAACCCATGCATTTACCCTAGCTAGTCCCCCTGACACTAGGGGGCAATTTAGCATGGTCAATCCACCTAACCCGCACATCTTTGGACTGTGGGAGGAAACCGGAGCACCCGGAGGAAACCCACGCAGACACAGGGAGAACATGCAGACTCCACACAGATAATGACCCAAGCCGGGAATCGAACCCGGGTCCCTGGTGCTGTGAGGCAGCAGTGCTAACCACTGTGCCACCATGCCACCTAGTTCACCACCATTCACAATTGGATGTGACAGGGCTGCAGAGCTTTGATCTGGATCCACCCACCCAACATGACGTTGCTTTATGATGGTTTCTCTAAACTGCAACATCACAGGAGGTCACTGAATGAATTGAACCAGTGACTTTAAAATAGTCCTGAACCAAATGTACAGCAAACCCTGGGATTCCATGTCAACCTCCGGTCTAAATATAATCAAGTATAATTATATGCGAGGATGAAACCTCATTTTCTTGCTTCCCAGCGTCGCTGCCTTTCTTTAAGATCATTGGCAACAGAGCTGGGGAGGGGATGAGTTCTTTTTTATACCTAGAGACCTATTATCATCCCCTTTGAGCCATTCCTATCTCTTTGACCAAGACTTAACTTATAATTGACTAAATTCACGTACTAAATGTTTAATTGTCCGAGACTGTGTAAATTGAGTATTGACATTTGTATAAAGGGACTTAAAGGGGGAGGGATGTGGTGATCGTCCCTTTAAGGATCAATCTGCAGAATAAGGGTCACAAGATCCAGATAACCAATTGGGGAGCAGGGGGGAGGGGGCGGGAGAGGGGGGGTCACCCTGGAAAGTACAGGCTTCTGTACCCAGAGTCATCTAGGGATCTGATTGCAGCTACAAGTCCACCAACGATTTAAATATTCACTCACTGTTAAATATAAAAGTGGGCAAAATAGCTGTAATGCTCTGGGTAAACGGGAAGACTCTTAAGATGGAAGTTGATGCAGGGACATCAGCTACTATGATAGGTGAGCATACATGTTGGTACTTGAGAGGAGTCCCATCATTAAAATTGAAGATTACTGCAGCCAAGTTAACAACTTATACTGGAGAAGCAATAAAAATAGTGCGCACTGCAGTGCTACCCGTAAGCTATGGGCAACAATCTGCCCAACTCCCCAGTGGTCATAGTGACAGGCGATGCACCAAACCTTGTTGGCCATGATTGGCTTAAGGAAATCAAATTAAGTTGGACCGAGAGTTTCCAAGTGCAGGAAGGAGGACTGCTCGAACTGATGAAGAAATATGAGAGCATCTTCAAGGATGCATTAGGCAACATCAAAGGCCTGCAAGTGAAGATGATGTGGACCCAAAGGTGACCTTTTGATTCTCTAGGCTGAGACCAGTACCATATGCTTTATGAGAAAAAAATAGATACTGAGTTAAAGCGATTGGAAGAATTGGGCATGATCCAGCCAGTTCAGTTCTCGGAATGGGCAACACTAATAGTTCCCGTATTGAAACCAGACAAGACCATCTGTATTTGTGGTGATTAGAAGTTAACAATTAATGGGGTTGCTAAGTTGGATAAATATCCAATCCTGAAGATTGAAGACTGGTATGCAAAGCTGGCTGATGGTCAATCTTGTTATAAAGTTGGATTTGAGACATGCAAATCAGCAATGCTTCCTGAGGGTAAATAAACACACACAAAGTGTTGTTGCAATACAAAGACCTGCCTTTTGTCTTCAGCATGTGCAATTTTCCAGAGGACAGTGGACAGTCTGTTGCAGGGGTTGCCATGAGCTGCGGTATGCCTTGATGATGTTCTCATAACTGGATTGACAGAAGCCGAGTATCTAGCAAACGCAGAGGAGGTGCTGAAGAGATTTCAAGAGGCTGGAGTTCACCTTAAGAAGGAGAAATGTACTTTTCAAGTCACTGAGGTAACCTATCCGGGGTAATGTGTCATTACACAAGGATTACATCCTATGGAAGACAAGGTCATAAAGGAGGTACCATCCCCTGGAAACATATCTGACCTCAAGTCATTTTTGGGAATGGTAAATTACTATTGGTGTTTTTTTTACCAAACTTGTTGGTGTTATTGGCCCCCTTGCATATTCTACTAATGAAACCAACTTTGATCTTTGGAGAATCCCCAGAAAGAAGCTTCCAACAGATAACACAATTGCTGGGCACTCTTCAAACTTGTTAGTATATTTGGACCCGTCCAAGGAGCTGGTGTTGCCTTGCGATGCCTCTCCATATGGTGTTGGTACAGTGTTGTCCCATGAGATGGACAACAGATCTGAAAGGCCAATAGGCTATGTCCCAGAGGCTGAAAAAAGCTACTCACAAATTGAGAAAGAAGAATCATCAATAGATTTTGGTGTCAAGAATTTCTACCAGTACTCATATGGTAGGCACTTTACCATTGTTCGTGACCACAAGTCGCTCTTGAGTCTTTTTTAAAGAAGATAAGGCTATTCTGCCAATTGCACTGGCAAGAATTCAACATTGGGCATTAATTCTGTCCGCCTAAAAATATACCTTCAAGCACCCACCTGGAACACACATAGTGAATGCGGATGCACTGAAACATCTACCTTTACAAGAAAGTGCTCCAGTACCACAGGAAATAGTTATGGCGTTGTATTTTTAGACACGTTGCCAGTCATGGCAATGAAACTCAGGCACTGGACCAGTTGGGATCCACTTCCACCCAAAGTGAGACACAATGTAGTTACAGACTGGGCCACTGAGCCAGTTCCTGAAGAAATGAAACCATTTGTTACCCACAAGGATGAATTGAGTTGCCAGGTTGGCATCATACTCTGGAGAGCAAGAATAGTTGTCCCTGTACCAGGCAGAGAGCTACTTCTAATAGAATTACACAGTGCTTATCTGGGCACCTGAAAGATGTAGATGCTTGCCAGAAGTTACGTGTGATGGCCTGGCATTGATGCCAACTTTGAGAGCCTAGTCAAGCACTGTGAACAGTGCCAATCGCAACAAAGGCTGCCTGCTGCAGCCCCACTACACCCTTGGGAATGGCCTGGCTGGCCACGGGTATGATTCATGTCAGTCAACATGATCGGTTATGGTGAATGGCATCATGTGTGTGAGGAATTTTGGTAGTGAGTCGAGTTGGGTCCCTGGAATTGTCCCAAAGCTGGACCATGTCTTATCAATTGGATGTAGAAGGAAGAATGTAGAGGGAGAGCATTTGATAAGAAGAGAGATGCCCAACCAGCCAGTCTTGCCATCAGGAACTGTTGCTGACTGCTTTAGCACTGACACCTCCATGGAAACAGATAGAACTGAACTTCATGTGCCTGAAGAGGCACCTGTCATTGTGGCTTTGGCTGATGGCAATTCTGTGGAAGTGCCTCAGGCAGCGGAGTTACACTGTTCCTCAAGGATTCGAAAACCTCCTGAAAGACTTAATTTATAGTTGGCTAAATTCATGTTCTAAATGTTTACTCATCTGGGACAGTGTAAATTGATTATTTGTATAAAGAGACTTAAAGGGGGAGGGATGTGGTGATTGTCCCTTTAGGGATCAGTCAGCAGAGTAAGGGTCACATGACTCAGGGAACCAATCGGGAAGCAGGGTTGGTGGGGGGGGGGGGGGGGGGGGTCACCTGGTAAGCACAGACGTCTGTATCCAGGTGTCGTCTTGGGGGCAGCCATGAGGCTGCAAGTCTCTGTATAGTTTTAACCTTAGTTGTGTTGAGTTGTGTTTTCCCTAAACTGCTGAACAAGCATCTTTACACTAATAGAGTTGTTGCACTTGATGTGGTGTGCACTCCCTGAAAGGGCAGCAGAAGGAAATTTTCAGTGGTATTTTTCCAAAAGGGAATTGGATAAATTTGTGAAAAGGAAAGATTGGCAAGGTAACGGAACAATAAGGCGGAGGCAGCTAGGCAGCTCAGTTGTTAACACTTCAGCCTCTTAACCCGAAGCAGGCGACCAACAGTTTGAAAAGGAAATTGGATGGCCATTTGCGGGAAATAAACTCACAGGGTTACAGGCATAGAGCAGGAAAATGGGACTGATGGGATTGCAGCCTTGGACTCAATGGGCTGAATGGCCTTATTCGGCACTGTTATTTCGCTAACAGACAATTGTGAGTTCAAGGCCCACCCCAGCACAAAAGAAAGTCCAGGGTGAGTCTCCAGTGCGCTATTGAGGGAGTACTGCGCTGCTGCAGGTGCTGCCTTTTGAATGGGGAATTAAACTGATACCTTCCCAGGTGGATGTAAAAGAACCTGTGGCACTATCTTAAGGAAGAGCAGCTGTGGTGTCCCGGCCAATTTTCATCCCCCAGTCAACAACAGTTTGAAAAGGAAATTGGAAATTGAATGGCCATTTGCGGGAAATAAACTCGCAGGGTTACAGGCAACAATGCAAAAACATATTGTCTGGTCATTATCACTTTGCTTCTTTGTGGGAGCTGGCTGCCATGTTTCCTACATTACAACAGTGACTATACTTCGGAAGTACTTTATTACCTGGAAAGGGTTACACTGAGGCATCTGGTGTCCATAACACCATAAGATGTGGGAGCAGAATTTCAGCCCAACGGGTCTGCTCCACCATTCAATAAGGGCGGTGGAACAGTGGTTAGCACTGCTGCCTCACTGCGCCAGGGACCCAGGTTCGATTCCCAGTTTGGGCCACTGTCTGTGCGGAGTCTACACATTCTCCCCTTGTCTGCGTAGGTGTCTTCCGGGTGCTCTGGTTTCCTCCCTCACTCCAAAAGACATGTTGGTTAGGTGCATTGACCATGCTAAATTCTCCCTCAGTGTACCCGAACAGGCGCCGGAGTGTGGCGACTAGGGGATTTTCACAGTAACTTCATTTCAGTGTTAATATAAACCTACCTGTGACACTAATAAATAAGCTTTCAAAAAAATGACTGATCTGCTTTCCTGCCTTATCCCCATAGCCCTTGACTCCTTTACTGATTAAAAATCTATCTTTCTCAGCCTTCAACATACTTAACGAACCAACCTCCACAGCCCTCTGTGGTAGAGAATTCCACAGATTCAATACCCTCTGAGAGAAGAAATTCCTCCTTATCTCTATCTTAAATGGGCGACCCCTTACTCTGAGATTATGCCCTCTGGTTCTTGACTCTCCCACAACAGATAACAATCTCTCATCATTTACCCTGTCAAGCCCCTGAGAATCCTATGGGTGGGATTTTCCAGCCACGCTCACCCCAAGATTAGAAAACCCCGCCCGAGATCAACAGACCTTTGCATGGTCTGCTCCCTCTCCACCCGCTACGATTCCCGTGGCAGGCAGGACGGGAAAATTCTGCCCCACAAGACTCAATAAGGTTGTATTCTCACTGTATAAGTGCAAGGCGTGCTTTAATTGGATGGATCATTCAAAGAGCTGGCACAAATGCAAAGGGCAGAATGGTCTTCTTCTACGCTGTGCAATTTGCACTGTAGTTGGTTAAGGAGAATATTTTGGCCAGGGTATTAAATCACAACCTTATGCTTTAGAGGGTGGATCTCTGCTTGTATGATATCATGCTCCAGTAGCTTCAGCCACAGATGGACTGTTATTTCTGTGTATGTTGCAGTGATGATGAGAGGTCAGCGATGAGTATAATTCCTAGTTGGTTTTAACGTAGCTGTTATTCCCAGCCCAGGCTGCTGCTAAGAGTTGCTATTTATTCTGGCGTGGTCTGCGCTGACTACATATGTCCTGACCTTACTTTGGGGTGAACTTAAATGGAATTAGGAACTTCTTCAGTCTAACCGATATACAATGGCACCTCCTTCATAAAAGCACGTTAGTCTTTCCTTTAAAACACTGTTGCGTTTCAAAGTTGTGGGGATGTGGGCATTGCTGGTAAGGCTGTTATTTAATCTCTGCCCCTAGTTGACATTGTGAAGATGTTGGAAAGCTGCTTTCCTCTTGATCCACTGCTGCCCATGTGGCGCAGGATTACAAACAGTGCTGTTCGGGAGGGAGTTCCAGGATTGTGATACAGTGACAGCGAAGGAACAGTGATATAGTTCATGGTCAGAATTTTGTGTAGCTTGGGGTGGAACTTGCAGGTGGTGGTGCCCCCATGCCCTTCTAGGTGGTGGAGGTCGCGGGTTTGGAAGGTGCTGTCGAAAGACCCTTGGTGAGTTGCCGCAGTGCCTCTGGTAGAATGGTACACACTGCTGTCACTGTGCGTCTGTGGTGGAGGAAGAGAATGCTGAAGGTGATGGATGGGCTGTTGGTCATATGCCTTTAGTATGAATCCCAAATATCATTAGTTGATCTACGATCTCACTGTTAGACCACGATTAAAAGATATCAAAGTCCAAATCAATGCACCTCAGTGGAAAAGATCCATGAATCCAATCAAGATTTTGCTCTGGTTTGGAATGGGATTATCTCAGGACGATTGGAGAATAGTGTTTTCTTACCTTTTGTGATAAATGGCACAGTGGTTAGCACAGCTGCCTCATTTTGGGGTGAACTTAAATAGAATTAGGAACCTGGCTTGGGTAACCATCTGTGCGGGACATGCACATTCTCCCTGTGTCTGCGTGGGTTCCCTCCAGGTGCTCCAGTTTGCTACCATAGTCTGAAAGATGTTTTGGGTCAGTGCATTGGCCATGCTAAATTCTCCCTCAGTGTACCCGAACAGGCGTCGGAGTGTAGTGCCTAGGGGGATTTTCACAGGAGCTTCATTGCAGTGTTAAGGTAAGCCTACTTGTGACATTAATAAATAACCTTAAAAAAATACCGACGGAAATTTTACCGTCCCGCCCGCCATGGGAATCGGAGCAGGTGAGGGGTGGACAAGGGAACGGTCCATTGACCTCGGGCAGGATTTGACGGTTTCGGGATGAGCAAGGCCATAAAATCCCGTCCATTAACTCGGATAGTTGTTAATATATCTAGGGTTAAGACAGAATTCCGGATATATAGTGCCCACTTTCCTGAGCAGTAATGTAATTCTATCAATGTGTAAGTGTGCACAAGATTACAATCTGTGGCTCTTGTTCAAAGGCCCGTTATCTTCATTTAGTTTATTTGATGATTAAAATCTTTTTAATGCAGAGAAAGAGCTTTGAATCAGGGGAAACCTACAAATCTTAGGAAATAAAGCCTGTGACACTTATTCAGTTTCACAAGCATGTTGTATGTAACCGAGGTGTGTGGAAAGTAGTATGGGATCTCACAAGCTCATGATCATGGACTCAACTCCCCCCGTGGTAAGGTTGTGAAGTTGAATTTAATAGTTCTGGTAATCTGTGTGGTAATATAAGAAAATAACATGGAAGATCCCATATTGTTGTTTGAAAAGGGGTAAAATGCTAAATTACTTAGCCCCTGAAAGCTGACATGGGGAATCACATGATCAATCACGATTTCACTGAATCGTGGAGCAAGCTAGATGGGGCGAATGACCTACTTCTGCTCCTGTGTTTCATGGTCTTATGGTCAATGTGTGATTAACCTACTTCTGCTCAGTGGAATGCAGCCAGTATGAATTAAGACCAATTTAAGCCCCAAGTACTTTATTCCTGCTTTGTACAGCAATTTGGGATCTCTCAGGGTGATTCTCTAGTACTAGCCCACAGATTACTAGCTTTATTGAATGGGTTCATGAGTGAGATACTAAATGAATACTTTGCCTCGGTATTCACCATAAAGGGGGACTTGATGGATGAGGAGCGTGGGGGAGGGTGTGTAAATATTCTGGGTCATGTCAATATCAAAAAGGAGGAGGTGTTGGGCATCTTAAAAAGCATTAAAGTAGATAAGTCCCCGGGGCCTGATGGGATCAACCCCAGAAAACTGAGGGAGGCAAGGGTGGAAATTGCTGGGGCCTTGCTGGCTACAGGTAAAGCTCCAGAGGACTGGAGGATAGCCAATGTTGTTCCTTTGTTTAAGAAGGGCAGCAGGGATAATCCAGGAAAGTATAGGCCAGTGAGCCGTATGTCAGTGGTAAGGAAATTATTGGAAAAGATTTTTAGGGGCAGAATTTATTCACATTTAGAAACAAATGGATTTATTAGTGATAGACAGCATGGTTTTGTGAAGGGGAGGTTGTGCCTCACTCGATTGGGTTTTTCGAGGAAGTGACGAAGATGATAGATGAGGGAAAGGCAGTGGATGTTGTATATATGAACTTCAGTAAAGTCTTTGACAAGGTACCTCATGGTAGACTGGTATGAAAGGTGAAGTCACATGGGATCAGAGAAGAGCTGGCAAGATGGATACAGAACTGGCTTGGCCATAGAAGACAGAGGGTAGCAGTAGAGGGTTGCTTTTCTGAATGGAAGGCTGTGACTAGCAGTGTTCCACAGGGATCAATTCTGGGACTTTCGTTGTTCGTAGTATACATAAATGATTTGGAGGAAAATCTAGCTGGTCTGATCAGTAAGTTCGCAGATGACACAAAAATTGGTGGAGTTGTGGAGAGTGAAGAGGATTGTCAGAGTATACAGCGAGATATAGACCAGTTGGAGACTTGGGCAGGGAAATGGCAGATGTTGTTTAATCTGGACAAGTGTGAGATAATGCATTTTGGAAGGTCCAAAGCATGTAGGAGTTATGCAGCAAATGGTAGAACCATTAGGAGTATTGACAGGCAGAGAGATCTGGGCATACATGTCCACTGATCATTGAAAGCGGCAACACAGGTGGATAAGGTAGTCAAGAAAGCTTACGGCATGCTTGCCTTCATCGGTTGGGACATTGAGTATAAAAATTGGCAGATCATGCTGCAGCTGTATAGAACCTTAGTTAGGCCTCATTTAGAATATTGCGTACAATTCTGGTCACCACACTACCAGAAGGATGTAGATGCTTTGGAGGGAGTACAGAAGAAATTTACGAGGATGTTGCCTGGTTTGGAGGGTATTAGCTATGAGGAGAGGTTGGATAAACTCGGTTTCTTCTCACTGGAATGATGGAGGTTGAGGGGAGACCTAATAGAGGTTTATAAGATTATGAGTGGTATCGACAGAGTGGATAGTCAGATGCCGTTTCCGAGGGTAGCAAAGTCAAGTACTAGGGGACATAGGTTTAAGATGCGTGGTGAAAAGTTTAGAGGAGATGTGCGAGGCAAGTTTTTTTACACAGAGGGTGGTGAATGTCTAGAGCACGCTGCCAAGGAGGTGGTGGGAGCAGGTATGATAGCGGCATTTAAGGGGCAACTAGACGAATACATGAATAGGATGGGAATGGAAGTACATATGGTTTTAGTTCAGTCGGGCATCATGGTCGGCGCAGGCTCGGAGGGCCGAAGGGCCTGTTCCTTTGCTGTACTTTTCTTTGTTCAGGTTGCAAGTCCAGTAAAGCTAACACAAGATCACCACACATGGTTAGAAGCAACATGTATGTGAATCGTGATACATGAAGATCGGCGAGGCCATCATGTCTGGTTCCCCAATGGTGGGAATCAGGCATGATCCTCAGCGGTGAGCACCTCGCCCGGTGAGCAGGTAAGGGCCCAGACTCACAAAGTGCGATTGCGCTCTTAGTCATAGAGTCATAGAGGTTTACAGCATGGAAACAGGCCCTTTGGCCCAACTTGTCCATGCCGCCCTTTTTTTTAAACCCCTAAGCTAATCCCAATTGCCCGCATTTGTCCCATATCCCTCTATACCCATCTTACCCATGTTACTGTCTAAACGCTTTTTAAAAGACAAAATTGTACCTGCCTCTACTACTACCTCTGGCAGCTTGTTCCAGACACTCACCACCCTCTGTGTGAAAAAAATTGCCCCTCTGGACCCTTTTGTATCTCTCCCCTCTCACCTTAAACCTATGCCCTCTAGTTTAGACTCTCCTACCTTTGGGAAAAGATATTGACTATCTAGCTGATCTGTGCCCCTCATTATTTTATAGACCTCTATAAGGTCACCCCTCAGCCTCCTACGCTCCAGAAAGAAAACTCCCAGTCTATCCAGCCTCTCCTTAGAACTCAAACCATCAAGTCCTGGCAGCATCCTAGTCAATCTTTTCTGCACTCTTTCTAGTTTAATAATATCCTTTCTATAATAGGGTGACCAGAACTGTACACAGTATTCCAAGTGTGGCCTTACCAATGTCTTGTAGAACTTCAACAAGACGTCGACTCCTGTACGCAATGTTCTGACCAATGACACCAAGCATACTGAATGCCTTCTTCACCACTCTGTCCACCTGTGACTCCACTTTCAAGGAGATATGAACATGTACCCCTAGATCTCTCTGTTCTGTAACTCTCCCCAATGCCCTACCATTAATTGAGGAAGTCTGGCCCTGGTTCAATCTACCAAAATGCATCACCTTGCATTTGTCTAAATTAAACTCCATCTGCCATTCGCCAGCCCACTGGCCCAATTGATCAAGATTAATTGGCCCTATGGAGAGGCAGGTGGCTCAATGGGAGCAATCTTACCAAAAAGTATTTAAGTGCCAAACGAGTCTGAAATGGGAGTAAATTGCCTTGATTTTTTGGGTGAGCTCCCAGTCACAATTGTATGTCGGTTAGTTGAAAAAAAGAGCTACAATGGGATTCTCACCAGCAAGGCGAGAGATGGAGCCTAATCTCACCGGAAAGCCGGCTGCTGATCTCTAGGGGCGCCATTGCGCAGTGTCCCCAATCTTCCAGTATATTGTGTACGCACCGCCCCCCCCCAACAGACATTGGGACCCACCACCAGTCTCCCCAACCTCCACAGTCTCCCCCCAGATATCACCAACTCTCCCCTTCCCCGATTGCTTTCCTGGGCATCGCCACCCCCAACCCATTCCTATCCCCCGGATTGGTGCCCCGGCTGATCCCTATCCCATAGATTGTTGCCCCGACTGATTAAACCCCCCCGATCACTGCCCCCACAAATCCCCATCCCCACCCAATTGCCACCCCGACGAATCCCCATCCCCTGATCGCTGCCCTGGCCTATCCCCATCCCCCAATTGCAGATTGCCCCCTTCCCTCCCCCCCATGCCATCATGTCCCCAAACCCTGCGGGCCCTGGCCCCGTGGGCTCCACCGCTTCAGGCCTTGCCCTGTGGCACTGCCTGGTGGGCATTGCCAGGGTACCAGGTTGGCAGTGCCAGCGTGCCAGGCTGACAGTGCAAGGGGCACTGCCCAGCCCCTACCCCTGACCACCGGAGGGCCTTCAATGACCTCCGGTCCCACCGGCGAGGCCATCATGTTTGGTTCCCCAATGGTGGGGATCAGGAATGATCCTCAGCGGTGAGCACCGTGCCCGGCGAACAGGTGAGGGTCCAGGACCCACTAATTATACTTAAATAAAGTAATGAATATTGAAATCAATTTTGCGACCAGAATAGGGCCGGTAATACCATGAGAGGCGAAAAACTGGGCATTAACCCATTCTATACCTCTTGCCCGATCTTACTGGCTCACCACGCTGATTAACCAATGGGACAAACTGAAAAGATCGCCCCCAATACCTTTATTAACCTGCACTGTTCAAAGCACATCTAAAAGGTTCTGGGAGTCATTCAGCCACAACTGTATCTGAACTGAGAACGAGTGACCAATATGAGAGAAAGCAAGCTGCAAGCGTTCCAATGCTGCACTGGAATGTCGTGCTGGAGAGACAGGGCCTCTGTTTAATGTTCCACCTAAAAAACAGCACCTCTGACAGTGCAGCGCTCCCTCAATGCTGGCACAGGGGCTGTCAGCCTGGATTGTTTTGTGTTCAAGTCTCAGGAGTAGGGTTCGAATCCACAATCTTTGGACTCGGAGGTGAGAGTGCTACCCCTTGTCAAACGCAAACACCATGACTTCTCTGGGGGAAGAGAACCTGCTGCCCTTTAAAGAACAAACAAAGAACAAAGAACAATACAGTACAGGAACAGGCCCTTCGGCACTCCAAGCCCGCGCCGCTCCCTGGTCCAAACTAGACCATTCTTTTGTATCCCTCCATTCCCACTCCGTTCATATGGCTATCTAGATAAGTCTTAAACGTTCCCAGTGTGTCCGCCTCCACCACCTTGCCTGGCAGCACATTCCAGGCCCCCACCACCCTCTGTGTAAAATATGTCCGTCTGATATCTGTGTTAAACCTCCCCCCCTTCACCTTGAACCTATGACCCCTCGTGAACGTCACCACTGACCTGGGGAAAAGCTTCCCACCGTTCACCCTATCTATGCCTTTCATAATTTTATACACCTCTATTAAGTCTCCCCTCATCCTCCGTCTTTCCAGTGAGAACAACCCCAGTTTACCCAATCTCTCCTCATAACTAAGCCCCTCCATACCAGGTAACATCCTGGTAAACCTCCTCTGTACTCTCTCCAAAGCCTCCACGTCCTTCTGGTAGTGTGGCGACCAGAACTGGACGCAGTATTCCAGATGCGGCCGAACCAACGTTCTATACATCTGCAACATCAGACCCCAACTTTTATACTCTATGCCCCGTCCTATAAAGGCAAGCATGCCATATGCCTTCTTCACCACCTTCTCCACCTGTGACGTCACTTTCAAGGATCTGTGGACTTGCACACCCAGGTCCCTCTGCGTATCTACACCCTTTATGGTTCTGCCATTTATCATCTAGCTCCTCCCTACATTATTTCTACCAAAATGCATCACTTCGCATTTATCAGGATTGAACTCCATCTGCCATTTCTTTGCCCAAATTTCCAGCCTATCTATATCCTTCTGTAGCTTCTGACAATGCTCCTCACTATCTGCAAGTCCTGCCAATTTTGTGTCGTCTGCAAACTTACTGATCACCCCAGTTACACCTTCTTCCAGATCGTTTATATAAATCACAAACAGCAGAGGTCCCAATACAGAGCCCTGCGGAACACTACTAGTCACAGACCTCCAGCCGGAAAAAGACCCTTCCACTACCACCCTCTGTCTTCTGTGACCAAGCCAGTTCTCCACCCATCTAGCCACCTCCCCCTTTATCCCATGAGATCCAACCTTTTTCACCAGCCTACCATGAGGGACTTTGTCAAACGCTTTACTAAAGTCCATATAGACGACATCCACGGCCCTTCCCTCGTCAACCATTTTAGTCACTTCTTCAAAAAACTCCACCAGGTTAGTGAGGCATGACCTCCCTCTCACTTTGTCTTACCCAAGTACAGGCCCAATGGGTACCACATGGGCTGCTGTCTATGCCCTTGGGGCAACTAGGAAGGAGCTTTAAATCCTGGCTTGCTAACAATACAAAGATGATCAGTAATGAGGGCAAATAATTGCAGCCACAGCTCAGAAACTGACCCAACTAATCTGGGCCGCAGTTTATGCTCCACATGAGTTTCCTCCCATACCTCTTCATCTAAGCCAATCAGCACACCCTTCTATATTCCTTTTTCCTTATGTGTTCATTGAGCATCCCCCTAAATACATTGTACAAATCACCTCTACCATTCCATATGCTTGCAAGTTCTAAACCACTGTGTCTGAAGTACCAAGGGTTTAAAGTTGATTTATTAGTGTCACACAAGTAGGCTCACATTAACGCTGCACTGATGTTACTTTTTTTATTCATCCATGGGATATGGGCGTTGCTGGCTGACCAGCATTTATCATAGAATCCCTACAGTGCAGAAGGAGGCCATTCGGCCCATCGAGCCTGCACCGACAACAATCCCACCCAGGCTCTATCCCCGTAACCCCACGCATTTACCCCGCTAACCCCCCTAAATTATGCATCCCGGGACACTAAGGGGCAACTTAGCATGGCGATTGTTTTCACACAGAGAGTGGTGAGTGTCTGCAACAGGCTGCTAGAGGCCCATCCCTAGTTGCCCTTGAAGGGCAGTTGAGAGTCAACCATATTACTGTGACTCTGGAGTCACATGTAGGCCAGATTGGGTAAGGACAGCAGATTTCTTTCCCTAAAGGACACTAATGAATCAGATGGGTTTTTACAACAATAGACAATGGCTTCACGGTCATCAGTAGATTTATAGTTCCAGATTGTTTTCATTGAATTCAAATTCCACCATCTGCCATGGTGGGATTCGAACCCGGGTCCCCAGAAGATGAGCTGAGTTTCTGGATTAATAGTGTAGTGCTAATACCACGAGGCCATCGGCTCCCCCTGTGAAAATCCCCAAGTCGCCACACCCTGGCGCCTGTGTGGGTCCACTGAGGGAGAATTTAGCACGGCCAATGCATCGAACCAGCGCGTCTTTTGGACTGTGGGAGGAAACTGGAGCACCCAGAGGAAACCCACGCAGACACGGGGAGAGCGTGCAGACTCCACACAGACAATGACCCAAACCAGGAATTGAACTCGGGTCCCTGGCCCCGGGAGGCAGCGGTGCTAACCACTGTGCCGCCATGCAATAAATCAGTGCAATAATATCACGGGTCGAAATTTTTGAAATTGAGAACGGGCGTGTTACGGTGCATCGTAAAATACAAATGGATTTGGGTGTTTTCTCTTGGACTGAGATACTATGTGGGGGATTAAAAATGATATGACTCTCGGTGCACTTTCGACTGTGAAACTTTTCACTGCATTGTAATTGTTTCCAGATTGCTGTCTCTCTCCCTCTACCAGCAATCTTCATTTCGCTTCATTGCCCTAACTCGATGTGTCATTATTCTGGGCAAGTAACAATTTGTCTTGATCATAAGATGATCATTAATGGAGAAGGTGAATGAGGTAAAAAGAAATGATTAGTTTGAGACACAACGTGCATTGACATGGCACTATCTCAAGGCACTTTACAGAAACATTATCAAATACTGATTTACATAATGCTGATATTAAGATGGGTGATGTAGGTTTTAAGGAGTGTCATAAAGGAAGATGGAGAGGCTGAGACGCTCAGGGAGGGAATCCCAGGACTTAGAGCCCAAGAGGTTAAATGCACGGCCACCAATGGTGGGGTGATAAAAATTGGGCCCACTCAAGAGGCCACAACCAGTGGAGTTTAGGAGCTGAGGGAGGTTAGAGATGGAGGAGGCCACGACCATGAGAGGATTTGAAAACAGGAATGAGGATGCTCCCGGTTTCCTCCCACAGTCCAAAACTGTGTGGGGTAGGTTGAATGGCCATGATAAATTAACCCTAGTTTTGAGGGGATTTGGAGTTACGTAATGTGGAGTTACGGGGATAGGATGGGATTTGTTGTCAGTGCATGCTCGATGGGCCGAATGGCCTCCTTCTGCACTGTTGGGTATCTATGATTCTATGAGGGGACAGCACGGTGGCACAGGTTAACACTGCTGCCTCACAGCGCCAAGGTTCTGGGTTCAACTCCGGCCTCGGGTGACTGTGCGGAGTCTGCACAATCTCACCTTATCTGCGTGACTTTCCTCCAGGTGCTCCAGTTTCCTCCCACAGCAAAGATGTATAGGTGAGATGGATTGGCCATGCTAAATTGCCCCTTAGTGTCCAAAGATATTTAGGTTAGGGGGACTAGCAGGGTAAGTGCATAAGATTGCGGGGCTAGGGCCTGGGTAAGATGCTTTGTCGGAGAGTTGGTGTAAATTCAATGGGCCAAATGGCCTCCTTCTGCATTGTAGGGATCCTATTCTATCTTATGAGAGTAGTGTTTGCAAAGATCTTCTCCAATTAAACATAATAATAAGGGGGGTAATTTTCCTGTCCAGCTCCCCACGGGAATCATGGTGGGCGGGGGGGGGGGTTGCTTACCATGCAAAGGTCCATTGATCTCGAGCGGGTTTTCGGGTTTTGGGACGAGCGCAGCCAGAACGTCCCACCCAAGTGTTTTAATATTTGAAGGGAAGACGTTGACAGGCCTATGGGGAAAGAGCAGAGGAGGGGAAACAGGCATGATGGTTCAAACGGCCAACTTGAATGCTGAATCCTTGTATGATTCTCGGTATTTAGAGTGCAATCAACTGCCCCATTTCACATGCAGATGTGCTTCATGAGTTTCTAATTAGATTACCAGAATGCTTTACATCTGCCCTGAGATTTACTCCAGACTCAGTTAATGGAGCAGTCACTGAATGTAAGAGTATAACTGGCAGATGAACTGGTGAATTGGCAATAGGGAAACTTCAGAGGTGAAGCCTTGTGACGTCAGTAGCAAGCTGAGTTGTGGCAAATTGACAGACTGATCTCACTGGAGTATTCCCCCTCCTACTCCCTCAATCATCTTGCCTGTGACTTTTGCCTGGATAAAGCCTTTTGTAATTTTCCCCACTGAGGGTGTGTGAGTTATCCCAGTTCAGATTGGATTCCAAGCACTGGAAACCTCTCTCCCGTACCTGTTTCTCACTCAACACAAATTTCAAAGTTGGGATATTTTCTCTCCCAGTGAGGGGCAGCAATAGATTAAAGAGAAATTCCAGGGGGCTCGAATACAAAGGGATGGAGTTTGTGCTACAGTTGTCTGTAGCACTGGCTAGACCACACTGAGAGTACCTACATTCAATTCTGGGCACTGCACCTCAAGAAGGACTATATGACTGTAAGATATAGGAATAGAATTAGGCCATTTGGCCCATCGAGTCTGGTCTGCCAGTCAATCATGGCTTTCTCCATAACCCTTGATCCCTTCTCCCCATAACCCTTGATCCCTTTATGAATCAAGAACCTATCTATCTCTGTCTTAAAGACACCCAATAACTCAACCTCCACAGCCTTCTGTGGCAATGAATTTCACAGATTCACCACTCTCTGGCTGAAGAAATTCCTCCCCATCTCGGTTCTAAAGGGTCGTCCCTTTACTCTGAGGCTGTGCCCTGGGATCTTAGTCTCTCCTACTCATGGAAGCATCTTCCCCACGTTCACTCTATCCAGACCTTTCAGTATTCTGTAAGTTTCAGTGAGATGGAGCAGAGACTCAGCAGAATGATGAGGGGATTAAACATGAGGATAGTTGTGTAGACTAGATTAGTATCCTGATGAGTGCGAACAGTTAAGGGGTGAGATATCGAATTGATGTGTTTAACATGATTAGAGGGAATGATATATTAGATAAAGAGATCAGTGGCGGTATTTCCTGGTGGACATCAGGAGCTAATGTCCCAGCATTTGTTGCCTCTCTAACTGCCCATGAGAAGATGCGGGTGACACCCCCGCCCCCACTTCTTAAACCGCTGCAGTCCATCTGGTATCTGGAACAACTGAATGGCTTTGTGGGCCATTTCAGGGGTCAGGTAAGATTCAGCCACATTAGAGGGTGGCACGGTGGCACTGTGGTTAGCACTGCTGCCTCACAGCACCAGGGACCCGGGTTCAATTCCAGCCTCGGGTCACTATCTGCGTGGAGTTTGCACATTCTCCCCGTGTCGGCGTGGGTTTCTTCTAAGTGCTCCGGTTTCCTCCAACATTCCAAGGATGTACGGGTTAGGTGGATTGGCCATGCGAAATTGCCCCTTAGTGTCAGAGGATTAGCAGCGTAAATGTATGGGGTTGTGGGGATAGGGCCTGGGTGGGATTGTGGTCGGTACAGACTTGATGGGTCGAATGGTCTCTTTCTGTACTGTAGGGATTCTATGATTCTATGATTGTGGCTCTGGCTTCACATGTAGGCCAGAATGGGTAAGCATGGAAGATTTCCTTCTCTGAAGGGCATTAGTGAAGCAGATGGGGTTTCACAACAATGAGTGAGTAAGAGTTTCGTGGTCACAATTGCTGGCACAAGGGCCAGGACTTTCCATTCTGGGCCTAAACCCCATGGGGGGATCGGGAATTGGGAGTGCTTCCGGCCACAGAGGCTGGTGAGGATTTGTCCAAGTTGTACATTGCTGGCCGAATTAATTATGCAGTCAGGGCTTTCCCAACTCATTGCATGGTGGAGCTGGCTGGATGGCATGTGCCCCACCATCATACCCAGGCGCCATATTTAAAAGGTGCCAGACGTCAGCTTCTTTGTCACGGACCCCCTGTGTAAGGACCAGCGACCCCAGGGAGTTCCAGCCCCCGGGTAGGGTGTTGATGAGGCCACACCTGGAGTATTGTGCACAGTTTTGGTCTCCTTATTTGAGGAAGGATGTGGTGGCATTGGAGGCAGTTCAGAGGAGGTTCACCAGATTGATTCCGGGGATGAAAGGGTTGATGCATGAGGAGAGATTTGGGCTTGTACTCGCTGGAGTTTAGAAGGATGAGGGGATCTGGTCGAGGTATATAAAGTTCTAAAAGTGATTGGTAAAGTAAGTGCAGACCAAATGTTTCCTGTTGTGAGGCAATCTAGAACAAATGACACCGTTATGGATTAAGAGGCGGTAGATTTATAGAAACATAGAAACTAGAAGCAGGAGTAGGCCATTCAGCCCTTCGAGCCTGCTCCGCCATTCATTTTGATCATGGCTGATCATCAAATTCAATATTCAGATCCCCCCTTCCCTCCATATCCCTTGACCCCTTTAGCCCCTCAAGCTCGATCCAACTTCTTCTTGAAATCACACAATGTTTTGGCTTCAACTACATTCTGTGGTCGTGAATTCCACACATTCACCACTCTCTGGGTGAAGAAATTTCTCCTCACCTCAGTTCTAAAAGGTTTACTCCTTATCCTCAAACTATGACCCCTAGTTCTGGACTTTCCCAACATTGGGAACACTCTTTCTGAAGCTACCCTGTCTAACTCCATCCCCCCCTCCCCCACCCACCTCCACACTCGTCTCCAAAGGGTCCGGAACATTTAACCCAAACAGTTTCCTTTGATGGGAGAATTTGAGAACAAAGGGGCGCCAACTTAAAGTTGGAATCAGGCTATTCAGGGTTGTTATCAGAAATCAAACATTCACACAAAGGGTGTGGTGAAAATCTGTAACTTTCTCCTCGAATAAAAGACAGCTGAGGCTGGGGTCAACTGGAAATGATAAAATTGTGAAGAATAGGTTTCCCTTTGGCAAGAGTACAACAGGGTATGGAAGCAAGGTGGGTAAATGGAGTTATCAGAGGCGCTCACTGAACAGAGGAAGAGGCTCCAAGCTGAATGTCTTGTTCCTATGTTCCAGACACCAAGCAATGTGGGAAGTGCCGACTGGAACGAGGGGGTGGGAGGAATCTGAAGATTGAAAGAGTAAAGGAAGGGTTAACTAGACAATTCCGAACACTGACCTGTTGAACTTGCCACAGAGGATGATGCATTGCCTTTGTTCTCGAGTCTTCTTTTGTGAACGGTGCAACACTTAAAGTTGGGCTCCATGACGATACCATACATTCATGTGTTATTCCTCCATCTGGGATCAAGGCTCTTAAATAGAGCTGCTGAAGGCCTTTATTTATTGATTATGTCAACAAAGAAGCTAAACTCTATAATCGTGGGAGACGGCAACCCTTTATATTGTACACTTCCAGTGCTGGGTGCACAGCTTTTGGAGGGCCAATATTGTCTGATGAAGGGACAATAAAGTTAAAGTATTAGTGTCACAAGTAGGCTTACATTAACACTGCAATGAACTTACTATGAAAATCCCCTAGTCGCCACGCTCCGGCGCCTGTTCGGGTACACTGAGGGAGAATTCAGCATGGCCAATGCACCTAACCAGCACGTCTTTCGGACTGTGGGAGAAAACTGGAGAAACCCCACACAAACACAGGGAGAGCGTGCAGACTGCACAGATAGCGACCCAAGCTGGGAATTGAACCCGGGCCCCTGGTGCTGTGAGGCAGCTGTGCTAACCACTGTGCCACCGTGCCACCCTAACTTCTGGCATACATTCCTCAGTTAGACCATAAGGCCATAAGATATAGGAGCAGAATTAGGCCACTCGGCCCATCGAGTCTGCTCCGCCATTCAATCATGGCTGATATGATTCTCATCCCCATTCTCCTGCCTTCTCCCCTTAACCCTTGACCCCCTTTTTGATCAAGAACCTATCAATAAGACCATAAGGTTACCGCGATAAGCGCTGCCACTGTTTAAATATTTATTATTGACGGGCCTGTGATGGTTATTGGAGAACACCTTTAAATGTATCCTTCAGATAGTAAAACATTGTGATGTGTGACCTTGTCACTGACTCTTGAGAAATTTCCAAATTGCTTGCTGTTTATGCTGAGATCCTTGCTAATATATATCATTTTGAAGTCCTGGCTTGGAATTATAATCCATCAGGAGTAGAAATGTTTATAGCGTACAAATTGGTACTCATATTTGTCAAACATTACCTCCCCCCACCGAACCCCATCACCTCCCCCCATCTCATCCCACTCCCATACATACAATCCCAATGAGATTCCTGCTCTCCTGTTTCTTCACAGTCGGATTTGCATTTACAAAGCTTCCAAGTTTAGCGGATGGTCACTGGCCTTGTATTGAAATTGTCTTGATTTCAAACAGAGATCGGCTGCCCAGTGTCGCTGAGTCCCCACCTGCCATCTCACCAATCGGCCCTGCCCTCGGCAACGGCAGAACGAGAAAGAAAGTTGTGCCAGTTTTCTGGACTCTTGCCTTTAATGGTGATAGGAGTCAAAAGATGGATCAAGTCCAGCAACGAAACCCAGCTGTTACATCCCTAAAGTTAGTGCAGAAAGATTACTGATGAACGCTGCTGATGCAGAGACTCCAGGTGGTAACCTATCTACAAAGGGATGTTTATGAGCTTAGAAAAAAAACTCTTATCAAAAGAATTTTTCCTTTTTTTAATTAAGTTGCTTTGCATTTTCAATAGTTTTATCCACTGAGACCATTGTTCCTCCTGTTTCCTCAGTCAATGATACAATGCCGTGGAGGCTCTTAGTTTCATGACTAAGAAACCCTTTGCCACCATCTATCTCCCTCCCTCCCTCCCTCCCTACCCCCCTGTGCTTTTTATGTCTGTTTTTTGGGATTTTATTTTTGGTGGAAACTTTGATAACTCCCACAGTCTGTGCAGAGAGACAGGCTGGCTGATTGATCAGGTGCGTAAGGTCAGCTCCTTTGTGTAAGGAACCTTCAATGAGGTTGGCAGTTTGGCCTTGCACTTATTTTCATTGGCATGTACTCAATCAGACTGGGGTTTTTCACACACTCACACACACACAAACACGGCAGACAGACAGACACACACATACACACACACACGCACACACACACACACACACATACACGCACACACATACACACACACACACACACGCACACACACGGCAGACAGACAGACAGACACACACACGCACACACACACACAGCAGACAGACAGACAGACACACACACACACAGCAGACTGACAGACACACACACACACACAGCAGACAGACAGACACACACACACATGGCAGACACACACACACACAAACACACACATACACACACACACACACACACGGCAGACAGACACACACACATGGCAGACAGACACACACACACACTCACACACACACACACACGACTCACACACACACACACACACACTCACTCCAGAATGACCAGACACACACTCACACACACACGACTCACACACACACACACGACTCACACACACACACACACTCACTCCAGAATGACCAGACACACACTCACACACACACTGCAGACACACACACACACACACACACATGGCAGACAGACACACACACACACACACACACACACACTGCATACAGACAGACCAGACACACACATGACTCACACACACACACACACTCATTCCAGACAGACCAGACACACACTGCAGACACACACACACACACACTGCAGACAGACAGACCACTCACACACACGACTCACACACACACACACTGCAGACAGGCCAGACACACATACACACACACACACTCACTCCAGACAGACCAGACACACAAACACACACACACACTCACTCCAGACAGACCAGACACACACACACTGCAGACACACATATACACTGCGGACAGACAGACCAGAGACGCACACGACTCACACACACACACTGCAAACACACACAGCCACACACACACATACTGCAGACAGACTGACCAGACACACACACGACTCACACACACACACACTGCAGCCAGGTCAGACACACACACACTGCAGACACACATATACACTGCGGACAGACAGACCAGAGACACACACGACTCACACACACACACTGCAAACACACACAGCCACACACACACGTACTGCAGACAGACTGACCAGACACACACACGACTCACACACACACACACTGCAGCCAGGTCAGACACACACACGACGCACACACACTCACTCCAGACAGACCAGACATACACTCACACACACACACTGCAGACACACACACACACTGCAGACAGACAGACCAGACACACACACATATACAGACAGACACAGACCCACACATATACACACACACACACATACAGACAAAGACCCACATGCACCCATGCACATATACAGACATAAACATGCACATGTAAAGACACAGGCATCTACATGCACACACACAAACAAACAGACACAAGCCCACATGTTGCATATATACACACTCACGTACACACACACAGGCTCACACATACATACAGACCTACAGAAACATGCAAACAGACACAGACCCACACATAAACAGACACACACACATACACATGCACACATGCACATATCCAGATACAAACACATACACACACACAATAGCACACACACACATACAGACACCCATACACGCACGCACACATACAGACAGACACACACAAGCACACACCCACCATAGCTACAACAAAATGACTTGGAGAAAAAGAAGAAAAATAGAGAAATGAGAAGCGGTATTATCTACGTGGCAATGATATGCTCCACTGATTGCCAGCTGTGATGTCGAGGGATGAAAACCATCAAAAGTTGAGGTATCCAAAGACACCGGAGAGGCGATGTTAGTGGAAGCATGCTGACTGTGGCAGAGACTAGTTAAGAATGGGGAATGTTGACTGTAAATCTGAAAATAAAGACTTGGGTATTTCTGAAGCATCTTTGACCAGACGTCTCAGAGTGTTTTCCAGCCAATGAAAAATACTTTTGAATGGTGGTCACTGGGGGACTGGGTAGGAAATACAGCAGTCAGTTTGCTCAAAGCAAACTCTCTCAGACAGCAGTGTGATAATAACCAGATAAACTGTTCTTGCGATGTTGATTGAGGGATAAATATTGGCCTGGACACCGGGAAGAACTCCCCTTCCCTTCTTTAGAATAGTGTCATAGAATTTTTTACATCCACCTACAAAAGTAGATAGGGCCTCAGTCCAAAGTTTTGCCCAACAAGGGAGTGGCAGCCTAGAATTTTGCACTTAAGCCCAGGAGAGAAAGAGACTTGAACCTACAACTGGAGGCTGAGGAAATTTGGCATGTCCGCTACGACTCTCTTTTACAGATGCCCAAGGAAAGCATTCTTTCCGGTTGTATCACAGCTTGGTAAGACTCCTGTTCCGACCAAGACCCCAAGAAACAACAAAGGGTCGTGAACGAAGCCCAGTCCATCAGGCAAACCACCCTCCCATCCATTGACTCTGTCTACACTTCCCGCTGCCTCGGAAAAGCAGCCAGCATAATCAGGAAGAAGATACAAAAGTCTGAGGTCACGTGCCAACCGACTCAAGAACAGCTTCTTCCCTGCTGCCACCAGACTTTTGAATGTACCTACCTTATATTAAGTTGATCTTTCTCTACACCCTAGCTATGACTGTAACACTACATTCTGCACTCTCTTGCTCCCTTCTCTATGAACGGTATGTTTTGTCTGTATAGCGCACAAGAAATAATACTTTTCACTGTGTAAACTTTAAACTTTATTTATTAGTCACAAGTAGGTTTACATTAACACTGCAATGAAGTTACTGTGAATACTAATATATGTGACAATAATAAATCAAATTAAATCAGATCAAAACCTTCAGGTCTTAGTGACTAGGATAGTACCCACTGAGGCACAGCTGACATTGTCAATTGACAGTACAGTGTGGAACTGAACTTTAGCGTCAGTGGGGTCTTGCAGGCCAAGATGAGGAGAATAAAGGGAGTTTGACTTAAAGGCATTTCGTAAGCCTGTTTTTTTCAATCATTAGTCATAAATGGCACAATTGTGGAACTTTTGAACTCGGGGATATTTTCCCTCTGCCAATCTATTTAATGGGGCTGAACATGGAAACATCCAGTAGTTACTGAATCAGTGGGGAAATCCTTGGCATAGATATCAGTTCAGAGCGGGAAGTGTTACAGTCGCTACATATGTGGTCTCATTAAAAGGCTCCGCGGTTAAAGCGGGTGCAAAATACATCTTTCTTAAAGAAAGCTTGCTTTGTTGCAGCTGCGACTACTTGTATTAAGGGGCAGAGGGAAAAGGATACTTGGATTAGACCTGATTCGGGAAACACTACCACATCCTGCCAGGATTTTGCAATTTTTTTTTTTCAAAAAGGAAAACAGAATCCTCCACGCAACTATAAATAAAATTCGAAAGGAGAAGTAGGGTTTAACTGTGCAAACTTTTTTTTTTCCAGATCTGGCCAGCGTCCTGCAGTTATATTTCTACACTACTGTGAAAGAAGACATTCAGTCCTAACAGGGACTGAGGAGATGGCTCGAGCCAAACGGTGTGCGTGGCATAACTCCCTGCCACCCCCTAACATTTAGTCACTTAAACGGTGTCGAATGTGCAACATTTTTGATTGGAGGCATGAAACACCCACCCTTGAAAATGCACGTTGCTTGACCCAAAAATGACACAGTCGGCAGCTTGGCTACATGTGATGTGGTTTTCTTAACATCCCATTATAGAAAGTCACGGAATGGAAGCATCAATATTTCAGCTCCCTGCCTGTCCTCCATGGTGAATGAGCATGTTTCCATGTTACTTTTGTGGTGCTAAACCTTTATTTAAACAAAAGAAAGCCAGGGCTTGCGGCGTGGATGCTTGGTGTGGTAAGCTGCCACACATTCCAGATTCATTTTGACCCGTATTGTTCACCGAACTTGTAGCTTTTCTGGGACTGGCTCCTGGGGACAGAGCCTCGACTTGGGCGGCAGCGCAGAATGAGTGGCATTGATTCCACTGCCCCTATTATCCACAGCGCCTGACATCGCTTACGCTCCAGTCAATGGAATTAAATAGGCGGCACGCTGGCACAATAGTTGGCACTGCTGCCTCACAGCGCCAGGGACCCAGGTTCAATTTTACCACCCCACCCGTCATTGCAATCGGAGTGGGCAAGGGGTGGACAATGGGAATGCCCCTTGGCCTCGGGCAGGATTTTACAGTTTTAGGACGAGCAAGGTCGTAAAATCCCACCCTCTGTGTGGAGTTTGCACATTCTTCCTGTGTCTGGGTGGATTTCTTCCGGGTGCTCCGGTTTCCTCCCACAGTCCAAAGATGTGCGGGTTAGGTGGATTGGCCGTGCTAAATTGCCCCTGAGTGTCAGGGGGATTAGCAGAGTGAATATGTGGGATTACGGGGATAGGGCCTGGATGGGATTGTTGTTGGGGCAGGCTCGATGGGCTGAATGGCCTCCTTGTGCACTGTAGGGATTTTATGACTTTATGGCGGAGTTTTCCTATCTCGCCCGCCACGGGACCCATAGCGAGCACGACAGGACCATGCAAAGGTGCGTTGTCCTCAGGCAGGACTTTCTGGTCTTGGGGCGAGAGTGGCTGGAAAATCCCATCCTGTGCTTCTAGTCATTGTGCACAATGGCTGTCTGATCTGATAGCTCCCATTCTGCACCACCAGCCCCATGTTACACTCCCATCCCATGGTCTCTTTATGGTCAATGTGATCTGCCCACCCATGTAGGACATCTACAGGAGCCTGCTTTCTCCACGAGCAGTGGCAATTATTGGACCCAGTAAGAAATACATTCCGAAGAAGATATTTAACCATTTGTGAGCTGAATTAATCATTATTGTGGGCAGGTAATTGTGGTGTTTCCTTAAGGTTTTGTGCTGTTGTGGAATTCTTTTATTACATATAATTTGTAACGCAGGTATGGACCATTTGGCTCATTCTGCCCATGATGGTGTTTATCCTCCAAAGAAGCCTCCACCTACGTCACCCTAGATGATCAGTCATTCCTCCTATCCACAGCCCTCGCATTTGTGGCACAGTAGCACATTAGTTAGCATTGCTGCTTCACAGAGCCAGGGACCCAGGTTCAATTCCCGGCTTGGGTGACTGTCTGTGTGGAGTTTGCATGTTCTCCCCATGTCTGCGTGGGTTTCCTCTGGGTGCTGGAATAGAGCCTGGATGGGATTGTGGTCGGTGCAGACTCGATGGGCCGAATGGTGTCCTTCTGCACTGTAGGGATTCTATGATCCCATGTTACAGGGAAGTTCTTCCTCCTACCCTGGTCAGAATTTATCCCTCAATCAACATTAGTAACACTGATTTCCCAGTCATTATCACATTGTTGACTGCGGGAGCTTGCTGTGCACAAATTGGCTGCAGTTTGAGATCTTATTTAAAGGATAGCATCTCGACAGGCCAGCAGAGCATTGCAATAAAGGATCAAGCTGGATTATGACCTTAAGTTCTCTGAGGAAGCATTGAATCCACGCAACAAGCTGAGGACAACTGAGTCACTGCTGACAGGAATCCTTAAAGCTCCCGAATTTTCATCCTCACATTGCTGCTACTCAACTCTGGCAGGGACTGCTTTCCAACAAAGACATTTCCTAAGCCCCAACATTTCAGGAAGCATTTGGTATCCTGGAGTGTTTCGTTATAGGTAGCTTATTCTTTCCTCATCAACTGTTTATTCAATGCTTTCTCTTTAATCAGGGCCCTTGGTCAGATCTGCAGCCTGGATTTCTAACTATAAATGTTAAGATATGGGACATCATGCAACCAACAGAGTGTCCTCTGTGCCTGGATCCTTGACACAATGTGCTCCAGTCACTTGAAAATCTGTGGCAAGTTATAAAATTTAACCTTTATATATTGTCGGTTTGGACTCCTATGTCACAGCTGAAGTTAAGACCATAAGATATGGGAGCATAATTAGACCATTCAGCCCATTGGGTCTGCTCTGCCATTCTATCATGGCTGCTAAGTTTCTCAACCCCATTCTCCTGCTTTTTCCCCATAGCCTTTGATCCCCTTACCAAGAACCTATCTATCTCTGTCTTAAATATACTCAATGACCTGGCCTCCACAGCCTTCTGTGACAATGAATTCCACAGATTCACCATCCACCGGCTGAAGACATTCCTCCTCATCGCGGTTCTAAAGGGTTGTCCCTTTACTCTGAGGCTGTGCCCTTGGATCCTAGTCTCTCCCACTAATGGAAGCATCTTCCCTATGTCCACTCTATCCAGGCCTTTCAGTATTCCATAAGTTTTAATGAGATCCCCCCCTCATCCTTCTGAACTCCTTCAAGGACAAACCCAGAGTCTTCAAACGCTTCTCATGTGTCAAGCTTTTCATTCTCGGGATCATTCTCGTGAACCTCCTCTGGAGCCTTTCCAAGGCCAGAGCATTATTCCTTAGATATGGGGCCTTGTAGCCTGCTTGCATGGTCTCCCGTTTGAATCTACGTGACGTATGTTTCACAGTATTTTAAAAACCTGGAATAGGCTTGTCCTCAGTCAGATAAGGGGAGGTAATGGCCTAGTGGTATTATTGCTCGACTATTAATCCAGAAACTCAGCTAATGTTCTGGGGACCCGGGTTCGAATCCCGCCATGGCAAAATTCAATTTAAAAAAATCTGGAATTGAGAATCTACTGATGACCGTGAAACCATTGTTGATTGTCGGAAAAAACCATCTGGTTCACTAATGCCCTTTAGCGAGGAAATCTCCCATCCTTACCTGGTCTGGCCTACATATGACTCCAGAGCCACAGCAATGGCTCTTAATTGCCCTCTAAGGGTAACTAGGGCAATCAATGCGGTGGCTACACAAGGGGTATTTTCCCCTAGCAGGCTGTTACCAGCAGTGCAAAAAGACGTTCTACCTACCACACAATCGAACAACGTCACGTACGAATTTCAGTGAAGGTGTGATGCCAGGTATGTAGACGGCACATCCCAACAATTGGCTGACTGGATCAAACAGCATGTTCTGTTAGCCGTTTGTAATATGCTGAGTACAGAGCAGACTCAACCAACACGCGCTGGCAAAACCCAGAACAAAGCGTCCACTGTTAGATGTGATCCTGTGACCTGGCTGCACTAGTTGGACAATCCTGAGTGTGCTCTTAGCTACACTAACAACCAATTTAAGATAACCAGTCAAGTTCATAATGTGGCTCATTTATCTTGGTGGACGCGATACATTCAAACACAGGGACCTGTTCTCTACAAACAAAAGTAATGTGTCCAAGCTTTGATTGAATTACCCTGGAGTTCCCTGTTCTCCATGGATATGCCTCAGCCAATCAGAGTCGACATGCTGACCAATCAGGTATTTTTCATTGAATTCAAATTCCACCATCTGCGGTGGTGGGATTCAAACCTGGGTCCCTCAGAACATTAGCTGAATTTCTGGATTAAGTAGTCTAGTGATAATACCACTAGGCCAATTCCTCTGCAGCTTGAAGCAGTTTGCTTACCCTATTGCTCAAATATTTGAGACACTTTGCCTTTCTAGGCTAATTTGATTTCGCAATCTTGAATATATACAAGAAAATATTTTTGTTATCATTTTTAACACTTTGTTCGAATAACTGGTCTAGGGACAGAGGAGGATGAAGGTTGACTATTGCACCAACAATGGGGACCTCTGATCACTGGTCTTGCTAATTGCTATTTTGTTGTTAGTCTGTCTGTGAACTTTAGGGGAGTCCTCCAGCGCCTCCGACACTGTTTGAACTTCCTTGCAAATGAAATGGTAGCCAACCTGCTGCTCCCAATCCTGGATCAGGTTCAGAATGATTACCACCAGTTTTCACAGACAAAATGGCACCACAGCAAGATGTTACACACAGTAATGATCCGTGACCGATGTTACTTAACACTTAATTGTGTCAGGGACTTTTCAAAGCACCTTTCTCCAAACTCTAATCTACTCAGTGCTGGATGATAATAATGGATTGGCAGGAGGTCATTACAAGGTGAGTAATATAATCAAAGGGGCTCAGATGCTGTTACATGTAAAGCACCAAAGGTGACCTTGTTTTTAACCCAAAAGCTGCGATTGTCCTCTGTTTTGCTCCCTCTTTCCTTCCTTCGCTTTATTTTTCTTTTCCTCCTTTTCTTTCTCTCCAATTCTCAACTCCTCTTGGTTTCTCATTTCCTGCTTCTTTCTTTCCTCTCTCCTCCTATCCACACACTGTCTCACTCGCCCTTCCTCCCTTTCTCAAATCCCTCCCTCTCCCAATAACTCTCCTCCTCTCTCTCTCTCTTTCTCCTTCTGTGTCTCCTTTCCTTTCTCTCTCCCCTTCCTTATTCCTAGCCTTCACCATCTCTCCTTCCCCTTTTAAATGCAGCCTCCACAATGTGCATCCTGTTATATCCTTGGCATTGAATCCCTACAGAGTAGAAGAAGGCCGTTCGGCCCATTGAGTCTGCACTGACAACAACCCACCTAGGCCTTCTCCCTGTAACCCCAACATTTACCCTCCTAATCCCTCTACCTACGCATCCCGGCACACTAAGGGGCAATTTAGCATGATCAATCCACCTAACCCACACATCTTTGGACTGTGGGAGGAAACCGGAGCACCCGGAGGAAACCCACGCAGACGCGGGGAGAACGTGCAAACTCCACACGGACAGTGACCCAATCCGGGGATCGAACCCAGGGTCCTGGAGATGTGAGGCAGCAGTGCTAACCACTGTGCCACCGTGCTGGCCCCATGTCGTCACCAGTACCTCAGCAGTGCTAGAAAAGTTTTTTGGATGCATTTTCTTTGGCCAGAATCTAGTAGAGAATGAAAGTGAAGTGTCAGCTCATACACAACCACAATCTGCAAGAGAGGAACGTCCTCCTTTGACCATCCCATCCACTGGATGGTAACCCTTGCCCATTCCTCACAGGGTTTGGGGAAGGGCCCTGCATGTTGCTTGTGGGATAGACAATTCACTGTATGATTATTATCCACACAAAGATTTGTTTCAGGTACGTTGCTTGTTCATTAAAAAATAATAACAATAACAGAAAGAAAATTACCCGGACATAAAGATCTAACTTTAATTCAACATGTATTAAAACTTATTCCAATGAATTAAACATAACAGTCAATGAGTCTTGCTTTGGAGTACATCCTCATCCATACATCTCGCACCCTGGCATTGGTGCCATTCCCAACCCTACCTACCATTATTTGGATTTGGCAGGTAGTTTTACAGTTGGACGCCCTTCCTGATGCTGGCTGGAAATGGTTTGGTCGCATCTCCTCTAGTTCCTCCGACATTTTAAGCACCCCTCAGACATCTGCACTCAAAAGAGTACAAGCCAGGTTTATTCAACCTGACCTCCTATTTTAACTCTCTAATTCCGTCTTTCCAAACAGAATTTAAACCGAGGCCCCATCTGCCCTCTCAAGTGGATGTAAAAGATCCCACGGCACAATCTTGAAGAAGAGTATTTAATTCATTTAATTCATTGGGCGGCACGGTAGCACAGTGGTTAGCACTGCTGCTTCACAGCTCCAGGACCTGGGTTCGATTCCCGGCTTGGGTCACTGTCTGTGTGGAGTTTGCACATTCTCCTCGTGTCTGCGTGGGTTTCCTCCGGGTACTCCGGTTTCCTCCCACAGTCCAAAGATGTGCGGGTTAGGTTGATTGGCCATGCTAAAAAATTGCCCCTTAGTGTCCCGGGATGTGTAGGTTAGAGGGATTAGTGGGTAAATATGTAGGGATATGGGGGAAGGGCCTGGGTGGGATTGTGGTCGGTGCAGACTCGATGGGCCAAATGGCCTCTTTCTGTACTGTAGGGATTCTATTCTATTCTATTCTATGAAAAAAGAATAGGGAGATTTTCCTGGTGTCTATCTCTCAAACAACAAGAAAAACAGATGATTTGCTCA
Organism: Mustelus asterias; assembly: GCF_964213995.1. Taxonomy (NCBI): domain Eukaryota; kingdom Metazoa; phylum Chordata; class Chondrichthyes; order Carcharhiniformes; family Triakidae; genus Mustelus; species Mustelus asterias. The sequence goes on along the minus strand of NC_135823.1, from coordinate 52,813,210 downwards.
GACATCTCCTATGGGGTCTTGCTGTGCACAAATTGGCTGCCTACACTACAACAGTGACTTCATATCAGAGTGAAAAGGGCAAACATTTGGCAGATGGAATACAATGTGGAGAGATGATCCACTTTGGGAGGAAGAATAGAATGAGTGGAATTTTACAGCTGTGTCGCAGAGCGGGTGGGACCGTAAAATATGGTGAGCCGTTTAAAAGTCCATTGAATTCAGTGGGAATGGAAAATCCTGCCATCGGAAAATCCCACCCACAGAGCATTGTGGTGTAGTGGTCTTATTGCTGGACCAGTAATCCTGAGGGTAATGCCCTCAGGACCCGAGTTTGAACTGCACTGTGGCAGATGGTGGAATTTGAATTTGACATAAATCTGGAACTAAACATCTGCTGATGACCATCAAACCACTGCTCAGTGTCGATAAAACCATCTGATTCATTAATGTCCTTCAGGGAAGGAAATCTGTCGCCCTTGCCTGCTTTGGCCTACATGTGACTCCATCGAATCATAGAGTCCCTACAGGACAGAAGGACTCCAGAGCCACAGCAATGCGGTTGACTCTTAAATGCCCCCAGGGATGGGTAATAAATGCTGGCCCAGCCAGCGACGCCCGCTTCCCATGGACGAGTATATAAAAAAACAGTGAGAGGTTGGGAAATGTTGAACTTCAAAAGGATTTGGGTGTCCTTGTTCATGAGTCACTGAAGGCTAAATGCGGGTAAAACAAGCAATTAAGAAGGCAAATAATATACTGACCTCCATTACAAGAGGATTTGAGTAGAGGAGTAAAGATGTCTTGCTGCAATTATATAGAGCCTTGGTGAGAGTGCACCTGGTACATTGTGTACAGTTCCGGTCTCCTTACTGAAGGAAAGATATACTTACCATAGAGGGAGTGCAGCAAAGGTTCACTAAATTAATTCCTGGGATGGAGAGATTGTCCGATGAGGAACAATTAAAAAGGCTGGACCTTTATTCTCTGGAGTTTAGAAAAATGAGAGGTGACCTCAGTCAAGCACACACAATTCTGACAAGGCTCCACAGGGTGGCTGCAGGAAGGAAGCTTCCCTTGGTTAGTTCGGGTGGGAGATGGGGGGAGGGGGGTGTCTACAACCAGGGAGAAGTTTTACAACACCAAGTTAAAGTCCAACAGGTTTATTTGGTAGCAAAAGCCACACAAGCTTTCGGAGCTCCAAGCCCCTTCTTCAGGTGAGTGGGAATTCTGTTCACAAACAGGGCATATAAAGACACAGACTCAATTTACATGAATAATGGTTGGAATGCGAATACTTACAGCTAATCAAGTCTTTAAGAAACAAAACAACAGTTATGCCCTGTTTGTGAACAGAATTCCCACTCACCTGAAGAAGGGGCTTGGAGCTCCGAAAGCTTGTGTGGCTTTTGCTACCAAATAAACCTGTTGGACTTTAACCTGGTGTTGTTAAACTTCTTACTGTGTTTACCCCAGTCCAACACCGGCATCTCCACATCATACAACCAGGGACACAGAATAAGAGGCAGGTCATTTAGGACTGAGATGAGGAAGAATTTCTTCATTCATGATCCTCAGGGGTCTTGATAGGGTGGATGTGAAGAGCCAGAAACAGAAAATGCTTCATAAACGCAGCAGGTCGGGCAGCATCAGTGGAGAGAAACAGTCTTAACATTTATGTTCTCCCCGTGTCAGCATGGGTTTCCTCCGGGTGCTCCGGTTTCCTCCCACAGTCCGAAAAACATGCTTGTTAGGAGCATTGGCCATGCTAAATTCTCCCTCAGTGTACCCGAACAGGCGCCGGAGTGTGGCAAATAGGGGATTTTCAGAGTAACTTCATTGCAGTGTTAATATAAGCCTACTCGTGACACTAATAAATATACTTTAAACTTTAAATGATCTTTCTACAGAATGAGGTGTTTTCTCTTCTGGGAAAATCTAGAACTAGGGGTCACTGTTTAAAAATATTGGGTCACTCATTTAAAACGGAGATGAGATGAAATCTTTTCACTCAGAGGGTCGTGAGTCTTTGGGACTTTCTTCTTGAAAAGGCGGTGGAAGGAGAGTCTTTAAATATTTTTGAGGCAGTGGTGGATAGATTTTTGGTAAGCACGGGGCTGATTGATTATTGGCTGTAGGTGAGGTGTAGATGTGAGGTTACTATCAGATCAGCCATCATCTTATTAAAGGATGGAGCAGGTTTGAGAGGCTGAATGGTCTATTGCTCATTGTTCGTATATTCATATTTAGGGTGTTTAAAGTTTAATAAAGTTTACTTATTACTGGCTGTGCTTCCAAAATTAGCCACGGCCGCCTCAGTGGCGCTGCTGAGCACAAGAGCAGTTGACCTCTGATTGGCTGGCAGCTTTTGCTCAGTGGGATTTCCGCCCCCCCCCCCCCCCGAGTCTTGATTCTGGGAGAAAGTCCACAGGTGGCCTTGCCATTGATTGGCACGTGGTTCGGGGTGGGGGGAGGGGGGGGGCACGTGATCCCAATGCCACAACAAGTATTCCACACCTTGTGTGAAAAAAAGGTGTGCGGGTTAGGTTGATTGGCCAGGCTAGATTGTCCCTTAGTGTCAGGGGGATTAGCAGGGTAAATACATGGGGTTACTGGAAAAGGCCTGGGTGGGATTGCTGTTGGCGCAGACTCGATGGGCCAAATGCCCTCCTTCTGCACTGTAGGGATTCTATTCTATTAATTAAAAGGATTTCACTTGTTTGTGATATTAGACTCCAACGTAATTGAGATGAGAAGCTAAATGACGCCATTTAGTGCCGAAAGTGGAAGATTATTGTCGTTTTTACAGAGAATCTCATTCTGTCCCTTGAGAACGGGGGAGAGTTGGTTCCGTGAGCAGTTTTTTTTCACTGCTATCAAAGGCGGCATTGAACCCACAGAATTTGTTGCCATAGCTTCCTCTCCACTTACTGCTTTCCTCCAATCGTGCAAGATAAGAATCTAAGCTGTTGACTTGCCTTGTGGGGCAGCCATTGGGTGGTCGATGAAATTAGATTTGCTGTATTACAACGGGTCGCTGTCAGGGGCCACTGATAACATCAGAGTTAAGTTCTTTGCTGCTTTTTCCTTGGAGAATAATGTGCAAGTTTCCTCCTTTCTGTTGGCTACCTTAGTTAGGAACAGTCTTCTAATCTTCCTGTCATTCTCTGAATAACTTTGTACCTCAGCGTGACTGTTCCTCAGTAATTTGATGTTAATTTGCGCCACAGTTTCATGGCTTTTAAGCTTACAAATATGAAGGCACCTTGCCTGTCCTGTTCACGCTGTTTTCTCTGTTTCATGCCACTCCGTTTGATTTTGGTGTCCTCCATTCCTGTCGGCTCGCCAGTGGAGCCAAGCCTTAAGTTTAAAATTCTCATTATTGCTGGCAAATCCATCCATGATCTCACGTCTCTCTGTAACCTCCTCCAGCCCTGCTACCTTCCACTTGCTGCACTCCTTCAATTCCGGCCTTTGTCCATCGCAATGGCGGAGTGGTATTGTCACTGGACTAGTAATCTAGAAACCAGGGGTAATGCTCTGGGGACATGGGTTCAAATCCCGCCGTGGCAGCTGGTGAAATTTGAATCCATTAAAAATCTGGAATTAAAAGTCTAATGATGACATAGAATAGAATCATAGAATCCATACAGTGCAGAAGGAGGCCATCGGCCCATCGAGTCTGCACCGACCACAACCCCACCCAGGCCCAATCCACGCAACCCTATGTATTTACCCTGCTAATCACCCTGACACTAAGGGGCAATTTAGCATGGCCATTCAACCTAACCCACACATCTTTAGAGCGTGGGAGGAAACCCATGCAGACACAGGGAGAATGTGCAAACTCCACACAGACAGTGACCCAAGGCCGGAATTGAACCCGGGTCCCTGGCGCTGTGAGACAGCAGTGCTAGGCGCTGTGAGACAGCAGTGCTAACCACTGTGCCACCGTGTTACGACCATCAAACCATTGTCAATTGTCCTAAAGCTCATCTAGTTCACTAATGTACTTTAGGGAAGGAAATCTGCCACCCTTACCTGGTCTGACCTACATGTGACTCCCGATCCACAGCAATGAGTTTGACTCTTAAATGCCCTCTGAAATGGCCCAGCAAACAACTCGAGTCAGTAAATTCAGGCCCAGCCAGCGACGTTCACATCCCATAAATTAAGATTTAAAAAATACTTTGTCCCTCCAAAGGTGGCCTTCACGAGCCTGAGTTCTAAGCTCTGGAATTCCCTTGCCACCTCTTGGGCTCACCTCTTCTTAAAACCTACCACTTTGACCAAGCTTTTGATTGCCTGCCCTAATATCTCCTTATATGCTTTGGTGACTAAGAATGCTCTCAAGAAGTGCATCTATGTTGAAGGCGCTATATAAATGCACATTCGCCAGGGATGAGGAATTGTCGGAGATCACCCCTCTTTAAAACAAAACAATTCCGTCTTTATTTCCCATTCTGCTCGTGGTTTGCATGTCGAGTCCAGTGTTGAGTTCAAAGGATTTTACCAGGCTGCAATTTGTCTACTCCCTTCAGTTTTTTAAAGTTCAAATCATATTTCATCATAATTAACTTGCTCGTGTGCTAAAGATAAACTTAACTTCAGCAGCCACTCTATCAGGCGAATCTAAATCCCCTGCGTCTGATTCTGCCATCTACGTCCTCCCAATGACTCTCTGTTTGTTGTCGCTATAATTGGTCAGGACGTTGAATACGGGAGTTGGGACGTCTTGTTGAAGTTGTACAAGACATTGGTAAGGCCACACTTGGAATACTGTGTACAGTTCTCTCACCCTATTGTAGAAAGGATATTATTAAACTAGAAAAAGTGCAGAAAAGATTTAATAGGATGCTACTGGGACTTGATGGTTTTAGTTATAAGGAGAGGCTGGATAGACTGGGACTTTTTTCTCTGGAGTGTAGGAGGCTTCGGGGTGATCTTATAGAGGTCTATAAAATAATGAGGGACATAGATCAGCTAGATAGTCAACATCTTTTCCCAAAGGTAGAGGAGTCTAAAACTAGAGGGCATAGGTTTAAGGAGAGAGGGGAGAGATACAAAAGTGTCCAGAGGGGCAATATTTTCACACAGAGGGTGGTGAGTGTCTGGAACGAGCTGCCAGAGGTAGTAGTAGAGGCGGGTACAATTTTGCCTTTTAAAAAGCATTTAGGCAGTTACATGGGTAAGATGGGTATAGAGGGATATGGGCCAAATGCGAGCAACTGGGGCTAGCTTTGGGGTTTAAAGAAAAAGGGCGGCATGGACAAGTTGGACCGAAGGGCCTGTTTCCATGCTGTAAACCTCAATGACTCTATGATTCTATAATCAAAGTAAAGGCATTTTTCCCTGCAAAGGAGTTGCTGGGAGCAGTGCTCAGACTAAGCCCTGCGATCCCAGTGCTCTCTTCTCCTGATTACTTTCTTTCTCCCTTCTGGTTTGGTCGCCAGTGAGCTGGCACTACAGAACGTTGAGTAACACTCACTCTGTCTTCAGGTTTCTTTAAAGCTAGAAGTGGAGATCAGGCTCTTGAGATGGGTCAATGGTCTCCAATGCCATTGACATTCTGGAATCTCCCCGCTTTATACCAAAATGTCGCATTGACAGTTGGAGTGCCACCTGACTAAAACAGGTAGTAACTATTCAACGCTATGAGGTTGAGGTTCAGACCATCATCTGTTTTGGATGGGCGGCACGGTGGCACAGTGGTTAGCACTGCTACCTCACAGCGCCAGGGGCCTGGGTTCGATTCCGGCCTCGGGTAACTGTCTGTGTGGAGTTTGCATGTTCTCCCCATGTCTGCATGAGTTTGCTCCAGATGCTCCGGTTTTCTCCCACAGTCCAAAGATGTGCAGGTTAGGTGGATTGGCCATGCTAAATTGCCCCTTAGTGTCCCAAGGTATGTAGGTTAGGGTCATTAGTGGGGTAAATGGGCAGCATGATGGCACAGTCATTAGCACTGCTACCTCACAGCGCCAGGGAGCCAGGTTCGATTCCTGGCTTGGGTCATTGTCTGTGCGGAGTCTGCACATTCTCCCCGTGTCTGCATGGGTTTCCTCCGGGTGCTCCAGTTTCCTCCCACAGTCCGAAAGATGTGGTTAGGTGCATTAGCCATGCTAAATTCTCCCTCAGTGTACCCGAACAGGTGCCGGAGTGTGGCGACTAGGGGATTTTCACAGTAACTTCATTGCAGTGTTGAAGTAAGTTTACTTGTGACAGTAATAAATTAAACTAAACTTAAGTAAATGGGTTACAGGGATACAGCAGTGGGTGGGCCTGGGTAAGATGCTCCGTCAGAGAGTGGGTGTAGACTTGATGGGCCAAATGGCCTCCTTCTGCACTGTAGGGATTCAATGATTCTATGAGAAGATGTGTAATTGTTAACGCCAATGTTTACTCCCAGAGTGAGATAGGTTGAATAAATGTGAGTTATGTCAGGAGTGTGACATTAAGCAGAGCCTGTTATGTTAGAAGACTTGACCTCGGGTGGAATATTCCGGTCTTGGGGCGAGCACGGCCGGAAAAGCCCTTCCAACATCTTTAAGGGTGTTCCACTTGTCTACAACGGGACAACAAAGCCAACTCAATAAATAAATTTCCTTCGCTGTTCTCTCTTTGAAGCTCAGTCTGGCTTATGAAATAATATGAAAATATTCCCTCTCCTAGTCTTTAGGTTTTAGAAACATAGAAACATAGAAAACTACAGCACAAAACAGGCCCTTCGGCCCCACAAGTTGTGCCGAACATATCCCTACCTTTTAGGCCTACCTATAACCCTCCATCCTATTAAGCCCCATGTACTCATCCAGGAGTCTCTTAAAAGACCCTATTGAGTTTGCCTCCACCACCACTGACGGCAGTCGATTCCACTCGCCCACCACCCTCTGTGTGAAAAACTTCCCCCTAACATTTCCCCTACCCCCCAGCACCTTAAACCTGTGTCCTCTCGTAGCAGCCATTTCCACCCTGGGAAAAAGCCTCTGAGAGTCCACCCGATCTATGCCTCTCAACATCTAATATACCTCTATTAGGTCTCCTCTCATCCTACGTCTCTCCAAGGAGAAAAGACCGAGCTCCCTCAGCCTATCCTCATAAGGCATGCCACTCAATCCAGGCAACATCCTTGTAAATCGCCTCTGCACCCTTTCAATCTTTTCCACATCCTTCCTGTAATGAGGCAACCAGAACTGAGCACAGTACTCCAAGTGGGGTCTGACGAGGGTCTTATATAGCTGCATCATTATCCCCGGACTCCTAAACTCAATCCCTCGATTGATAAAGGCCAGCACACCATACGCCTTCTTAACCACCTCCTCCACCTGTGGGGCCGATTTTAGAGTCCTATGGACCCGGACCCAAGGTCCTTCTGATCCTCTACAGTACTAAGAGTCTTTCCCTTTATATTGTACTCCTTCATCCCATTTTACCTGCCAAAATAGACCACTACGCATTTATCTGGGTTGAAGTCCATCTGCCACTTCGCCGCCCAGTCTTGCATCCTATCTATGTCCCAGTTCATGTTGAACTTAATTAATGCTATGTCCAGTACTGAGATGCGCATTGTATAATTTTCAAGTTGAATTCACATATATAAAGTTATGGGCCTTGGTGCCTTGAAGTCTGGATGAACCTGTGGCTGAACCTTGGGTCTGTTTATATATATACACATTTTCATGAGATTTTGTAACCTCAGAGCTTCAAGAGATGGATTGAGGGGGCTGAGAATTTAGGGGTTCAAAACCAAAGTGGAAAGACAAAGTGGAGGCGATGGCCTAGTGATATTATCGCTAAACTATTAATCCAGGAACTCAACTAATGCTCTGGGGAGCTGGGTTCGAATCCCACCACGGCAGATGGTGGAATTTGAATTCAATAAAAAAATCTGGAATTAGGAATCTACTGATGACCATGAATTGATTGTGGGAAAAACCTATCTGGTCCACTGATGTCTTTCAGGGAAGGAAATCTGGAGTCCTCACCCGGTCTGGCCTACATGTGACTTCAGATCCACAGCAATGTGGTTGACTCTCAACTGCCCTCTGAACAAGGGCAACTAGGGATGGGCAATAAATCTTGTGAATTTGTTCAGTAACATTCCCCCTCCGTTTCTAAAGGAAAAGTTGGGAGCTATCAAGGCAGATCTGAGATCTGACTTGTCCAGTATTAACAATATCTGGGATCGTAACATTCTCCCTCAACATGCCACAGCACACATTTCCTGTATTTTAACTGTGTTACTTACAATTATTAAATCAAGATGTGTGCTGCTTTGGGATCATGAGGCAGTGGATGTGGCATAATGGGGAGGTGGTGGCATAGTGGTACTGTCACTGGACTAGTAATCCAGAGATTCAGGGGACCTGGGTTCGAATCCCACCATAGCAAGTGGTGAAATTTGAATTCAATAAAAATCTGGAATTAGAAGTCTAATAGCTACATGAAACAATTGACGGAAAAACCCTTCTGGTTCACTAATGTCCTTCAGGGAAGGAAACCTGCTATCCTTACCCGGTCTGGCCTACATGTGACTCCAGAGCCACAGCAATGTGGTTGACTCTTAATGGCCTCTGAAATGGCCCAGCAAGCCACTCAGCTCAAGGGATGGGCAATAAGTGCTAACCCAGCCAGAGACGCCCACATTCCATGAATGAATAATAAAAAAATGAGGCATTCATTATTTTGTTGATTAGCTTGGATTCTGAGCCATTTAAGGATCTCCAATTTTTATTTGGTTGGTTGAAGCCCAATGAGCTCTGTTTTGACCAGTTAGACATTGACATTGTATGACAAAATAAAAAGTTTAGGTCAAACCTCTATGACAAATAAGCTGAGGAGGCTGTTGTTTGACGAGTTTGGTCGTCCAAGGTACATATTTAGCACAAAGTCTTCAATCCTTCAATCTCGCAGTGACAAAGGCTTGTTTTTGTTGCAATGCAGCCAGTCACACTGATTAGGCATTCAGAGAGTGGCATTACCGCAGAACCAAATACATTTCTCAAAGAACGTTCACCTCAGCCGATCACATTTTTCAAAACAAATGCAGTGTATCCATCAGAGCAAATCTTCTGAAGTTTGTTGCAACCTCCAGTTTCAGAAAGGCACATACAATGGGATACAATAACTCCGACTACTCAACTGTATCCTGGTGCCACCCCATTTCCTTGAGCGATGCAGGATTAAGCACTGCCCAACACTCCGGCCTTGAACCTTTGGCCAAGTTCTTGTTGCACCTGGGCCAATTTGTTGACATACTTAGCCAAATGCCACGTCGCTGTGTGGGGTTAAAAGGTATGTGGGTTGAATCCATTTATCGAAATAAATATGGCGGTGGTTAAAATAAATAAAACTCTGGAAAGGACATGTACTGCTTTTACTCTAACTAGTGGTACAAAATGGGTAGTTATGTTTGTGAATTAAGTCTTCGGAGGCAGAAGTCCCTTCACCAAAATCCCTTTATTTACAAACTCTAACAGCAGTACACAGAATATTAGTACTTAATAGTCTACCTCCGGGGGTGTCAGAGGAGCTGACACTCCCAGTTATGTACTGGTGCGGCAACAATAATCTCTCCCTCAATGTCAACAAAACGAAGGAGATTGCCATCGACTTCAGGAAGCGTAAAGGAGAACATTCCCCTGTCTACATCGACGGGGACGAAGTAGAAAGGGTCGAGAGTTTCAGGTTTTTAAGTGTCCAGATCACCAACAACCTGTCCTGGTCCCCCCATGCTGACACTATAGTTAAGAAAGCCCACCAATGCCTCTACTTTCTCAGAAGACTAAGGAAATGTGGCATGTCAGCTACAACTTTCACCAACTTTTACAGATGCACCATAGAAAGTATTCTTTCTGGTTGTATCACAGCTTGGTATGCTCCTGCTCTGCCCAAGACCGCAAGGAACTACAAAAGGTCGTGAATGTAGCCTAATCCATCATGCAAACCAGCCTCCCATCCATTGACTCTGTCTACACTTCCCGCTGCCTCGGCAAAGCAGCCAGCATAATCAAGGACCCCACGCACCCCGGACATACTCTCTTCCACCTTCTTCCTTCGGGAAAGAGATACAAAAGTCTGAGGTCACGTATCAACCGACTCAAGAACAGTTTCTTCCCTGCTGCTGTCAGATTTTTGAATGGACGTACCTTACATTAAGTTGACCTTTCTCTACACCCTAGCTATGACTGTAACACTACATTCTACACTCTCTCGTTTCCTTCTCTATGAACGGTGTGCTTTGTCTGTATAGCGCGCAAGAAACAATACTTTTCACTCTAAGTTAATACATGTGACAATAATAAATTAAATCAAATCAAATCAAAAATCAAGTACAATGCAAAGACTCCCTGATTGGCCCATCAATTGGATCCTTAATCAGGGAGTTCATGCTCCAATAGGCCAACCTCATTGCCTGATTGAAGTCATTACAGTTTGAGAGACAGTGGACAAAATATCTAGTCTTGCAGTCATTTGCTGGAATTGCTAATATGCACCAAACTTAACCAAGCCAGCCTTAAATTTAGATTAAATGTGAGTGCGGTAGTGTAGTGGTTATATTCATGGTCTTGTAATCTAAAGAGTATGAGTTCACATCCCACCATGGCAGTTTTGAGAACTTAAATTCTATTTGCAAACTCTGAAATAAAACACTGGTGAGTTAAAAAAAAACTGGTTCACCAATTTCCTTTAAGAAAGGATAAATCATTACCTGGGCAGAATTCTCCCATCCAAGACCATGTCCCAGGGTGGGGACGGGGAATGTTTCTTGTCGCTGGGAATTCGCACTGTATTGCGTGACCCCAGAATCATTATTTATGCAGTTGGGGGTTTCCCGATGTTTTGCATGTGGGGTGGACTGAATGGCCGTTGTATCCAGGCCCCATTTTGAAAAGGCATCCGGACATCGCTGACCCACCCTGAAAGAAAGAAGGTGGGCCTACCCCAGAAGGCACTGGAGCTGGAAGATCCACCTGACAGATATCCTCCCTACCCCCTGCTGTGTGTTCCAGGCTCTCACAGTCACCGGGGATCTCCCCATCCCAAACCCTGGAGTCCTACTCCGGTTAAGTTTCGACGTGGACATGCCATGCTGGTCCAAACGTGTTCTGGATGGATGTGATTTCCCACGGCTGGCACAGATGATTGGACTTTGGGGAAAGGGCAATTCCAATAGCAGGACACAAATAGGTCTCATGGCAGCTTCCTGCAGGAATTGCGAAGCTTTATGGCAGCCGGGAGAGGAAGGTCGGTGGTGGGGTGAGAATTCCAATTTTTTGATGAGATACTAGACTGAAAACCGTTTGCTCTTTCAGGTAGACTTTGATTTGATTTGATTCATTATTGTCACATGTATTAACATACAGTGAAAAGTATTGTTTCTTGCGCGCTATACAGACAAAACATACTGTTCATAGAGAAGGAAGCGAGAGAGTGCAGGATGTAGTGTTACAGTCACAGCTAGGGTGCAGAGAAAGATCAACTTAATGCGAGGTAAGTCCATTCACAAGTCTGACAGCAGCAGGGAAGAAGCTGTTCTTGAGTCGTTGGTACGTGACCTCAGACTTTTGTATCTTTTTCCCGAAGGAAGAAGGTGGAAGAGAGTATGTCCAGAGTGCGTGGGGTCCTTAGTTATGCTGGCTGCTTTGCCAAGGCAGCGGGAAGTGTAGACAGAGTCAATGGATGGGAGGCTGGTTTTCGTGATGGATTGGACTACATTCACGACCTTTTGTAGTTCCTTGCGGTCTTGGGCAGAGCAGGAGCATACCAAGCTGTGATACAACCAGAAAGAATACTTTCTATGTTGCATCTGTAAAAGTTGGTGAGAGTTGTAGCTGACATGCCAAATTTCCTTAGTCTTCTGAGAAAGTAGAGGCGTTGGTGGGCTTTCATAACTATAGTGTCGGCGGGGGTGGGGGGTGGGGGGGGAACGAGGAGAGGTTGTTGGTGATCTGGACACCTAAAAACCTGAAGCTCTCAACCCTTTCTACTTCGTCCCCATTGATGTAGACAGGGTGAGGCGCGTCTGATAAATAGACAAGGCTGATGTTGCCAGGAACAGAAGGCTTTTATTCGCTAAAAAGGAACGATGTGGAACAGACGATAAACAGGACAATACTGGGCGTGAGGATCTCCCGACTGAGGCCGGAGGGGGAGGGCTGCAGCCTATATACCCTGAGGGCGGAGCCTCCAGTTAAAGGTGCAGCCGAATTAAAGGTGTCAGGGAGTGTCTCATATACGCACAGTAGTGGCAACAATATATACAGCTCAACCGTGCCGAAGGCACGACAGTGGTTTACCACACAGGGGCATGTTCTCCTTTACGCTTCCTGAAGTCGATGACAATCTCCTTCGTTTTGTCGACATTGAGGGAGAGATTATTGTTGCCGCACCAGTTCACCAGATTCTCTATCTCATTCCTGTACTCTGTCTCGTCATTGTTTGAGATCCAACCCACTACTGTGGTGTCGCCAGCAAACTTGTAGATCAAGTTGGAAGGGAATTTGGCCACACAGTCATAGATGTATAAGGAGTATAGTAGAGGGCTGAGAGCACAGCCTTGTGGGGCACCGGTGTTGAGGATGATCGTGGAGGAGGTGTTGTTGCCTATCCTTACTGATTGTGGTCTGTGAGTTAGGAAGTTCAGGATCCAGTCGCAGAGGGAGGAGCCGAGGCCCAGGCCACGGAGTTTGGAGATGGGTTTCGTGGGAATAATAATGTTGAAGGCTGAGCTGCAGTCAATAAATAGGAGTCTGACATAGGTGTCCTTGTTATCTAGGTGTCCCAGGGTTGAGTGCAGGGCCAGGGAAGTGGCGTCTGCTGTGAACCTGTTGCGGCAGTAGGCAAACTGTAGTGGATCCAGATAGCCCAGGAGGCTGGAATTGATTCGTGCCATGACTAACCTTTCGGAGCATTTCATAATGATGGATGTCAGAGCCACTGGCCGAGAGTCATTAAGGCACGGTGCCTGGCTTTTCTTAGGTAACGGGATGATGGTTGTCTTCTTGAAGCAGATAGGGACCTCAGACTTAAAGGATCCCATGACATTATTTCAAAAAAGGGTCAGGAGTGTTCTCACTGATGTCCTGACCAATATTTATCCCTCAACCAACATCACAAAAACAGGTCATCTGGTCATTAGCACCTTGCTGTTTGTGCAAATTGGTTGCTGCATTTCTGACTACAGCATTTCAACAGTGTCTATGGGTGGAATTTTCCAGCCCCAAAGCCAGAAGACCACAACTGAGGTCAACAGACCTTTGCATGGTCCATGTCCTGCCCGCTACAATTCCCACGGTAGGCGGGAGGTAAAATTCATCCCTATATGTCAAAAAGTATCTCATTGGCTGCAAAGCACTTTGGGATGTCCAGTGGTCAGGAAAAGTGCTATCTAAACTCAGGTCTTTCTGTTCCCTTTGTGTCTCCTTGTCAAACCTTGTCTGGTGACATTCCTTTATTATTATGTGGCTGTGTGGGAATGACGGTAAAGGTGATAACAAAGTTAATTACAAAGGTCTTTGACTGCTCTGACATGTTGTGCCTGTAGCTTCCCCCACATTGCATAGGATTGGGGAGGCAGTGGCACAGTGATATTGTCACTGGACGAGCAATCCAGAAACCCAGGGTATTGCTCTGGGTTTGAATCCCACCATGGCAGATGGTGAAATTTGAATTCGGAGTTAAAAGTCGAATGATGATCATGTAACCGTTGTTGATTGTCATAAAAAAAATCTGGTTTATGAATGTCCTTTAGGGAAGGAAATCTGCCGTCCTTACCTGGTCTGGCCTACATGTGACGCCAGATCCAAAGCAATGTGGTTGATTTTGAAATGCCCTCAGGGATGGGCAATAAACGCTGACCCAACAAGCGATACCCACATCCCATGAATGAATAAAAAGAGAAAAGGAGGTGATGGCCTAGTGGCATTATCGCTAGACTATTAATCGAGAAACTCAGCTAATGCTCTGGGGACCTGGGTTCGAATCCCAGCACGGCAAATGGTGGAATTTGAATTCAATAAAAAATGTCTGGAATTAAGAATCTACTGATGACCATGAAACCATTGTCGATTGTCAGGAAAAACCCATCTGGTTCACTGATGTCCTTTAGGGAGGGAAATCTGTTGTCCTTACCTGGTCTGGCCTACATGTGACTCCAATGTGTTTGACTCTCAACTGCCCTCTGAACAAGGGCAGCTAGGGATGGGCAATAAATGCTGGCCATCCAGCGATGCCCATGCCCCATGAATGAATAAAAACAAAGTACTGGTGCACAGGTCACGTGGCAATATGTGAATGGATGCACGTTACACAACTCCTGTGAAGCACCGTGGAATACATTACCAGAGTTATGTCTATTGCTATTAACATATCTTATTGTTCCCAATACCATGAGCTGTAGACAGAGAATCATAGAATCAAGAGGCCATTTGGCCCATCAAGTCCACACTGACTCTTTGACATGCCATCTAGAACCTCGCCCCTGCCCGATCCCCACAAACCCCCACATTTCCCATGGCTAATCCATTTAACCTACACGTCTTTGTATATTAAGGGGCAATTTAGCATGGCCAATCCACCTAACCTGCACATCTTTGGACTGTGGGGGGAAACCGGAGCATCCAGAAGAAACCCACACAGACATGGGGAGAATATGCAAACTGCACTCAGACAGTTACCCGAGGCCAGAATTGAACCTGGGTCCCTGGCACCGTGAGGCAGCAGTGCTAATCAAAGTTTATTTATTAGTGTCACAAGTAGGCTTACAGTATCATTGTGATGAAGTTCCTGTGAAAATCCCCTAGTCGCCACACTCTGGCGCCTGTTCGGGTACACTGAGGGAGAATTTAGCATGGCCAATGCACCTAACCAGCACGTCTTTCAGACTGTGGGAGGAAACCAGAGAAACCCACGCAGGCACAGGGAGAACATGCAGACTCCACACAGACAGTGACCCAAGCCGGGAATCAAACCCAGGTCCCTGGCACTGTAAGGCAGCAGTGCTAACCACTATGCCATCGTGCCACCTTGCAGTCGGGCCTGTAACATTTTCATTCTATTCTTGCAGTGACGAGAGTGCCTACCAGTGCATTGTCTGGAGATGCTTGTAGAGGTGTTTTCTGTTGTTTCATATCTCTTTAGAACATAGAACTACTGGAGGAAATATAATATAGGTCTATTTCTTCTTCAACCATTCTGGAACATGATGTGACTATAATGGAATGGTTGACTAGTCAGAGCAATAAATCTCTACTGATTCGTCATTTAGAAGTCCAGTAATTGTGATATATTCTTTGTAAATGTGAGTCTTTCTTTCTGAGAACTCATTTACCACACAACCCTACTGTTAGAGCGGCACGGTGGCACAGAAGTTAGCATTGCTGCCTCACAGCGCCAGAGACCCGGGTTCGATTCATGGCTTGGGTCACTGTCTATGTGGAGTTTGCACATTCTTCCCATAACTGCGTGGGTTTCCTCCGGGTGCTCCAATTTCCTCCCACAGTCCAAAGATATGCGGGTTGGGTGGATTGGCCATGCTAAATTGCCCCTTAGTGTCAGGGGGACTAGCTAATGAAAATACATTGGGTTATGGGGATAGGACCTGGGTGGGTTCGTGGTCGGTGCAGACTTGATGGGCCGAATGGCCTTCGTCGGCGCTGTAGGATTCTATCATTTTATGAACCATATTTACTGGTGAGTTTTAGGCCTTTCCAACAGGCCATGACCAGCTCAAAGCCTTCCATTCGCGAGAAACCTGTCCTGCTGTTAATCTCAGAAGACCTGATGGGATATACCCCAAAATACTGAGAGAGGCGAGAGAGGAAATTGCTGGGGCCTTGAGAGAAATCTTTGTATCCTCACTGGCTACAGGGGAGGTCCCAGAGGATTGGAGAATAGCCAATGTTGTTCCTTTGTTTAAGAAGGGTAGCAAGAATAATCCAGGTAATTACAGGCTGGTGAGCCTTACATCAGTGGTAGGGAAATTATTGGAGAGGATTCCTCGAGACAAGATTTACTCCCACTTGGAGATAAGTGGACGTATTAGTGAGAGGCAACATGGTTTTGTAAAGGGGAGGTTGTGTCTCTCTAAATTGATTGAGTTTTTCGAGGAAGTGACGAAGATGATTGATGAGGGTAGGGCAGTGGATGTTGTCTACATGGACTTCAGTAAGGCCTTTGACATGGTCCCTCATGGCAGACTGGTACAGAAGCTGAAGTTGCATGGGATCAGAGGTGAACTGTCAAGATGGATACAGAACTGGCTCGGTCATAGAAGTCATGATGTGGAGATGCCGGCGTTGGACTGGGGTGAACACGGTAAGAAGTCTCACAACACCAGGTTAAAGTCCAACAGGTTTATTTGGTAGCAAATACCATTAGCTTTCGGAGCGCTGCTCCTTCGAAGGAGGACTTTAACCTGGTGTTGTGAGACTTCTTACCGTCGGTCATAGAAGACAGAGGGTAGCAGTGGAAGGGTGCGTTTCTGAATGGAGGGCTGTGACAAGTGACGTTCCTCAGGGATCAGTGCTGGGACCTTTGCTGTTTGTAGTATATGTAAATTATTTGGGGGAAAATGTAACTGGTTTGATTAGTAAGTTTGCGGAAGACACAAAGGTTGGTGGATTTGCGGATAGTAATGAGGGCCGTCAGAGGATACAGCAGATATAGATTGGTAGGAGACTTGGGCAGTGAGATGGTAGGTGGAGTTTAATCTGGACAAATGTGAGGTAATGAATTGTGGAAGGTCTAATAAAGATAGGAAATATACAGTAAATGGCAGAACCCTTAAAAGTATTGATAGAGGGATCTGAGTGTACAGGTACTCAAGTCACTGAAAGTGGCAACGCAGGTGGAGAAGGTAGTTAAGAAGGTATATGGCATGCTTGTCTTCATCGGCCGGGGTATTGAGTTTAAAAATTGGCAAGTCATGTTGCAGCTTTATAGAACCTTAGTTAGGCCGCACTTGGAATATAGTGTTCAATTCTGGTCGTCACACTACCAGAAGGATGTGGAGGCTTTGCAGAGGGTACAGAAAAGATTTACCAGGATGTTGGCTGATATGGAGGACATTAGCTATGAGGAGAGGTTGGAGAAACTTGCTTTGTTTTCACTGGAACAATGGAGGTTGAGGGGCAACCTGATAGGAGTCTACAAGGTTATGAGGGGCATGGACAGAATTGATAGTGCGAAGTTTTTTTCCAGGGTGGAAGAGTCAATTACCAGGGGGCACAGGTTTAAGGTACGAGGGGCAAGGTTTAAAGGAGATGTACGAGGCAAGTATTTTACACAGAGGGTGGTGGGTGCCTGGAACTTGCTGCCGGGGGAGATAGTGGAAGCAGATATGATAGTGACTTTTAAGGGGCGTCTGGACAAATACGTGAATAGGATGGGAATAGAGGGATACGGTCTCCAGAAGGATAGGAGGTTTTAGTGCAGTCAGGCAGCATGGTTAGTGCAGACTTGGAGGGCCGAAGGGCCAGTTCCTGTGCTGTAATTTTCTTTGTTCTTTGACCGCAGTGTCAATGTGCAGTTGCCAAGTGTCTGGGATTGCCCTGGAATCCCCAGGGATTTAAAGTTGGTCTCCTGGACACTGCTGCCAGCCAAAGTCCGGCGGAAAATATCAAAGGAGCGTTTACAAAAAAATGTTTTTTTAAAATTTACTTTGAATACTTTAGTTCATTAGTTAGGAAAACATTGGGGAAATATTAATCTGTTTGACCGGATGAGGGTGCAAGTGGTGTGATGCAACAATCCGGGTTAGAGTTAGAGAATAGTACAGCACAGAAGGAGGCTGTTTGGCCCATCCAGTCTATGTCAGCTTTCCCAAAGAGCAATGCAGTTAGTCCCACTCCTCAGCTCTTTCCCCGTATCCCTGTCATTTTTTTTTCCTTTCAAGAATTTATCTCATTCCCTTTTCAAACTGGTTCCACCACCCAGTCTAGCATTGCCAAATCCCGAGCAATCAGTTTGTGAGCATTTATTTTCCTCTTGTCACCTCTGGCTCCTTTTCCAATCACCTTCACTCTGTGCCCTCTAGTGATGGAGCCTCCAGCCATCGGAAACAGTCTCTTCCGAACTTACCCTACTTCAACCCTTCACGATTTTAAGCCCCTTCTTGTGCCACCCCCTCTCAAAACTTCCCTGCTCCGGGGAAAACAACCCCAGCTTCTCCAGTCTCCCCGTGTACCTAATCTCTTGCTGCTGCAGCCTCGTGCTTCATTAAAGCTTATTTATCAGTGTCACAAGTAGGCTTACATTAATACCGCAATAAAGTTACTGTGAAAATACCCTAGTCGTCACAGTCCGGCACCTGTTTGGGTCAATGCACCTAACCAGCACGTCTTCAGAATGTAGGAGGAAACCGGAGCACCCAGAGGAAACCCACGCAGACACGGGGGGAATGTGCAAACTCCACACAGACAGTGACCCAAGGCGGCAATCGAACCCGCATCCCTGGCGCTGTGAAGCAGCAGTGCTAACCACTGTGCTACTGTGCCGCCCCCCAATGCCTCAATGAAGTTACTGTGAAAATCCCCTAGTTGCCACACTCTGACGCCTGTCCGGGTACACTGAGGGAGAATTTAGCATGATCAATGCACCTAACCAGCACGTCTTTCGGACTGTGGGAGGAAACTTGAGCACCCGGAGGAAACCCACGTGGACACGGGGAGAACGTGTAGAATCGACACAGAGAGTGACCCAAACTGGGAATCGAGCCCGGCTCCTTGGTGCTGTGAGGCAGCAGTGCTAACCACTGTGTCACCGTGCGTCCTTCATGTAATGATGTCTGTGTACAAGTCAGGCTTTTAACTGCCTGTCAGCGCAGCCTTTGCTGAGCCTCCACTGATGGCTGCCTAGAAACCTTTGCCTTGCAGAAGGCAACTGCACAGAATTCGTCATGCGTTTGGAGGGACAGGAATGCAGGCTTCAGGACTATAATTTGCTGTTTGATTCACGCTAACATCTGCATGCGATACATCATGAATCGTGCTTTCCTTCACAGCCGCCGTATTATCTTAATAGATAACTGTAATGTGCTGCCATAAATCACGCTCGCTTTATAGGTTTTATTTGTACTCTGCATGTAATGTGGGCAGCGTAAGTGTAACCTTCTGCTTTTGGGTCAGCCTTGGGAGTGGCTTTCGAAACATCATTAGTCTCCCCGCAGCCGATAAACGGATTTGCTTTATCCCCCCTCCCGTCGGAATTCCCGAAGACAGCTTTTGCAAGTTCTATCAATGCTCCTTTCAAAAAGGCTTTGACAGGTAGCCTTGGGGCACCTACTCTTGAGATCATGGCCTTAAACATCAAATGTTTGGAGACTCGTCTGACTGAGGGGCAAATTGTCATTTAAAACACGCACTGAAGCATCACGACCCCATCAGCTGAGAGGGCACTGTTGTAAATGGGTGTCTCAAAGTGGGTTCCATTCCACCCCTGCACTCTGTGTGGGAATGCTGGAGAGAACTTGTTCCGTGGAGTCAAAAAACTGCTGGTTCTTATCTGGATAAGTAAAATGTCTGATGTTTTCTGCAAACTTATTTATTTGTGTCACAAGTAGGTTTGCATTAAGTAGGCTTACGTTAGTAAGTAGGCTTACGTTAACTTGTGAATATGTGGAGCTACTGTGACAATCCCCTAGTCGCCACATTCTGGCGCCTGTTCGAGTGCACTGAGAGGGAAATTGCCACGGTCAATGCATCTCACCAGGCTGTGGGGGGAAACCGGAGCACCCGGGGTAAACCCATGCAGACACGGGGACAACGTGCAAACTCCGCACAGACTGTCACCCAAGCCAGGAATCGAACTCGGGTCCCTGGCACTGCGAGGCAGCAGTGCTAACCACTGTGTCACCGTGCCGTTCTCAATGAGGACAGCCTGTCTTGGTCGGTCAGGATGAAGCGCCAGGCCTTAAACCTTCCAATTGCTCAGCCGTGCAAAAGAGGAAGCAGGAGGCGGAAGAAGCAAATGTGATGTGAGAGTTTCTTTTTCACTTCACGAGTGGTTCGAGTGTGGAATGCACTCCCCCTGTGTGTGGTGGAGGCGGATTCAGTGAAGACATTCAAGATGATTACTTGAATGGAAACACTGTGCAGGGATATGGGGAAAAGGCAGGGGAATGGCACTAAGTCAGGTCGCCCATTTGCAGAGATAGTGCAGACACGATGGGCCAAATGGCCTCCTTCTGCACCGTAACAATTCTGTGATTCTGTGAGGTTAAAGACAAATCTTTCTTCTGAACCTCGCTGAGGAAACTAGGAGCAGAAGTAGGCAAAGTCAGCCCTTCGAACCTGCTCCACCATTCATCAGACCTTGGCTGATCTCTCCCTGGTTTCAAATCCACCTTCCCACCTGAGCGGAGTGATTCTTTTATTCATTCATAGAATCTGGGTGTCACTAGCTGGGCCAGCATTTGTTGCCCAAACCCTGAGGCCTTTTAAGGGTCAACCATATTGGTGTGGGTCTGGGGTCACATGTAGGCCAGACCAGATAAGGACGATTTGATGAACCAGATTGTTTTTATGACAATCGACAACTTTAGACTTTTAATACCAGATTTTTATTCAATTCAAACTTCACCATCTGTCATGGTGGGATTTGAACCTGGGTCCTCAGAGCATTACTCTGGGTCTTTGGGTTATTAGTCCAGCAACGATACCACTGCACCACCAGCCCCCCCTGACAAGGGGTTAATTAAAAGGCAAGTTTATTTTTGATAAGGGGTTACTGAAAAGGTAAGGCAGTGCTGAAAAGGCAAAAGCAGAACCAATGGTGGGACAGGCTGCAGACATGAGCCAGTGGTCCCAGCCCTGGGTCGGGGAGTAGGAATGTAAAGAGGTGTGGGTTAATGAGGGGGGGTGGGGGGGGGGGTGCATGGGGCTGGGGCATGGTGACACAGTTGAAAAGCTTTTTAAAGTGTATTTGCAAGATGTGGGCCTTGCTATCAAGGCCAACATTTATTACCCATCCTTTATTCCCCTTGAGAAGTTGCAGTGAGCGATAGCTGCCTCTTGAACCTTTGCAGTTTGCCATTGTGATTTGATATAACTACTAGCGCTCCTTTCAGAGGGCAGTTATGGAAACATAGAAGATAGGAACAGGAAGAGGCCATTCAACCCTTCGAGCCTGTTTCGCTATTCATTACGATCATGGCTGATCATCCAACTCAATAGCCTAATCCTGCTTTCTCCCCATAACCTTTGATCCCATTCGCCACAAGTGCTAAATCTAGACGCCTCTTGAATACATTCAATGTTTTGGCATCAACTACTTCCTGTGGTAATGAATTCCACAGGCTCACCACTCTTTGGGTGAAGAAATGTCTCCGCATCTCCATCCTAAATGGTCTACCCTGAATCCTCAGACTATGACCCCTGCTTCTGGACTCCCCCACTATTGGGAATATCCTCAAATCAATCAGCAATCGCCAGTCAAACAAAGGCCAGTGCAGGACACTAGATGTCTTTCCCTGAATTGGGTTTTTAAACCAATCCAATCACCATTAGCTGCAGAGTCCACATGACTCTACCCCCACAGAATGGATGGCTTTGAGAAACAGAGACAGACACTGTACAGGAACATCACCACCGGGATTACAGTGGTTTCAGAAGAAAGATCACCTGTATTCAGGTTAACCAGGAATGGGCAATAAATGTAGACTGATTGGCTTTATAAATAGATTAAAACAAGGAGGTAATGAGGAACCGTTATGAAACTATACTTTGGCTTCAACTGTGGTCTTGTGTCCAATTCTGGACACCGCAGTTTAAGAAGGTCTTAGAGAGGGTGCACAATAGCTTGAGACCCAGGGGTGAGGGGCTTCAGTTATCTCAAAATCATGAGGAACTTCAGCAGGGTAGTGAGAAACTGTTCCCACTGGAGGAAATGTTGAAAAATTGAGGTCAGTGGCTTGAGGTGATTGACTTGATTTGATTTATTTATCATTGTCACCTGTATTGGGATACAGCGTACAATGTATTGTTTCTTGCGCACTGTGCAGCAAAAGCATACCGTGCATAGAGACAGGCAGCACGGTGGCACAGTGGTTAGCACTGCTGCCTCACAGCGCCAGGGACCCGGGTTCCATTCCTAGCTTGGGTCACTGTCTGTGTGGAATTTGCACGTTCTCCTCATGTCTGCGTGGGTTTCCTCCGGGTGCTCCGGTTTCTTCCCGCAGTCCAAAGATGTGCGGGTTAGGTGGATTGGCCATGCTAAATTGCGCCTTAGTGTCAGGAGGACTAACTAGGGTAAATGTATGGGGTTATGGGGATAGGGCCTGGGTGGTATTGTAATCAGTGCAGACTCGATGGGCTGAATGGTCTACTTCTGCACTGTAGGATTCTATTCTATGAAAGGAGAGAGTGCAGAATGTAGTGTTACAGTTATAGCTAGGGTGTGGAGAAAGATCAACTTAATGGGAGGTAGGTCCATTCAAAGGTCTGATGGCAGCAGGGAAGAAGCTATTCTTGAGTTGGTTGGTATGTGACCTCAGACTTTTGTATCTTTATCCCAACGGAAGAAGGCGGAAGAGAGAATGTCCGGGGTGCGTGGGGTCCTTAATTATGCTGGCTGCTTTCCGAGGCAGCGGGAAGTGTAGACAGAGTCAATGGATGGGAGGCTGGTTTGTGTGATGGACTGGGCTACGTTCACAACCCTTTGTAGTTTCTTGCGCACTTGGTCAGAGCAGGAGCCGTACCAAGCTATGATACAACCAGAAAGAATTGGCAAAAGAAGCAATGGCGAGGTGAGAAAGAATTTTATTTGGTGAGTGAGTCGGAAATGCACTGCCTTGAATGTGCGGTGGAGGCAGATTCAATCATGGCTTTCAAGAGGGAATTAGATAAACCACCTGAAGAGGAATCATTTGCATGGCTATAGGGGAAAAGCAGAATTAGCTGGGTTAGTCTGGCAGAGAGCCAGTACAGACATGACAGGCCGAATGGCCTCCTTCTCAGCTGCAACCCTTCTGTGAGTCTATGACTGATACGAGCTTTCTCTTCCAGATTTATTTAATTAACTGCATTGGTACAATTTCAAGTCATGCCTCCAGAATATTAGTTCAGGCATCAGGATTCCTCACCCAGTAACATGACCCCTCTGTTACTGCGACCAGTTGTGGAAAAACGATCCTCTGAAAATGATGTTTTCTTCCTGTTAGATCACAACTTTGCCAGGAAAGTCATTATTTTCTTTCTTGCCTGTGCTAGCAAACTCCAATTGTTCCTTAAATAGAATACAACCTCTGCCCCTCTAACACTCCCCCCTCCCTCTCCCTTTCTCCCTTCCTCTCCCCCTCCCTCTCCCTCTCCCTCTCCTTCTCCCTCTCCCCCTCCCTATCCCTCTTCCCCTCTCCCCCTCCCCTGGCTTTCTACTCTTTCCAGCGGAGAGTAGGATTGTACTGGGGCCTGGTTAAATCGCCCGGCGGAACTGCCTAAGCAATAATTAAAGCGAATTAATCTGCCATCAGTTGTTTGACACCTGTTTTGTTTGGAGTGTTCCGCAGGTATACAGGAAGGACATTCAGTCTCATAACAAAGCCGAGAGAGAGAGAGGGAATACGATCTGGTCAAACTGGTTCTTCACATTGCGCTGGTCCACATTCATTTTCGAATCTGTTACTGAGACTTGAGAAAATCGCTGGCTTGAATGGCTGCCTTCTTTCTCTCGTTGTGTCCGCAGCAGCCTCAGATGAGTTAGTGATAAATATATGTTGTGGAAATGTACCTCGGTCTTCAGCTTGCCAACTGGTCAGGATTGCAATGGGGTCTCCAGGTATTGATACGTTGGGCACAGCTGATTGTAGGGCCATTGCTAAAAAACATTTCGTGAAGCGTTTCTTTGAACACTGTTTTCATGAGTTGTAAAATCTGATGGTGACTGGGGGCCGGGAGAAGTCTGCTTTGACTCCATGGGGAGGTAGGAGACACAAAAACAAAACCTGCAGGAAAATTTCCAAGCAGAGTTGGCAACCCTACCGTCTGCACAGCAATGTGAAATGAAATAAAAATAAAAATCTTATGAAGGATACTAGAGGTTGGACATTGGGGGGGGGGGGGGGGGGGGGGGCTGAAGTCTGCCTTGGCCTCTAAACATCCTTTTAAAGTTCAAGTGAGGATTGGATAGTTTAAGGACCTCCAGCAGTGCCAACCGGGTACAGAGCGATCTCTTTTCCAGACTTGGGTACCAATGATGTGGAGGTGCCGGCGTTGGACTCGGGTGGGCACAGTAAGAAGCCTCACAACAACAGGTTAAAGTCCAACAGGTTTATCTGGAATCACCAGCTTTCGGAGCGCTGCTCCTCTCCACTCATCTGAGGAGTAAAGTAAAATAAAGTAAAAGTAAAGTTTATTTATTAGTCACAAGTAAGGCTTACATTAACACTGCAATGAAGTTACTGTGAAATTCCCCTAGTCGCCACACAATGGCACCTGTTCAGGTCAATGAACCTAACCAGCACATCTTTCAGACTGTGGGAGGAAACCGGAGCACCCGGAGGAAACCCACGCAGACACGGAGAGAATGTGCAAACTCCATACAGACAGTGACCCAAGCCGGGAATCGAACCCAGGTCCCTGGGTTGTGAGGCAGCAGTGCTAACCACCGTGCCACCCCGTGATGAAGGAGCAGCGCTCTAAAGTTCATGATACCAAATAAACCTGTTGGACTTTAACCTGGGGTTGTGAGACTTCTTACTGGACTTGGGTAGGCCTCAGATGCAATCCATTGGGTTTTAGGCCTACCTATTTTTAGAGTGGACAAACAGCCAGACTTTGGTACCTCTGTGACGGGTCCTCAGGTGGCATTTTTCTTACAATTCATTTGGGACACGGGCATCGCTGGCTGGGCCAGCATTTATTGCCCATCCCTAGTTGCCTTTGTTCAGAGAGCAGTTGAGAGTCAACCATATTGTTGTGGATCTGGAGTCACATGTAGGCCAGACCAGGAAAGGACGGCAGATTTCCTTCCCTAAAGGACATTAGTGAACCAGATGGGTTTTTCTGACAATTGACAATGATTTCATGGTCATCAGTAGATTCTTAATTCCAGATACTTTTATTGAATTCAAATTCCACCATCTGCTGTGGCGGGATTCGAACCCAGTTCCCCAGTACATTAGCTGAGTCTCTGGATTAATAGTCTTGCGATAATACCACTAGGCCATTGCCTCCCCTGGTGGCTAGTGAACAGGTTTAAATTTCAGGCCACCGCATCTCATGTTTCTAGGGCGAGGTGAGGTGAGCGGGAGGGGGGTCGATTAAAGCAAGAGTTTTGGGCCTGCTGCAGAGTTGGAGGGAGACCCCCCCCTGCGCCCATTATTCCTGACCACACATTCGTAGAATCACACAGTGCAGAAGAGGCCCTTCGGCCCATCGAGTCTGCACCGACACGGGAGAAACATCTGACCTCCCTCCTAATCCCATTTACCAGCACTAGGCCCAAAGCCCTGAATATTATGATCTGCCAAGTGCTCATCCAGGTACTTTTTCAAGGATCTGAGGCAACCCGGCTCTACCAGCCTCCCAGGCAGCACATTCCAGACCATCACCACCCTCTGGATAAAAAACATTTTCCTCACATCCCCCCCAAACCTCCTGCTCCTCATCTTGAACCTATGTCCCCTCATGATTGACCCTTCAACTGAGGGGGACAGCTGCTCCTTATCCACTCTGTCCAGGTCTCTGATAATCTTGCACACCCCGATCCAGTCGCCCCTCAGTCTTCTCTGCTCCAACAATAACAACCCAAGCCTATCCAATCTCTCTTCATAACTTAAATATTCCATCCCAGGCAGCATCCTGGTAAGTCTCCTCTGCGCCCCCTCCAGTGCAATCACATCCTCTGGCAAGATTTAACTGGAACACTGGCTCTGAATTCCGGCTTGATGTCCAGCAGGACACAGGGCTTGGTTGGAGTGCGTGGTCTCCTTTCCTCACCATGTGTGTTGCTGGTGATGGCACAGGTCTGGAGGACCATGGAATAGAACCATAGAATCCCTACAGTATGGAAGGAGGTCATCGAGCCTGCACCAACAACAATCCCACCCAGGCCCTATCCCCGCAACCCCATGTATTTGCACTGCTAATCCCCCTGACACTAAGGGGCAATTTAGCACGGCCAATCCACCTAACCTGCACATCGTTTGGAGTGTGGGAGGAAACCGGAGCACCCGGGGGAAACCCACGCAGACACGGGGAGAATGTGCAAACTCCGCACAGACAGTGACCCAAGCCGGGAATCGAACCCGGTTCCCTAGCGCTGTGAGGCAGCAGTGCTAACCACTGTGCCACCGTGCCCCGCATAAAGGATGCGATGATTGTGTTGCTGCCCATTTCAGCATTGCTCCAACGGCCGCTTCCTGCACGAGCTCCTGTTTATTTTCCCATTTTGGAAGCGAGTGAACAGGCAGTTTTGGAGAAGTGGAGCACATGCTGGTTAATTATGTGCAGGCAACAATCAGAAAGATTACCCACACGCCAAAGATCAAGATCACCACGATTAAGAGTTTTTTTTGTTCGAGGCGAGGTGGGTCGGGGAGGGGGGGGGGGGGGGGGGGGGGGGGGGGGGGCGGGCGATCAAATCACTTCTGTGACATGACAGAAAAGACAAATGTGAAACTGATTACTGCACTTGTTAGTTTCACCACATCAAGTGAATGGCAGGCTGCCTTTCTAGATACCCTATTGATGGGTGGTCCCTTTCAGCAGAGGCGCAGGGAAGCCGACCAAGGGAAAATAAGCGTAAGAAATGCAGCTTATAGATCAAATCATGTGCTTTGATGTGGCAGCATCATTCCTCATGGCAGCTTCTACACCCTTTTATACAGGACTGAGGGGAACGGAGACCTAACAGGGTTTGATGCCGTTGCATTTGCAGTAAAGATGTTTGCTGTGCCTTTTGGAGCACGGTTATCACAGTCGGCATCAGTTCCACTCTGACCTTGGACAGAGGACTTAGTAATTGATCATTGTGGTAGCGTGGCCCCTTTAAGGGGTGATCCTTCATGGGCCATGTGACTGTATTGGAGCCAATGTAGTGCGAGCACGCGAGCCTGGACCAATTGGGAGCGAGGGTGACTATTCCCGGGGCTGGAGGGCTTTTCCCACATATTGCCTTCTGTAAACCTGAGCCCCTATATATTTTTCTCTGCACCATACCTGTAACTGCAACACTACATTCTGCACCCTCTCCTTTCCTTCTCCGCTATGTACTTTATGAATGGTATGTCTTGTCTGTATAGCGCACGAGAAACAATATTTTTCACTGTAACCCAATATATGTGACAATAATAAATCAACTGAAATCAAGCTCTGCTAATCCATACTCTAATTTGCGCAAAGTCCCATTCACCTTTCGCCCACTTTGCTTGCTGACCTGCATATCCAGCATAGAATCATAGAATCCCTCGCACAGAAGGAGGCCATTCGGCCCATCGAGCCTGCACTGACAACAGTCCCACCTAGGCCCCTATCCCTGCACCCCCATGCATTTACCCTAGCTAGTCCCCTGACACTAAGGGGCAATTTAGCATGGCTAATCCACCTAACCCGCACATCTTTGGACTGTGGGAGGAAACTGGAGCACCCGGAGGAAACCCACGCAGACACGGGGAGAACGTGCAAACTCCACACAGACAGTGACCCAAGCCGGGAATTGAACCCGGGTCCCTGCTGTTGTGAGGCAGCAGTGCTAACCACTGTGCCACCGTGCCAGCAAGTCCTCGATTTTAAAATCCTTCACTTTGTTTTCGAATACCCACTATGGCCTCATCCCCCCTCCCCACCTCTGTGATATCCTCCAGTCCCACAACCCTCCCAGGCAGCTCATTAAATCCTGGCCTCTTGAACAACCCCCACCCCCCAGATTTTAATTGCTCCACTCATTGGCTGTTCCTGCAGTTGTCAAGGCTCTAAGCTCTGGAATTCCCTCCCCAAACCTTCCTGAACTCCTTGAACAGCCCTCTTAAAACCTACCTCATTGACCAAGCTGTCCCAATGTCTCTTTATGTGGCTTGGGTGCCAAATACTGCTCGATAGCTTTCCTGTGACGTGCCTGAATTGGGACATTTTATTGCAGTAACGGTGCTATATAAGTGTAAATTGATAGCATTCACTGCACTCCAGTGAAGCATCGTGGAATGTTTTACTGTGTTAAGTCACTATATTAATAAATTGTCATTATTTTCAGCACACAATGTAGCTTTGTCGTAGTTGTGGTAGGCGGCACAGTGGCACAATGGTTAGCACTGCTGCCTCACAGCACTAGGGACCTGGGTTCGATTCCCGGCTTGGGTCACTGTCTGTGTGGAGTTTGCACGTTCTCCCCGTGTCTGCGTGGGTTTCTTCCAGGTGCCCCGGTTTCCTCCCACAGTCCAAAGATGTGTGAGTTGGGTGGATTGGCCATGCTAAATTGCTCCTTAGTGTCAGGGGGACTGTCTAGGGTAAATGCATGGGGTTATGGGGAGAGGGCCTGGGTGGCATTGTTGTCGGTACAGACTCGATAGGCCGAATGGCCTCAGTCTACATTGTAACATTCTATGATTCTAGTCTCAGTTTGTATCACACTGTCCAATGTGGAACTAAGCCATAGGACACAGGAGGATTCTGTGTTCAATCTCTGCTCCTTGCTGACTGCTAGGCGTTTTACAATTTTCCTCGCTTCCCCTGGGGTGGGACCTCACTAAAACAGGATATCTGGTCAAGATCACATTGCTGTATGCGGGAATTTGCTGTTTTTGAAAAATTCATTTATGGGGTATGAGCGTCGCTAGCTAGGCCAACATTCATTGCCCATTCCGAGTTGTCCTTCAGAAGCTGGTGGTGAGGTGCCTTCTTGAACCGCTGCAGTCCCTGAGGTTGCAGGTGCACCCATAGTGCTGTTCGGGAGAGAACTCCAGGACTTTGACCCAGCGACAGAGAAGGCACAGCGATATATTTCCAAGTCAGGACGGTGAGTGACTTGGAGGAGAACTGTCAGGTGGTGGTGCTCCCAGGTATCTGTTGCCCTTGTTCTCCTAGATGGTAGTGGTCGTAGATTTGGAAGGTGCTGTCTAAGGAACCTTGGTGAGTTTCTGCAGTGCATCCTGTAGATGGTACATAATGCTGCTGCTGTTTAATGGTGGCGGAGGGATTGAATGTTTGTGGAAAAGGTAGCAATCAAGCGGGGCTGCTTTGTCCTGGATGGTGTCAGGATTCTTGCAAACTGGCTGCTGTGTATCTGAAATCAAACGGGTGACTGCACTCTGAGTGTAATTAAATGGCTATAAAAAAACTTTGGGACATCTGCAGGTCATGAAAAGCCATGATGTGGAGATGAAATGGAAATGGAAATGGAGATGAAGTGGAAAAGCCATGGTGTGGAGTCATGAAAAGCACCAGATAAAATGCTGGTCCTTTTAATATCATGGTCTTCACTTGCGGAAGGTCAGATGGCACCTGTGGTAGATTTCATTCATTTCCTCCACAGAAAAATGCTGGAAAATCTTAGCAGGTCTGACAGCATCTGTGGAGAGAGAATAGAGCTAACGTTTCGAGTCTAGATGACCCTCTGACGAGCTCTGACAAAGGGTCACCCTGCTTGGAAACGTTGGCTCCATTCTCTCCCCACAGATGCTGTTCGTCCTGCTGAGATTTTCCAGCATTTTTCTGTTTTTGTTTCAGATTCCAGCATCCACAGTATTTTGTGTTTGTTATTTCCTGTTTGTTTATGAAGAAATTGGTGGCTGCCTTTTTTCACACATCGTAAAAGTGACTGCAGTTCGCAGAGTTATTAATTGGACCTGGAGCAGTATGAGATGCCCCGAGAGACGTGAGAAGAGGTGCTATATTCTTCTCGCTTCCTTTCCCACTCGAGTTGAAGGCATCAAAAAAAAAAGACGTTTCTCCTCCCTCAGCCATCGCACTCGCACTGTGTGGCTTATTTAAAAGCGAGTTCTCCCTTTTACTTTGTCCATATGTTTACACTTTGCACCGTGGTGGCATGAAGAAAGGGAAAGCAATTACAAACAGCAATTAAAGCAATCAGGAGCTCCTTGGGGGTACATCACGAACGGGAGGAATTATCATCATATTCTTCAGTTAACCCTTTGTCACTCTGTGTGTGACTGTACAGAGGCTGCTGTATGATGCGCGACAAAGTCAAAGGGATTGGTCCTGACTTTGAGCGATAGTGTGACACCTCAAGCAAGTGGGTAACGCATTTCACATCTCTTCCCCCTCTCCGGTTTTATTTGGACAAGTAGGGCCGAAAGGCCTGTTTCTGTGCTGTATATCACCATGACTCAACCCTCTTCATATTTCCGCAGTGTGACCAGTCGTAGTGTTATTACTAAGCCTTCTCGCAAACCAGGAGACAAATATGAACCTCACGTCAAGGTTAAGTTTAAGTTTATTTATTGGTGTCACAAGTAGTCTTGCATTAACACTGCAATGAAGTTACCTGTGAAAATCCCCCAGTTGCCACACTCCCGTGTGCCTGTTCGGGTTACACTGAGGGAGAATTTAGCACGGCCAATGCACCTAACCAGCATGGCTTTCGGACTATGGGAGGAAACCAGAGCACCCGGAGGAAACCCACGCAGACACGGCGAGAACGTGCAGACTCTGCACAATCAGTGGCCCAAGCCAGGAATCGAACGCCGGCCCTTGTCGCTGTGAGGCAGCAGTGCTAACCACTGTGCCACCGTCCCGCCCACAACTGGTGCCCAAAGCCTGTTTTCAGGTAAATAGAAGAGATAGTCTCTGCTGGCCAAGCTACACCATTTCCTGGTACAAGTTACCATTTGATTAAGTATCAGGTTATCGATTTATCAGTTTGATTTCATTAAAGAGTGGTTGGGGTGTGGAATGGACTGCCTGCAGTGATAGTGGAGTCAGACACTTTAGGAACATTTAAGCGGTTATTGGATAGGCACATGGAGCACACCAGGATGATAGGGAGTGGGATAGCTTGATCTTGGTTTCAGATAAAGCTCGGCACAACATCGTGGGCCGAAGGGCCTGTTCTGTGCTGTACTGTTCTATGTTCTATGTTCTAAATAGGCCTGATTTTAACTCATTCAAACCCAATAACTTTGGCAGAGTTAAAATCGTATCTTCACTGAATTTATGAAGGCGTCAAAGTTTGGCCTGAGACAGTTAACAGAGTTCTCTTTCAAACAATGAATAAGATGGAGAGGCTGGATAGGCCGGGATTTTTTTCCATGGAGCGTAGGAGGATGCGGGGTGATCTTATAGAGGTTTATAAAATCATGAGGGGCTTAGATGAGGCGAATAGCCAAAGTCTTTTCCCCAGGGTGGTGGTGTCCAAAACTAGAGGGCATAGGTATAAAGTGAGAGGGGAGAGATTTAAAATGGACCTGAGGGGCAACTTTTTCACACAGAGGGTGGTGCGTCTATAGAATGAGCTGCCAGAGGAGGTGGTAGAGGTGGGTACAATTACAACATTTAAAAGACATTTGGACAGGTACATGGATAGGAGAGGTTTAGAGGGATATGGGCCAAATGCCGCCAAATGGGACCAATTCAGTTTAGGAAACCTGGTGGGCATGGACGAGTTGGGCCGAAGGGCCTGTTTCTGTGCTGTATATCTCTATGCCTCAATCCTCTTCATATTTCTGCAGTATGACCGCAGGTTTATTACTAAACTTTCCCGCAAACCAGGAGACAAATATGAACCTTATCAATTTCCAGTCAGAAAGAGGTGTGCCTCAGATTGATCATTGACCCTCACTGAATCTACTCAGGATTCAGAAAAAGCCCATTGTCAGGGGCCAGATTTAATATCAGATCAGTCTTCATTCTTAAGTTCAACAAATAAGTCTTCAAATGAGCTGGTGTTAAGTGCTAACATTGCTAAATGTTTAGATTTCCTCATTCTTGCCTTTCAGATGAGATGTTAAACCAAGGTCACGTCTGCCCCCTCAGGTAGATGGAAAGGCCGTGTTTACTGCCAATGTTGTACCTCTTCATTCTGTGACATCATTGCGAGCAGCGGAGATCGGGGACAGAACCTTCCGGCCATTCACGCCGGTGGGATTTCCTGGTCCTGCTGCAGTGAGCGGAGATTTGGCTGGGCGCCAAATGCCCCGTCCTCGCTTGCAGCGGCAGTAGGGCGTAAGATCGCGCCCCAGAACTCTACTCATTCCTCCAACCTCAATGTGAGACTGATTCTGTCCATTTAGTTTCTTGTTTTGTTTTTAGGGTCGAACCAGAAAGGGATATTTTACTCAGATCCACATACAATGTCCATTTTCGCCGAGGTAATTTAAAAAATCTTTTCCTATGTACCCTTCAAACAAGTGAGCCTGTACACAGAAGCTGGAGGCTTCAAACTCCCTTTACAATGTAATAGAGCAGGTTTTCATCTTCTGCTTCTGGAACTACTCAAACACCTGGCCATGGCTACAAAGATTCAAATTGTGTTGGGAAATTGTCCAGCTCCCGGATGGGTATGTGATACTCCACACCCGATTCTTCCCAATGCTCTCTGCCTGAGTGATTTAATACATCCAAGTTAGGAACACAAAAAAGCTGCACCAATTCTTAAAATATTCAATGAGAATACTAAATAGATACGTCATGTTTTATCTAATCTCAAATTCTGAGTGGCAAATTTCTGCATCTTTTTCCCATTGGCAGCAAGATTCAGCTTTCAGTTTTCTGCGCATGCACGGTGACACAGTGGTTAGCACTGCTGCCTCACAGCGCCAGGGACTAGGTTCAATTCCAGCCTTGGGTGACTGTCTGTGTGGAGTCTGCACATTCTCCCCGTGTCTGTGTGGGTTTCCTCCGGGTGCTCCGGTTTAATAAGAACGTAAGAACATAAGAAC
This sequence comes from Mustelus asterias, assembly GCF_964213995.1. NCBI lineage: Eukaryota > Metazoa > Chordata > Chondrichthyes > Carcharhiniformes > Triakidae > Mustelus > Mustelus asterias. The sequence goes on along the minus strand of NC_135823.1, from coordinate 52,780,389 downwards.
TAGGAGCAGGAGTAGACCATCTGGCCCCTCGAGCCTGCTCCGCCATTCAATAAGATCATGGCTGATCTTTTTGTGGACTCAGTTCCACTTACCCGCCCGCTCACCATAACCCTTAATTCCTTTACCGTTCAAACATTTATCTATCCTTGCCTTAAAAACATTCAGTGAGGTAGCCTCAACTGCTTCACTGGGCAGGGAATTCCACAGATTCAACAACCCTTTGTGTGAAGAAGTTCCACCTCAACCTCAGTCCTAAATCTGCTTCCCCTTATTTTGAGGCTATGCCCCCTAGTTCTAGTTTCACCCGCCAGTGGAAACAATTTCCCTGCTTCTATCTTATCTATTCCCTTGATAATCTTATATATTTCTATAAGATCTCCCCTCATTCTTCTGAATTCCAATGAGTTTCGCCCCAGTCTACTCAGTAGACTCCCACACTCCAAAGACATGTGGGTTAGGTGGATTGGCCATGCTAAATTGACCCATAGTGTCAGGGGGATAAACAGGGTAAATATTTGAGGTTACGGTGATAGGGCCTGGGTGGGATTGTTGTAGGTGCGGGCTCAATGGGCCGAATGGCCTCCTTCTGCTCTGTAGGGATTCTATGATTCCAAGTGCACATGTGCGGATGGTTGTTGGTGGCCCTCTTGCATTGGCAGTAATCCCAGGGTTATGTAAAAAGATCTTACCTTGAAGAAGAACAGGAGAGTTATCCCTGGTGTCCTAGCCAATATGTGTTCCTCAGTCGACATCACCAGCACAGATAATCTGGTCATTATCACACCACAGTTTGTGGGAGCTTGATGTCTGCCAATCAGCTGCCGTGTTTCCTGCATTGCAACAGTGACTGCACTTCAATTGTACTTCATTGGCTGTGAAACACTTGGGATCTGCTAAAGTTGAGAAATGTGCCATATAAATACGAATAAAAATTTCTCACGCACATAATCCTAAATGATAGGAAGGGGCTATTGATGTATGTTGTGATGTGCCTCTGGTTATCATGCATTATGTAAAAAAACTGCTACTTAGAGGCATTCATTTTGTAGAGAATTCCTTTGATGTTATATTTTGACATGTTGTCTGTGGCACTGAATGGGGGATGATGGACTGCACAACACTTCCCATCCATCGTGTGGGACTTCATGAGGTCGCATGAGGAGTATGGTAAACAGAATGTCTATTCCCAGGCTACTTCTCACAGTTGTAACTCTCGCTGTGCCATTGATGAGTAACCAGGTCCCATCCTACTGCTGATACCAACCAAAGCCTAATAACAATGAGCTGCAGAGGGGGAGAAAACAAGCAACAGTTTGAGATATATAGTTATGGGTGTACCATAGAGGGTGAGTGATGAAATTGGATCGGTCCCTGGCAAAGCTGTACCTGAGGTCCAGTCTTCAATTTGGCTTACATATTGGATGGAATTTTACCGCCCCACCCGCCACGGGAATCGGAGTGGGCGAGGAGCGAACCATGGAAAGGTCCGTTGACCTCCAGTGGGATTTTACTGTTTTGGGACGAGCGAGACCATAAAATCCTGCCCATTAAAGTAAAGAATGCCGGGCGAGTCTAAACTAGGGGTCTCAAAGATAAGATCATTACTAATAAATCCAATAAGGAACTCAGGAGTAACCTCTTTACTCAGAGAGCGGGAAACTCACTACCACAGAGATGCAATATAGCAGCATTTAAGGGAAGCGTCAAAAATCCACGGTGAAGAAGGCATTGGAAGGTTTTCCTTCCTATTTGACTGTTACTTTCAATGATTTCAGTAAATATCTGTCTCCAGTTACGCTAAATGTTTTGTGGGGAAATGTCAGCTTCACACACATGCTCTCACAATTCTCTATAAATAGAGTCCAGTGTTACAGCTTTTCCATGGGGTCAAAAGAGTGATAGCTGGACACCCTTGGGAACTATTTAAACTTCATTTTAATTCACCACGTGAAGTACTTTGATGATGTGCTTAAAGCACCATATAGATACAAGAGTTTCTGGTTCTAACACTTTCAGTCCTTTTTAAGATAGCCATGAACCAAGTACCTATCCAGCTCCTTAATATTATAAAAATTTAACCAGCATTCAGATATTGGTGAGTGGAACTCTGTACTTGCAAGTTTGCAACAACTATTTTCCCCTTTAACATAGTTAAGTTTTAAGTTTATTTATTAGTGTCACAGTAGGCTTACATTAACACTGCAATGAAGTTACTGTGAAAATCCCCTAGTCGCCACACTCCGGCGCCTGTTCGGGGACACTGAGGAAGAATTTAGCATGGTCAATGTTCCTAACCAGCACGTCTTTCGGACTGTGGGAGGAAACCGGAGCACCCGGAGGAAACCCACGCAGACACGGGGAGAATGTGCAGATTCCACACAGTGACCCGAGCCCGGAGTCGAACCCAGCTCCCTGGCGTTGTAAGGCAGCCACTATGCCACCATGCCGCCCTAATTTCTGTCGTACATTCCTCAGTTACCACAATTAGCGCTGCCACTTTGTAAACATTTATTTTTTAATGGGCCTGTGATGTTTATTGGAGAACACCTTTAAATAAAGCAGTGCTAACCACTGTGCCGCCATGCTGCTTGAGCTTTCCAAGGCACAGAATTTAACACCGATTCCAGCCATACAATTACACAAATGACTAAAACCTTGGTCAAAGAGGTAGGTTTTACTGAGCATCTTAAAGAAGATGAAAGCCGGAGAGGTAGGGTGGTTTAGGGAGGGAATTCCACATTGTAAGATTCAGACCATGGCCAACAACAGTGGAGCAGTTTAACTGGGATATGTACAAGAGGGTTGAAATGAAGGTGCACAGAGATCTGCCTTTCGTGATTGGAGAGTAATACGGCAGCAGCAGCGATATAACCTTTACTCTGGCCACAGATAGCTCAAACTGTTCCTGTGTTCTCTTGTTCTGTGTGTGCCTCTCTCTGTCTCTCCGATTCATTCCCTCTCTCCTAACTCACAATGCCTTACTTTCATCCTCGCCCCTTTGATTTCTGCCTGAACTTGGCAAGCGGTGTCACGGGCTGGAGACGACTTTTAAAGAAAGGACAAAATTATCCTTTTGAGGATTATAAACCGTTGCAGTTCTGGTCTGGGACGACCCCTGGGAATCTGGCGATGGTGGGAATACACTCACGAGAAATAATGGAACTCCTCAGAAATGAATGGGAGAAAATCTGCCCTTAATAAAAGCTGCGCAGGATTGTGATGGATGTTGACATATAAGGGTAGTAAATGGGCATGGACCCTGAGAAAACTCTGGGGCATAATTGTATATAAATACTTAACAGATCAATCCATCTTTTGCCTGCTATCTTCTAGTCAGAAGGTTTAAGTTCCACTCCAGAGACATGGGCACAGAATCTAGATGGGCACTTCCAGTGCATACTGAGGGAGTGCCACACTGCCACAGACACCATTGTTTAGATGAGACATTTCTACCCACCGCCCCCCCCGCCCCTCCCCGAGGTTGGAAATTCCAGCCGAGCTCGATGCACCTTTAACTGATCCACTAACTTTTCTGTCCCGCCTGTCCCGGTGGGCGGGACTGGAAAATTTACCCTCCATGTCTGCTGCCTCAGGTGAATGTAGAATAACTCATGGCACCCTATTCTGAATAAGAGCACAGGACTTTGTCCCAGAGTCTTGGCCAATATTCATCCCAAAAACAGACTACTGAGTTGGAATCACATTGCTCTTTCTTGAAGCTTGCTGCGCGCAAATTGGCAGCCTTGTTTCCTAAATCAAAACAAGTGTCTACACTTCAAAAAGCACTTCATTGGCCTGCAAAGCACTCTGACACACCCCTCAGGCCATCAGAGGCACTATATAAATGTAAATCTTTGTCACTGAGGACTTTAGTCCCTTTGCTGTGAGGAAATCAAGTTATGTGGTGGCACAGTGGTTAGCAACGCTGTCTCACAGTGCCAGGGACCTGGGTTCGATTCTGGCCTCGGTAACGGTATGGAGTTGTGGAGTTTGCACCTTCTCCCCGTGAGTTTCCTCCAGGTGTTCCAGTTTCTTCCCACAGTCCAAAGATGTGCGGGTTAGGTGGATTGGCCATGCTAAATTGTCTCTTGGTGTCAAAGGGACTAGCAGGGTAAATACGTGAGGTTACAGGGATAGGGCCTGGGTGGGATTGTGGTCGCTGCAGGCTCGATGGGCCGAATGGCCTCTTTCTGCACTGTCGGGATTCTATGATTCTACAAAGGAAATTCAAATTGTTCAATTAAATGTTCAGGCACGATATCCCACTGTATAATTTCTGGACCAACTTATTTTCTTTTAAAAACTGACTTTAAAGAGAGATCAAATATTTCTGCAGCCATTTCTCATGGGCACACAGCTTTGGGCAACATTCCATCCAGCCACAGCCTGATTAGACGATATCCCGAGCCATCTATTTATGTCATAGCTCTGGATACTACTGACCTTGGGAAGCAGTGCACACCCTTTCCCACGCTATCCGGAGTTGTGGCTGGGAGTACATGTGCTCCAGGGTCCTTTCTGTGAAGCCATATCATACGGAACTTTCAGCTGCTCCGCACTGCCTTGCCTTTTCATGTATAAACAGGGGGGGGGGGGGGGGGGTGGGGGCAGATCTGCAGTGGGGGAGAAGATGTGCCCTTCGTCAGTCTGGCCTCATTGTGATAAAGTGTAGAGAAGTCCCGCTGCTCAAGTAACCAAAAGTTTAGCAGAATGCTGTATCATGATAAATTTGTTACATTTTTCTTTAACCTGATGATAGGCGGCACGGTGGTTAGCACTACTGCCTCACAGCGCCAGGGACCCGGGTTCAATTCCGGCCTCGGATCACCGCCTGTGTGGAATGTGCATGTTCTCCCCGTGTCTGCGTGGGTTTCGTTCTCCCCATGTCTGCGTGGGTTTCCTCCGGGTTCTCCTGTTTCCTCCCATACTCCAGAGATGTGCAGGTTAGGTGGATTGGCCGCGGTACATTGTCCCTTAGGGTCAGGGGGATTGACAGGGTAAATACGTGGGGTTTTGGGGATAGGGTTGGATTGTTGTCAGTGCAAGCTCGATGGGCTGAATGGCTCCCTTCTGCACTGTAGGGATTCTATGATTCTTCTATGATTGCCATCTCTTTCGTGGGCCATCAGAAGGGCAACATTCAATGCCAATAGGCCCAGAGGTTGTCAAAATATTCCCACCTTATAGAGTAGCGGATATGCAGAGCGGGTTCCCAACAACAGCTTGCATTCATATAGCACCCTTAACATAGCAAAACCTCCTGCGGGGGGATCCCACATGCTTAATCAAACAAAATATGACACCAAGCCACGTAAGGAAATAGTAGACTGGCTGAACAAAAGTCTGATCATGAAGGTATATTTAAAGAAGTATCTTAAAAGAGGAGACAGAAATGCAGAGAGATTTAGGGAGGGAATTCCAGAGCTTGGGGTCCCGGAAACTGATGGTGGAGTGACTGAATTTATGGATGCTTAGGAGACTAGATTTGGAAGAGCCTAGATATCCAAGGTAAAGTTTATTTATTTATTACTCACAAGTAGGCTTACATTAACACTGCAATGAGGTTACTGTGAAAATCCCCAAGTCACAACACTCTGGCGCCTGTTTGGGTACACTGAGGGAGAATTTAGAGGATTTAGGCCAATCCACCTGACCAGCACATCTTTGGATTGTGGGAGGAAACTGGCGCACTCGGAGGAAACCCATGCAGACATGGGGAGAATGTGCAGACTCCACACAGATAGTGACCCAAGCCAGGAATTGAACCCAGCTCCCTGACACTGTGAGGCAGCAGTGCTAACCACTGTGCCACCGTGATATCCCGGACAGTTGTGGAGTTGAAAAGACTCCAAAGGCATGGAGGGATTTGAAAACAAATTTAAGGAAGTATTTTATTCGTGTCACAAGTTGGCTTGCATTAACACTGCAATGAAATTATTGTGAAAATCCCCTAGTCGTTACACTCCTGTTCAGGTATACTCAGGGAGAATTTAGCATGGCCAATGCACCTCGCCAGCACATCTTTCAGACTGTGGGAGGAAACTAGAGCACCCGGAAGAAGCCCACGCAGACACAGAGAGAACATGCAAACTCCGCACAGACAGTAACCCAAGACTGGAATTGAACCCGGGTCCCTGGCGCTGTGAGGCAGCAGTGCTAATCATTGTGCCATCACATAAGAGATTTGCTTGTAATGATTATTGGGAGATAATCACCATTTATCCAGAGCTTTGGCTCTGTAAATTTGATAGTTTGGGAAGATCCATGATAAGAAATGTGGTCTCTGACAGAAGTGGCAAGAATTGGCCAGATGTTCCCTTCTTGTTCAATGCTAAACCTCAGCTTTGCTTTCGTTTGAAACTGGAGTTTGGTTGATGTGGTTCAATGATCCAATGGTGAAATTGGTTGCTGGCAACACTCCACTCCTTTTGAATGTAAGGGATCAGGATGGGCTGTGGACAGAAAAAGGCGGCAAAGAGACTTACAGTGTAGAGAAAGGCCCTTCAGCCCATCGAGTCTAACACGTCTGTTGTGAGTCAATAGGACAAATCTGATATTGGTCCACGAGCTATCCCATAGAGTGTCTCCCCTTTTCCAAGGGTACAACACGAGAAGGTAACAATTAAGAATATGTGTGAAGAATGAAAACTGACATTAAATTTTTCTCTCTCACGATGGAGATATATGGATTAATGTTTGCATCGAATTCAGCTGAAACAGAGACACATTGGGGTAAATCTTAACAGTGCCCCAGAGCACAACAGCAGCCTGCTTTCTATCACCTCGGATGAACTAAGGTGACATGTGGTTAGCACTGCTGCCTCATAGCGCCAGGGACCCGGGTTCGATTCCCGGCTTGGATCACTGGCTTTGTGGAGTTTGCATGTTCTCCCCGTGTCTGCATGGGTTTCCTCCGGGTGCTCTGGTTTCCTCCCCACAGTCCGAAAGACGTACTGGTTAGGTGCATTGGCCATGCTAAATTCTCCCTCAGTGCACCCAGACAGACACGGAGTGTGGCAACTAGGGGATTTTCACAGTAACTTCATTACAGTGTTAATGTAAGCCTACTTGTGACACTAAATAAACTTATAAAAACTTGAACATCAGGGAGAAAGGTTAAACGAGCTGTTGACTGATCACACCTTTTGCACTATCACACAAAGCCAAGACTGACCACTTTATACTGTCTCCAGTTTGAACGAGGTCTTTGCTTTAAACTCCATTGTGGAATTCCAGCTGTCCTTTAATTCTCCAATCCAAATGCAAACAAAGCAACAACAGCTTGTACTTATATTAGCATCTTTAGCATGGTTAAAAACATCCCATGGCAGTTCACAGGAGAGTTACCAATGTTATTGCTGAACCATGTGAGGGCAGATCACCAACAGCTTGGACAAAGAGGAGGCTCTTAAAGGAGACGAGAGAGACAGGAAAGTGGGAGGCTTAGGGAGGGAATGCCAATGTGTAGGCCCAAGTGGCTGAATATGGGTGCCAGGACTGAAGCAATTAATGTCAGCAAATATACAATTTCCATCCCAGCTCCGACCATTCTCATGTGTTTTTTTAATAGTTTCCAGGGATGTGAGCATCACTGGCAAGGCCAGCATTTATGGTCCATCCCTAACTTGTCCTTGAGAAGATCATGATGAGCCACAGTACTTATGGGGAGGGAATTCCAGATTTTTGGCTCTGTGACAGTGAAGGAACTGCACTACATTTCCAAGTCAGGGTGCTGCATGGCTTGGAGGGGAACTTGCAGGTGGTGGTGTTCTCATCCATCTGCTGCCCTTGTCCTTCTATATGGTAGGGTTTTGAAGGTGTTATTGAAGAAGACTTTGCGAGTTTCTGTTGTGTATCTTGTCGATGGTACGTTTTGCTGCCACTGTGTGTCGATGGTAAAGGGAGTGAATGTGTAAGGTGGTGGTGGATAGATAGCGCTACGTGTCTCGGGTGTTGTTGAAACATCCAGGCAAGAACAAAGAACAATACAGCACAGGAACAGGCCCTTCGGCCCTCCAAGCCCGTGCCGCTCCCTGGTCCAAACTAGACCATTCTTTTGTATCTCTCCATTCCCACTCCGTTCATGTGGCCAGCTAGATAAGTCTTAAACGTTCCCAGTGTGTCCGCCTCCACCACCTTGCCTGGCAGCGCATTCCAGGCCCCCACCACCCTCTGTGTAAAATATGTCCTTCTGATATCTGTGTTAAACCTCCCCCCCTTCACCTTAAACCTATGACCCCTCGTGAACGTCACCACCGACCTGGGGAAAAGCTTCCCACCGTTCACCCTATCTATGCCTTTCATAATTTTATACACCTCTACTAAGTCTCCCCTCATCCTCCGTCTTTCCAGGGAGAACAACCCCAGTTTACCCAATCTCTCCTCATATCTAAGCCCCTCCATACCAGGCAACATCCTGGTAAACCTCCTCTGTACTCTCTCCAAAGCCTCCACGTCCTTCTGGTAGTGTGGCGACCAGAACTGGACGCAGTATTTCAAATGCGGCCGAACCAACGTTCTATACATCTGCAACATCAGACCCCAACTTTTATACTCTATGCCCCGTCCTATAAAGGCAAGCATGCCATATGCCTTCTTCACCACCTTCTCCACCTGTGACGTCACCTTCAAGGATCTGTGGACTTGCACACCCAGGTCCCTCTGCGTATCTACACCCTTTATGGTTCTACCATTTATCGTATAGCTCCTCCCTACATTATTTCTACCAAAACGCATCACTTCGCATTTATCAGGATTGAACTCCATCTGCCATTTCTTTGCCCAAATTTCGAGCCTATCTATATCCTTCTGTAGCTTCTGACAATGCTCCTCACTATCTGCAAGTCCTGCCAATTTTGTGTCGTCTGCAAACTTACTGATTACCCCAGTTACACCTTCTTCCAGATCGTTTAAATAAATCACAAACAGTAGAGAGTATTCCATCACACTCCTGACTTCTTGAAAATCTGGAAATATTTCCCTGGACATCTTAAACTAATGGATGTGGGCGGGATGCAATTTGAGACTCAGCCTTCACCTGAAACCGAAGTGAAGGGTCAAGGCAAATAGCACAAGGTGAGTAGCATCATTCTCAGCCAAGATGACCGGGAAGGACTCTTCTTACCGGCTCTCTCCTATCATTGAATCTACAATGCAGAAGGATGCCATTTAGCCCATCGAGCCTGCACCGACAACAATTCCACCCAGGTCCTGTCCTATCCCCATAACCCCACATATTTACCCTCCTAATCCCCCTGACATTAAGAGGCAATTTATCATGGCCAATCAACTTAACCCGCACATCTTTGGACTGTGGGAGGAAACTGGAGCACCCGGAGGTTAGCGCCACTCAACCTTGTACCGAGTGCCGTGACCCTTCACCTTGGTTTCTTAGTTCAAAGGAAACATTGGCTGATGAGTGAGATGCAAATCTTGTACTGCGAGCGTCAGGTTGAGAAAATGCTTGCTAATTTTTGAAAACAAGTCCATTTAGGCTGTAACAATGTATTGTTTCACAGTGGTTCCCGCAGACGGTAAATCAGCACAAGCTTGAATCACTTTAATTAATTAAGTTGCGGCGAATATTTAGTGGAGAACTTCAACCTGCTGCACCTCACCTTCAACGAACATACTTGACTTTGTTTAGCAATTTGGTGCGCTTGTTACACAGTTAGCCACAACATTCCCCCTGTCGGTACTTGTTCTCAAAGCACAAGAACAGGAAACAAGGAAAAGTGCCACCATAGTAGATCAAAGAGGGTCTGGTTCCAAACCACAATGTAAAACTCTAAGCATTCATTTGTACTGTACCCATGCCAAATATTACAAACGGTTCTGTATATTAAGTGGCCTGTGAAATTACAACATTGGTTATCTACTGTTACGGGGCAGATAGATCCCAGAAATGACACATAATTATTGCTGCATTGGGAGATTTTGTTTTGTTGCTTTGTTCGTGTTGCTTTAGAACTAATGCTGCTGTTTTTTTTTGCCTTGGTGCTGGGCTGCTGTTTGCGGCAGACTTGTGTCCCCGGCCCTATTAACAGGGGGACGGCGTGGGGAAAAAATTGCATTTCCCCATTGGCAAATTACATTTCCAAAAAGGCAATTTTCTTTCTGCGTTTTATTTTTAAAGCAGAAAAGTAGATTGCAGGATTCTGAAAGAAGTCAAATCCGAAGCAGAAAATGTTGGTGTAGGAAACTGTGGGATCTTTGACATTACATACGCATGTCAAATATGTACCTTGAACACAAGTTTCACTGTGTCCCAAGACCCTTTTGAAGATAAGCAACTTAGCACCCTTTGTACTTGGGGAGGAGGGAGTGGTGGGGGGATAGGGTACTGGGTGGACAGGGGGAGGATGGGTGGGCGGTAGGTGGAGGGTGGGGGGGGGGGGGGGGTGGACTCATTCCCAACTGAAGCTCAGAATCACAAAGATATTACAGCAGTGACTTTTACAGAAGTTGTTTGAACAGGGGCTGCAATTGTGATGTGATGTCTTAACAGTACGGTATTCTTTCTATTCCATCTGTAGAATGGCTTCAAAATAGGAGAAGATGACTCAGGATTTCTTGCAGAACTTTATTGCCCTCTGGCTCCATCGCCCGAAGGTTCATTTTGAAGACATTATCCCAATGAAGATCAACGCAAGCTCAAGGGACAACGGTGCGGCACGGTGGCACAGTGGTTAGCACTGCTGCCTCGTAGCACCAGGGACCTGGATTCGATTCCTGGCTTGGGTGACAATCTGTGTGGAGTCTGCACGTTCTCCCCGTGTCCGTGTGGGTTTCCTCTGGGTGCTCCGGTTTCCTCCCGCACTCCAAAGGTGTGCAGGTTAGGTGAATTGGCCATGGTAAATTGCCGCTTAAAAAACAGTTTACTAGTTCACAAGTAGGCTAACGCTGCAATGAAGTTACTGTGAGAATCCCCCAGTCGCCACACTCCGGCACCTGTTTAGGTACTCTGGGGAAAAATTTAGCGTGGCCAATGTACCTAACCAGCACATCTTTCGGACTGTGGGAGGAAACTTGAGGAAATCCATGCAGATATGGAGGGAACTTGCAGATTCTGCACAGGCAGTGACCCAAGCCGGGAATCGAACCCGGTTCCCTACGACTGTGAGACAGCAGTGCTAACAACTGTACTGCCGTGTCCCAAGATGTGTAGGTTAGATGTACTTAGATGGATTAGCCATGGGAAATGTGTAGGTTTACAGGGATAGGATGGAGGGATTGGCCTGGGTAGCATACTCTGTCAGAGCGTTGGCGCAGACTCAATGGGCCAAATGGCCTCCTTCTGCATTGTAGGGATTCTACGATTCTAACACCTCAGCTTCCCACATAACCATGAGGTTCAACGACTTTAGACCAGTCACCTCTTCCATTTTGTTGAGAGTGCAGAGGCTGGTAATAGTTCTGATATAGCCATTTACACCTCCTCTGGCCCTATATTTTGTTTCTTTATTTTACTATTGGCACCTGGTTTGAGATTTTTGAGATTTTAACATTTCTCTCCACCCCAACACAGCTGTTTTTGAGGGTCAACATTTCCCCACATTAGCCCAGTTTCTCTCTCCACAGATGGTGCCTGTCCTACTGAGTGGAGTAAAGACTTGATTACCTGTGAAGACTCGCATTCCAACCGTTATCTTGTAATTGAGTTTGTGTCTATATATGCCCTGTTTGTGAAACAAATCCTGCACTCACCTGATGAAGGGGCAGCGCTCCGAAAGCTCGTGCTACCAAATAAACCTGTTGGACTTTAACCTCGTGCTTTGTGAGACTTCTTACTGTCCTACTGAGTATTTGCGGCATTTTCAGATTGCATGTTCAAAGGCCTTAGTTTGCTGATGTGGAGATCAGACTGTGCCTGTGCTACTAATCTAATGTTTCGCTAACTGTTTAAAGAGCCATGAATTATTTTGTTCCCTCTTGAGCAGGAGGATGCTGAGAATTGTTGAAGAATTAGTCTTTAATGCTTGGGTAATAAGCTAAACTGGTGAACATACTTCTGTCCATTGATCCAGCATCCCTCGAATTTTCTCTTGGATTGTCTAACTGTGTAACAGCCAAGGAGTTTTCATCACCAGCAGGAAACTGTTGGGCCGAATGCCCTGATTCTGTCTTGTAAACACTATCATAAGAATCATAAGAACCAGGAGCAGGAGTAGGCCATTCAGCCCCTCGAGCCTGCTCCGCTATTTAATACGATCATGGCTGATTTCATCTCCCTTCAGCCTCCGTCGTTCCAGTGACAACAATCCTAGTTTATTCAACCTCTCCTCATAGCCAACACCCTCGAGACCAGGCAACATCCTGGTGAACCATCCTTGCACTCTCTCCAAAGCTTTCCCATCCTTCTGGTAGCATGGTGACCAGAACGGCACGCAATACTCCAAATGTGGCCGAACCAAGGTTTTATAGAGCTGCAACACGATTTCCCAACTCTTGTACTCAACGCCCCGGCCAATGAAGGCAAGCATGCCATGGCAAAATGCCGTGGGAAAATTATGCCAATTATCTTTAAGGGCCAATAAGCCTGAGCTGGTCACTTCACTCTGAAGTGATGTGCGTACAGCACGATCCCATAAAAAAACTGCAATTTTATAATTTGAAGATAATCTGTTTTTTTAGGTGTTGTTGAGGGTTAAACTCAGAGGGTTCTCTGCTCCTCTTTGACACAGTGTTCTGGGATCACGCCCCTGTGAACCACCTTGGGGTATCTTGCTATACAAAAGCTGCACGTTGTTGTTCTGGTGGAACAGACCACCATGGTGATGCTTGACAATCCCTACCAAATGACGAAGGATTCACTTTGGCCACCTGTGTTGCCACTTGTACGGAACTGTGGACCTGCACACCCAGATCCCTTCATATGTTAATGTTCCTCAGGGTTCTGCCATTTACAGTATAATTCACACCTAAATTTGATCCCCTTTCCAATCAAGAACCTATCCATCTCTGTCTTGAATACACTCAATGACTGGCCTCCACAGCCTTCTGTGGCAATGAATTCCACAGATTCACCACCCTCTGGCTAAAGAAATTCCTCCTCATCTCGGTCCTAAAGGTTTATCCCTTTATTCTGAAGCTTTGCCCTTGGATCCTAGTCTCTCCGACTAATGGGAACATCTCCCCCGTGTCCACTATATCCAGGCCTTTCAGTATTCTGTAAGTTTCAATCAGATCCCCCCCATCCTTCTAAACTCCATTGAGTACGGACCCAGAGTCCTCAAACATTCCTCATACGTCAAGCTTTTTTTTGATTGGGCCCTCAGCATCGAGAACCCACCATCCTTAATTGGCTGGCAAATGCAGAGTTGGCCAATTGGGAGTCTACCTCTCAGAATATAACTGAAGCAACCTTGCTGCCCTTAAGTCTGGACCCCCATTTGGTCCTGACATTGAGATCCAGAAGCCCGTGGCAAAATCCAGTCCGCTGTTAGGGAACATTATGCTAAATACCTTTAAGGGCCAACAAGCCTGAGCTGATCATTTCACTCTGAAGTGACGTGCGCACAGCAAGATCCCATTAAAAACAGCAATTTTATAATTTGAAGATAATCTTTTTTTATGCGTTGTTGGAGGTTAACCTCAGGAGGATTCTCTGCTCCTGTTTGACACAGTGTTCTGGGGTCACACACCTGTGAACCACCTTGGGGTATCTCTAAATGTGCACGTTGTTGTTCTGGTGGAACAGCCCACCATGGTGATGCATGCCAATCCCTACCAAATGATGAAGGATTCAAATTTTATTTATTAGTCACAAGTAAAGCTTACATTAAGACGGCAAAGAACAAAGAAAATTACAGCACAGGAACAGGCCCTTCGGCCCTCCAAGCCTGCACTGACCATGCTGCCCGACTTAACTAAAACCCCCTACCCTTCTGGGGACCATATCCCTCTATTCCCATCCTATTCATGTACTTGTCAAGACGCCCCCCAGGACGCAATGAAGTTACTGTGAAATTCCCCTCGTCGCCACAGTCCGGTGCCTGTTTGGATCAATCCACCTAACCAGCACATCTTTCAGAGTGTGGGAGGAAACCAGAGCACCCGGAGGAAGCCCACGCAGACACGGGGAGAACGTGCAAACTCCACACAGACAGTGACCCCAAGCTGGGAATTGAACCCGGGTCCCTGGCACTGTGAAGCAGCAGTGCTAACCACTGTGCCACCGTGCCACCCTGTGACAAACAATATTCACATACATTGATGCCCACTCTCAATCAATTGTAGACTGCTTAAAAAAAATAATGCAACTGGCATTTCGAGACCAGCAACCTTGTCACCTAGAAGGTCAAAGGGCAGCAGTCACACTGGAAGAACAAGTTCCCCTCCAAGCCACACACCATCCTGAGTGGAACTATCTCGCCGTTCCTTCACCATCCTGGAACACCCTCCCTAACAGCACGCTGGGTGAACCTACGCCACAGGGACTGCCGCGTTTTCCGGCACATGGTTTACCACCACCTTCTCAAGGGCAATTGGCGTTGGCCAATAAATGCTAACCTTGCCTGTTCATGTCCATCGAACACAAGATAAAAAAAAGGAATCCTTAAATATGCAAGCCTTAAAGTCACACAGTGTGCAGAAAGTTAGTAAAAGAGAACCTTGTGTCTGGAGATGATGGTGCGTTTTTATGTTCAATATCCAAAATATTTATGTATTCTGTCTCTGACCCCACTGTGCCTCAAGGACATTATATCGTTTGAAAATTCACAGGCAATGTTTTAAAAAGGCTAGTTATTTGTTTTTTTATATACAGATGTGTACTGTCATTCTATCTGAAAAGAAGGGAGGAACGTAGTGCATGCATCCCAACATTAATTCTCTGTACGAACAAAGACGAGTGGATTGTATACCTTACAACAGCCAAATAAATAATCAGTATTTGACTAACGTGACAGACCTTCTGTCTTTCTTAGAGCTTTCTTTCTTGCCAAGTGCAGGGACTCTCCCCTTGCCAGTACTTGTTTTGCAGTGTGAACGTGTTAGGAGGTTGTGGTCTCTGTGTCCCCTGTCTCCACCTTCCCCCCCTCCCCCACAACCGCTCCCCCCCCACCCCCCCCACCCCCCCCCCCCCCCGCCACCCCCCCACCCCCCACCCCCCCACCCCCCCCAACCGTCACAGCGGCTCTGACAAAGGGTCATCCAGACTCAAAGTGTTGGCTTTATATTCTCTCCACAGATGCTGTCTGACCTGCTGAGATTTTCCAAATGCTCATCATTTGACCATTATTGTCTCGCTGTTTCTGGGAGGCTGGATGTGTGCACATTGGGTTGGAGGAAGTTGTGTGTGTGTTGTAGCACCTTGTAGTGTGGAGGGTTGATAGGCCAGCCTTTCTCCTTGACAGTTCAATGTATGAGGGTGAGTCAGGGTGGGGCTCACTCAGCATTCATTAGGCAAGTGTGACCCCTCAGGTTACTGATGCTGCCAATGGGGCATTGAGGTATCCTTGGTGCCTAGTCCTGATGGACATTTAAAAACAACTTGACATGATGTCCCGGTGGCACAGTGGTTAGCGCTGCTGCCTCACAGCGTCAGTGACCCAGGTTCGATTCCGGCCTTGGGTGACTGTCTGTGTGGTGTTTGCACGTTCTCCCCGTGTCTGCCTGGGTTTCCTCTGGGTGCTCCGGTTCCTTCCATTGCCCAAAAGATGTGTAGGTTAAATGGATTGGCCATGTTATATTGCCCCTTAGTGTCCAAAGATGTGTAGGCTAGGTGGATTAGCCAGACTAAATTGCCCCTTAGTGTCCAAAGATGTGTAGGTTGGGTGGATTGGTGATGCTAAATTGCCCCTTAGTGTCCAAAGCTGTGTAGGTTACGACGATGAGCAGGGTAAATGCGAGGGGTTTGGGGATAGGATGGAGGGTGGGCCTGGGTAGAATGCTCTGCTGGAGAGTCGGTTCAGGCTCGAGGGGCCAAATGGCCTCCTCCTGCACTGTAGGCTTGCTCTGATGACAGATACAATTAACCAGGAAGGGGCTGCTGAGGACCTGATCCAACAGCTGGAAATCCCCTCCTGACCCATTGGGGAGAAAGCATTGGGTGAAATGAGTGAAGCCGTGGCCAGCTATGCATTTCATCCAGTTCCCTGAACTGGCGCTGCGCCACCTCAGTGTCCTCACACAAAAGGGACCGTGTTTTGGTTAAACATTATTTCATCATCTTCCCCGGGGAAGGAGAAAAGTTTCCCTCTTCAGAATAATATGTGGTGACATTGTCAGGCAAAGGCTCAGTGCACTGTGACCGAAAGGGCGCTTGGAGATTTTTCACCACTTCATAGTTTCAACATGAAGCAGGTTGGCCATCAAGCATGACAGACAGATTGTTCTCAGAATGATTTACCAGCTCTCCTGAAGCTTAGAGCCACCGCACTCAACCGTGAAGACCGTTTTGCACTTGTAGACAACATGACCTCCAAGTGTGAAATTGCTGAGCCTTTTGAGGAGAAATATTATACAAAGCCACCTAGATTTTAGCTGACATCGTGACACACAAGCAAATCTTTGAATATATGACCTTAATGATCAGTCATGTGGTTACCATGGAATCAAGCAGCCCTTGGCATGTCGTGTCGCATGCTCCATCTACTGGCGTCTGCACCTGTCCTGTTGCCATCATTCTCCCAGTGAGACCTCTCCCTATCTTTCAGGCTCCTTTGGGATCTTCCTGCATCTGAAAATCATCTTTCTGTCAGTCAGGTCCCACCCAGCATCTGCGCACTGCCAGCTACTCTCTGCAACCCAACCCCTCCACAACCTCACCTTCACCTCTCCTAAACTTCTTCGCCTCCTCCAGCCCCACAACCCTCTGAGACATCTCCTCCAAGTCTGGCCTCTTTATTTTATTCTTTCATGGGAGGTGGGTGTCGCTGGCTGGGCCAACATTTGTTGCCCACCCCTGATTGCCCACTTCAGAGGGCAGTTAAGAATCAACCACATTGTTATGGGTCTGGAGTCACATGTAGGCCAGACCAGGTAAGGATGGCAGATTTCCTTCCCTAAAGTGAACTAGATGGATTTTTACAACAAATGACAATGGTCATCATTAGACTTTTAACTCCAGATTTTTATTGAATTCAAATTTCACTATCTGCCATCACCCTGGGTATCTGGATTACCAGTCCAGCCACAATATCACTGCGCCACGGCCTCCCCTTGTGCATCTCTTGTTTCTATCCCTCCCACATCAGCTGTCGCATCTCCGGCTGCCAAAGCCGCGTGGAGTTTTGTCCTTCAACCTTGTTCCTGTTCTTTAAAACCTACTTCAATGTCCATACTCAGTGTGGCTGGGTGTCAAATTTTGATTGGTAACACTCCCAGGAAGCTTGGGATGTTTTACCAAAGGCATATCCTGTTGGCTCTTGATGGGAATCACCATCGTATCATAGTAGTTTCCAAATCACTTTGTTTTCATGAGGAATTCAATCCTAATTGAGTCATTCAGAGGAAAGCAGGAAAAGACCTGCATTTATATAGCACCTTTCACCATTGCCCTAAAGCTATTTACATCCAGTGAAGTACTTTTGAGGGGGGGGGGGGGTGACGTAGTGGTATTGTCCTGGACTAGCAATCCAGAGACCTAGGGTCATGTTCTGGGATCCTGGTTCGATTCCAACCACTGCAGATGGTGAAATTTGAATACCACAAAAATTGGAAATTAAGTGCGGGATTTTTCGGCCGCGCTCGCCCCAAAACCGGAGAATCCTGCCTGAGATCAATGGACCTTTGCATGGTCCGCCCCCTGTCTCCCATGGCACGTGGTTCAGGAAAATTCCCCCCTAAAATACCCCTGGGGGAGGCGATGGCCTTGTGGTATTATTGCCAGGCTATTAATCCAGAAACTCAGCTAATGTTCTGGGGACTCGGGTTCGAATCCTGCCACGGCTGATGGTGGAATTTGAATTCAATAGAAATATCTGGAATTAAGAATTTACTGATGACCATGAAACCATTGCCAATTGTCGGAAAATCTCATCTGGTTCACCAATGTCCTTTAGGGAAGGAAATCTGCTGTCCTCACCCAGTCTGGCCTACATGTGACTCCAGAGCCACAGGAATGTTGTTGACTCTCAACTGTCCTCCAAGGGCAACTAGGGATGGGCAATAAATGCTGGCCAGCCAGCGACACCCATGTCCCACGAATGAATGAAAAAGATAAAAGTTTACTGATGACCATGAAACCATTGTCGATTGTCGTAAAAACCCATCTGGTTCACTAATGTCCTTTAGGGAAGGAAATCTGCCATCCTTACCCGGTCTGGCCTACATGTGACTCCAGGTCCAGAGCAATGTGGTTGACTCTTAAAATGCCCCCTACAAATGCACTCAGTTCAAGGGCAATTAGAGATGGGCAATAAATGCTGGCCCAGCCAGCGATGCCCATGTCCCACGAATTAATAAAAAAAAGTGTTATCACTGTTGTAATGTAGGAAATATTGCAGCCAAATTACACAGAGCAAGATTCCACAAACAGAAGTGAGATAATGACCAGATAAGCTGCTTAATAAGGTTGATCAAGGGATAAATATTGTCCAGGGTATCAGAGACACCTTCCCTTGTTCTTTTTCCAAAGCAGTTCAGTGGAGATGGTATCTCAGTTTAACATCTCATCTGAGAGACTGTGTCTCCCACAGTGTGAAGAAAGCCACTATGACACCTGGTAGGGTGGGAAGAATGGAAGAGTATTATGACGTTGTTCATGAGTGATTGTAACATTATCCACTGGAGCAAGAGTCAAAGGTTGCCAATGTCTTAGCAAGTGTATCGTTTGACAATTACCTTGTTAATTACCTTGTTAGGCCAATTACCTTCCTAAGGGCAAGTAATGAGCATTGGATCGAGAGAAGAAATAGTGGCAGCTGCAGCAGTTGGGTGCAGGGAACTATCAGGAGGCTATAACTCCACTGAGCAGTTTGAAGAATAAACTTGCTGAAGGTAAAACACATGCTTCTGTCTTATTCCTCCACCATAAGTTGGAGGAACTTAGCATAGTAGCACAGTGGTTAACGCTGCTGCTTCACAGCTCCAGGGACTCGGGTTTGATTCCCGGCTTGGGTCACTGTCTGTGTGGAGTTTGCACATTCTCCCCATGTCCGCGTGAGTTTCCTCCGGGTGCTCCGGTTTGCTCCCACAATCTAAAGGTGTGCGGGTTAAGTTGATTGGCCATGTTGAATTGACCCTTAGTGTCAGGGGGACTAGCAGGATAAATATATGGGGTTCGAGGGATAGGGCCTGGGTGGGATTGTAGTCGGTGCAGACTCAATGGGCCAAATGGCCTCCTTCTGCGCTATAGGGATTCTTTTCTATGATTTTCAGTTTTGTTATATTTGCCTCTTTCTGTTCTATTTTGCATATCGTGAGATCTTATCCTGCCATCAATAGCACAAGCCAACTTGTAACGGGGCACATCTTGAGGGAACTTCTCGAGTCAGTAGGTGGGTGGAATTTCCAACCCCAATCCGCAGTTATTTCTATATCAAGGTGCAAGGGAGACCTAGGAAAATTGCGATCAGTTGGGATTAAATGGGAAAAGTCCAGTGGCTGGAGACATAGCTGACTTAAAGGAAGACGTCTTGAGCATCAGTGGCCAGACACTGAAGCCCCAGGACTTCACTGCACTGCAGGAGTCCCTCAGCAATCTATCCTTGACCCTACCATCTTCATCAAAGATGTTCCCTTCACTATGGGTTTTTTCTCTGGAGTGGCAGAGGCTGAGGGAGACCTGATAGACGTCTATCAAATTATGAGACACATAGACAGTCAGAATCTTTTTCCCAGAGTTGAAATATCTAATGCCAGGAGCATGCACTGAAGGTGAGAGGGGGAAAGTTCAAAGGAGATGTGAAGGGCAAGGTTTTTACACAGAGGGGTAGGTGTCTGGAATGTGCTGCCATGGGTGGTGGTTCAGGCAGATACGATAGGGGCATTTAAGGGGTTTTAAATAAGCACATGAATGTGCAAGGAATAGAGGGATATGGACCAAGGGCAGGCAGAAGGGATTAGTTTAATTTGGTGTCATGTTCGGCACAACATTGTGGGCCGAAGGGCCTGTTCCTGTGCTGTACTGTTCCATGTTCTATGATGTCAGAATTGGACTGTCTGGTGATAATTGCACTTCCATTCATGGCTCCCCCAATAACACCTGTCCACACCATTCACTGGGCAACAGTTGTGACTAGGTTGCCAATTAACACTCATTGACAAGTGAATGCTAAATCAACACCTTCTCAAACAAAGGAAAGACCAGCTATCTCCCCTGATCTTCAATGATATGATGTGGAGATGCCGGCGTTGGACTGGGGTAGCACAGTAAGAAGTCTCACAACACCAGGTTAAAGTCCAACTGGTTTATTCGGTAGCACAAGCCACAAGCTTTCAGAGCGCTGCTCCTTCATCAGGTGAGTGGGAGTTCTGTTCACAAACAGGGCATATAAAGACACAAACTCAATTTACAAAATAATGGTTGGAATGCGAGTCTTTACAGGTAATCAAGTCTTAAAGGTACAGACAATGTGAATGGACTTCACCTCCTAACCCCTTACTGATTCTACACCACCCATAAGGCTCAAGTCAGGAGTGTGACGGATTGCTGACCATTCATCTGGATGGGTCCAGCCACGTTAGTGCTTGAGCCGCTATCTTGACACCCCTATCCTGCTATCACTGGTGCGCCGTGGCTGCAGAGCGCACCATCTATGGTATGCCAAAGCTTCTTCGGCAAAACCCGCCCGTGACTTCAGCCACTCGGGATGACGAAAGCAGCAAAACAGTGGGAACTGCATCAGCTCCAAGTTGCACCCCAGCACGATGGGGACGTGCATCGGCCCTCCTTCACCACAGCAGGGTCAATATCCTGCAATTTCCGACGGCGGTGGGAGAGCCATCACCACAAAGGCTGCGGTGATTCCGAGAGAAAGCCCAAAGCCACCTTCTGAAGGCAAATGGGGGTGGACAATAAAATGAATCGGCCGACCATCCGCCGCAACGTGCAAATGAACCCAAATAAAATGACGTTGATGGTGAACCCAGTATCATTCATTGCTGTTTCTAATCTACATTGAATCAGATATTCATCCGAACCTGAGAATACCCTTAATAAACATTAGAGCATTAACTTCAATAAATGCTGGCAGATGAAGGAGTTGCACAAAGCTGTTCTGTAAATCTGGATAAAGATGTTCTCCTCCTGCCCAGTCTTATCACCCGTAAATCTGCTCCCCAGACGCGTGAGTTGTCTTTTGTTCTTGGTTGTACTGACATTTGTTGTCAGCTGCTGCAGAAAGCAAGTTTCAAGGCATTTTTCCTTGTATCAATGTTGCTTCCACTCATTGGCTGTGAAATGGTCACCTTGCTGGTTTCAATCCATTTTGGCACAATCCTCCATTAGTCAGGAACAACAACACTTTGTTGTTTTACTGTGGAGAAGGTACCAATTATCAGGCCAACAGCTCCCCCACTCTACACACCACCCCTCCATCCCCATTCTTACCATCCTCCTGCAAATCTTTCTCAAAGATTTAGCCCAGATAACTGGACGTCTATGAGATGGATGCTTGAAAACTACCATTTTCCTGCCAGTTGTGCTACTAAAATAACAGCCGGGTGTTTCATAGCTTTCGACACGTCCTTTTAAGCTAGGAATCCCATTCTTTTAAAGGAGTGGCACAGTGGTATTGGTGGCATAGTGGTTAGCACTGCTGCCTTGCAGTGCCAGGGACCAGGGTTCGATTCCTGGCTTGGGTCACCGTCTGTGCAGAGTCTGGATGTTCCTCCCATGTCTGCGTGGGTTTCCTTCGGGTGCTCTGGTTTCTTCCTATAGTCTGAAAGACGTGCTGGTTAGGTGCATTGGCCATGCTAAATTCTCCCTCAGTATACCTGAACAGGCGCCGGAGTGTGGCAACTGGGGAATTTTCACAGTAACTTCATTGCAGTGTTAATGTAAGCCTACTTGTGACACTAATAAATAAACTTTAAAAAAAGTTATTCCATGTCTGAAAACTCTTTTACTGACCCAGATATACTACAAGGATTTGGTCTCCTGCTATGTGCTATTTTTAGAGTGTGATATAAATGTGTTAGCAAGGCAAGTTTAAATGACCCGCACAGGAATTCGCCTGCCTGTGCAAACCAGGGGATTGAAAAGACATTTTTCAGACTGCACTAGAGTGTTTATTAATTGGTTCTTGGATGTGAGCATCATTGGCAAGGCCAGCATTTAGCTATTTGGTCCAACAGGCCAATATCCATCTCTGTGCTGAAACATTCAAGGTAGTTCTACAGTCTAAAGAGATAACCAAATATTAGTTTAAAAGACAGTGGTGGGACATGAATTCATCACTTCGATTAGCCTTAAAAGAACGGGATTCCTAGCTTACTCAGATGCAGAAAGCTATGAACCACCCGGCCATTATTTCAGTAGCACACAGCTGCCAGGGAGATGGTCATTTCCAAGCATCCATCCCATAGACATCCAGTCATCTGGGTTAAAAGCCCTGGAATGATTCGAGAAAGTGAAAGTTTAAAATTTATTTATTAGTGTCACAAGTAGGCTTACATTAACACTGCAATGAAGCGACTGTGAAAATTCCCCAGTTGCCGCACTCTGGCGCCTGTTCGGGTACACTGAGGGAGAATTTAGCACGGCCAATGCACCTAACCAGCACGTCTTTCAGATTGTGGGAGGAAACTGGAGCACCCGGAGGAAACCCACGCAGACACGGGGAGAATGTGCAAACTCCTCACAGACAGTGACCCAAACCGGGATTTGAACCCAGGTCCCTGGCGCTGTGAGGCAGCAGTGTTAACCACTGTGCCACCTTGTCGGAAGTATATTTTATTTAGGTTTCTCACCCTCAGAACAGACTGACCTTTTGGAATTTATGTATATGACAATTTAATTTGAAATGGCCTGTGGAACTTTAGTATTAAAATGATAATGTTTTTATCCCACAAACAAAGCTGGCTTGACTTGCATTGGTTTGTTGGAGGGACCTTCCTGGCGTTTTGCCCAGTACGAGGCCTTGTCAGTTTGATGTACAGCGCACAATTACAAAATCCAACTGATCGAACACTGAAACGCACGGGATCAAAAGGTTTTAAAGGTATCATTAGGAATATTCAGTAATAAAATACCAGACCCCATCAGAGGAAATGCATTGCCCGAGCTTTCAATTTGTGTGTTTCCTCAGGGGAGAAGGTGGATCCAGAAAGAGGTAGTTTGAAGCACTTTATGTATGAATGGGTGTCAGCTTTGATAAATTATGAGCATTGAATCGCTCCCGGGCTTATACCTTTCTTTCAAAAATTGCAATGACACATTTTGCTTGACTCTAATGGGAGGGCACGGTGGCACAGTGGTTAGCACTGCTGCCTCGCCGCGCCAGGGACCCGGGTTCAATTCCGGCCTCGGGTGACTGTCTGTGTGAAACCTGCATGTTCTTCCCATGTCTGCGTGGGTTTCCTCCCACACTCCAAAGATGTGCAGTTTAGGTTGATTGGCCATGCTAAATTGCCCCTTAGTTTCAGGGGGACTAGTTGGGTAAATACATGGGGTTATGGGGATAGGGTCTGGGTGGGATTGTGGTCGGTGCAGACTCGATGGGCCAAATGGCCTCCTCCTACACTGTAGGGATTCTATGGTTCTAACTGCTGCCTTTGGTCAGTGCGTCTTTCAGAACGTTAGGAGCAGGAGTAGGCCACATGACCTTTTGAGCGTGCTCCGCCATTCAGTAAGGTCACTGTTGATCTTTTACAGTTCTTCTTGCCCACCCTGTCCTTGATTCCCGTACGAGTGAATTTTATAGCCCCCTGCAGACTATATTTGAAGGTTGCGAGGCACATGGAATAAATGGAGGCGGACACACTGGGAACGTTTAAGACTTATCTAGATAGCCACGTGAATGGAGTGGGAATGGAGGGATACAAAAGAATGGCCTAGTTTGGACCAGGGAGCGGCGCGGGCTTGGAGGGCCGAAGGGCCTGTTCCTGTGCTGTATTGCTCTTTGTTCTTTGTTCCTGTTTCCCATTCACCTCCAAACTGTTCCCCATACTGCAGGAGGCAGCTAAAGCAACCAGCTCACACCTAGGCCCATTGAAGCCCTCAAGTGGACAATTAATTGCCACTGAAGAGTCTGATTGCCACATGTTCTTGGTCTGCAGTGGGAGACAAGGGCATGACAAAGGGCAGGGTGAGCAGCCCAGCAGGTTCTACCGCACCTGCTGGTGG
The DNA here is from genome assembly GCF_964213995.1 of Mustelus asterias. Classification (NCBI taxonomy): domain Eukaryota; kingdom Metazoa; phylum Chordata; class Chondrichthyes; order Carcharhiniformes; family Triakidae; genus Mustelus; species Mustelus asterias. The sequence goes on along the minus strand of NC_135823.1, from coordinate 52,756,157 downwards.
AGGGCAGTAACGGGAGGGTGTACCTTCTCTAGGGGAAGGAATTCCCCTGTGTCCTTTGGGGCAACCCAACCCCAAGATGGTACCCTGGTCTCTAAACTGACCCTCCATCTTCTTCCCCATCTCACTGGGATCTACCAGCTGTGCCTGCCCTCAATCCCCATACTTAGGCCTGGGAGTTGTCTTTTCTTCTTCCTCGGAACTGCTTGCAGTCCCATCAGTGGCCACTGTCCTCTTCCGGCGCTGCTTGGAGTATCGAGCTGCCAGCCAGTCAGATTGGCACACTAGGATGGGGCTTACTGTCCCTGAGGGGCAGTAGTCCCACTCTGATCCAATCACGTCCTCCCCCGGCGTATTATCACCGCGGGGCAGCCAGATTTCATGCCAATAAAGTGTCGACCGACTTTTAGCTTGACGTGGTGATGGGGTCAGGTAATCCAACCCCCCTGAAATTCTCCCCTCAGTGTCCAAAACTGCCTTTTGTAAGTCGTTGTGCAGCAGATGTTTGAGTTCATTTCAAGCGATGTTGTCTGGTGAGGGGTTGGGAAAAATGCTTCTCGAATAACTAGGAAAAAAGGCAAAGCTGGGTGGAGCCCCCTTGATTCATACTTTCCCTTCTGTCTCTAAGACCCCCAAACAGAGACACAGTGCAGTTGGATTTCATGCAATTAAACAGCGTAAACACTTTGTACGTGCTTGAGATTGATCTTCAAAAATGCTTCAATAATTGTAGAAAATGCATTGCAGATGTTTCACTCTGTGCCCTGGTAGTGGGTAGCACCAGCTGAAATCCCCAACCAGCAGGTTAACCCTGTAAAGACTGCAATTCTTCCTGCACCGCTTTAAAGTTTATTTGTTAGTGTCGCAAGTAGGCTTACATTAACACTGCAATGAAGTCACTGTGAAAACCCCCTAGTCGCCACACTCCGGTGCCTGTTCGGGTACACTGAGGGAGAATTTAGCATGGCCAATGTACCTAACCAGCAAGTCTTTCAGACTGTGGGAGGAAACCAGAGCGCCCGGAGGAAACTCGCGCAGACACGGGGAGGACTTGCAGACTCCACATAGACAGTGACCCTGGGTCCCTGGTGCTGTGAGGCAGCAGTGCTAACTACTCTGGCACCGTGTCGCCACAATTACAGACTCTTGTTGGGGTTACGGTACATGTTGCAGTTCAGTTACAAGCTACTGTTGGCATTCATTGATGGGTTGTTGGGGTTCAGTTGACTGCATTTAAACTGTGCAAGCAGCTTCAATTATTTAATTAATGAAGGAGTGATTAAAACCTGTCTTCAGATGAGTGCTTTCAGACACATTTCTCTTGTCTGTCTTTCTGAATTCATGTGTGGTGCCCTTTTTTAAGGTTAAAAGGGTGACAAGATAGATGAAGGATAAAGTTAGACTTGTGCTGGCTGTGGTTACTAAGTCTGGTTTCTGTCTGTGCTTAGAAAGTACCAGTTACACAGTGTGACCATTGCTCAGAAAGTTACCAAGATTATTGTTGGAACAAACAGTGGCTAGCTGCCTGAGCTGCCAACACCTTGGGCGGGATTTTCCAGCTGCGCTCGCCCCAAGACCGGAAAATCCCCCCCAAGGTCAATGGGACCTTTGTATGGCCCTGTCCCACCAGCTACAATTCCCACGGCAGGCAGGACGCAAAGATTCCGCCCCTTGAATCCACCCGGCAGTGTTAACTGGACATTCGGAGGTAAATAATCCCGGAATTCTAGCGCCGCGCCTGCCACGGGAATCGGAGGGGGCGAGCGGTGGACAATGGGAAGGTCTGTTGACCTCAGGCGGGATTTTTCGGTCTTGGGGCGAGCGAGGCCATAAAATCCCACCCAATATGTTAGAGATGGCATCTAACATGACGCATGATCTCGCAATGCCCTTTGTAGCCAATAAGGTACTGTTTGACATGCGGTCGCTATGGTAATACCATGGCAGCCAATTTGCACACAGTAAGCTCCCACAAGCAGGAATGTGATCATCCATTTCATTGATAGTGTGTGAGGGACAAAGAGTGGGCAGGAAACTGGGGACCACTCCCACACTCTTCTCCTAAACAGCATTTTGGAATCTTTTATCACTGTCCAAGGGGGCAGACAGAGCCTCAGTTTAACATCTCACCTGAAAGATTGCACCTTCAACTGTGCAGCACTCCCTCTGTACACCACTCGGAGAAACGTTTGTGCTCCAATCTCAGGAATTATTGAACGTTTGCAATTATTTTGGACGTATTTCAATGAAGATATGTTGAGCCTCATGGGGAGTGTATGAATGATTGTTCTTTTTTATACAAAAAAGAGGAAAGACTTGCATTTTTAAAGTACTTTTTATGATCCCCTCCCTTCCCCCTGGCCCGCTGGACATCGCAAAGTGCTTTACAACCAATAATGTAGCGAAACACAGTCACTGTTGCAGCCAAGGAGACAGCGCAGGCAATTTGCACATCGCAAACTAGATGTTGATTGAGTGATAAATATTGGGCTGGGAAGTCCGCTGCTCTTCTTCCAAAGTAGTGGCATGGGAACCTTACCTCCACCTCAGAGAGCAGAAGGGGGCGGCACGGTGGCACAGTGGTTAGCATTGCTGTCTCACAGCGCCAGGGGCCCAGGTTCGATTCCTGGCTTGGGTCTGTGGGGAGTTTGCACGTTCTCCCCGTGTCAGTGTGGGTTTCCTCCAGGTGCTCCGGATCCCTCCCATAATCCAAAGACCCGCAGGTTAGGTGGATTGGCCATGCTAAATTGCCCCTCAGTGTCAGGGGGACTAGCAGGATAAATACATGGGGTTAAAGGGATAAGGCCTGGGTGAGATTGTTGTCGGTGCAGGCTCGATGGGCCGAATGGCCTCCTTCAGCCTGTCGGGATTCTCTGATTCTATGATACGGGGACAGGGCAGAGCAGAGGGCTGGGTAAGATATTAGTAAGAGAGTCGGTGCAGACTCGATGCGTCCTTCTGCTCTCTAAAATCCTTTTCTATGAATCCCGGTTTAATGTGTCTCCCCATGGACTGTCCCTTGTACAGTCCGGCACTCCCTCAGTGCTACGCTGGAGCATCAGCCTTGATTTTTACCCCAGGTCCTGGAATGGGACTTGAATTGAGAACCATATAAACCCTGGAGAGCAGAATGAGGCCATTTGGCCCATCAAGCCCACACTGACAACAATCCCAGCCAGGCCCTATCCCAAAACCCCATGTATTTACCCTGCTATTCCCTCTGACATGGAGAGGCAATTTTTAGCATAGCCAATTCATATAACCTGCACATCTTTGGACTGTGGGAGGAAACCAGGGCATCCAGAGGAAACACGGGGAGAATGTGTAAACTCCACACAGATAGTGACCCAAGGCTGGAATTGAACCCGGGTCCCTGGTGCTGTGAGGACCATGTGGTTCTGCGCTCACCAACTGAGCCCCAGCTGACAGCACGCTAACAAAGAAGGGTTGAAAGTTTTAGTATATCTGGGTTAAGAGACCTCGGTTAGTAAAATTGAATTTGAATTAAAAGGGCTATCCAAAGCAATTAACGGTGACAGCATAATGATACGACAATTCACAATTCATTTGCGGAGAAGCAGAGCGCGCTATTGATAATTAGTCCCCATGGCGTCCCTTTGCCTCTTTAATTTATCTCAAACATCTGCATGATGGAACACGACAACTTGCAACAGCCCTCGGGCAAAGTTTTAATTTTCCATTAAAGGTGAGTTCAAACATGAACGGAGCGATGGGAAAGGAAGGAGCAGATTCCGAGGCAGCTCCCGCAGAATTTCCCCAATGCATACCTGAGGTCCGAATCATTTTAACCGTTAATTTTGCTCAGGGAATCATACTGCACATTCAGCTCATCCTATCTCTGCTAGCATCAGCCAGTTAGTGCAATGCCCCCTTCTCTTTCCCCGCAGCCCTGCAATCTCTTTGTTTTTCTCTTCATTTTTCAGGCATTTATTTAATTCCCTTTTGAAAGTCACTATTGAATCTCTAGGGGTAACATGGTGGCACGGTGGGTAGCACTGCTGCCTCACAGTGCCAGGGACCCGGGTTCGATTCCCGCCTCAGGTCACTGTCTGTGTGGAGTCTACATGTTCTCCCCCATGTCTGCATGGGTTTGCTCTGGTTTCCTCCCACACTCCAAAGATGTGCGGGTTAGATGGATTGGCCGTGCTAAATTCTCCCTTAGTGTCAGGGGGGCTAGCAGAGTAAATACATGGGTCTACGGGGATAGGGCCTGGGTAGGATTGTGGTCGGTGCAGACTCAATGGGCCGAATGGCCTCCTTCTGCGCTGATTCTATGAATCTGCTTTTACCATCCTTTCAGACAAAGCATTCACACAACAACTCACTAAATTGGAGCAAATCCTCTCATCTCTGTCTCTGATTCTTTTGCCAATTATTTTAATGTTTTTTGGTTACCGAACGCCCCACTCGGGGGAAACAATTTCTGCTTATTTACTCGGTCAAAAAACCCTCATGATTTTGAACCGCTCTATAAAATGTTGGTCTTGTCAAGAGGCAAGGAGGTTGTCACCACAACTGAGACATTAAAGTTCGGGATGTGGGTAATGGTGGGCTGGTGCTGGACTGAGTCACACTGACCTGGCATGTTCCCATTTCCAGGGTGGCACAGTGGTTAGCACTGCTGCCTCACAGTGCCAGGGACCTGGGTACGATTCCCAGCTTGGGTCACTGTCTGTGTGGCGTTTGCATGTTCTCCCTGTGTTTGGGTGGGTTTCCTCCGGGTGCTCCGGCTTTCTCCCACAATCTGAAAGACGTGCTGGTTAGGTGTATTGGCCGTGCTAAATTTTCCCTCAGAGTACCCGAACAGGCACCGGAGTGTGGCGACTAGGGGATTTTCACAGTAACTTCATTGCAGTGTTAATGTAAGCCTACTTGAGACACTAATAATAAATAAATAAACTCAGCTGGATTTGGTCAACTGTCTGTAGCTCAGTGGGCAGCTCTCTCGCCTCTGAGTTAGAAGGTTGTGAGTTCAAGTCCTTCTCTAAGAGACTTGAGTCACAAAATCTTGGCTGGTGCCCCCAGTGCAACACTGGGGGAGTGCTGCGGTGTTGGAGGTGCTGTTTTTTTCTTGTAGGAGACACGAAAGTGAGGTCCTGCCAGCATTCTGCAAGCGAGTGTTAAAGATTTCACACCCACCATCTCTAAGGAGTGCAGGGGAGTCCGCCTCAGTAGCCTGGACAATATTTTTCCCTCAGCCAACATCACAAAGACTATCTGGTCATTATCAGATGGCTGTTGGCGGGACAAATTCAGAAAATGCTGGAAAATCTCAGCAGGTCTGACAGCCTCTGCGGAGAGAGAAGAGAGCCAATGTTTCGAGTCTGGATGACTCTTCGAAAGCGCTGAGCTGTTTGCGGGAGCTTGCCTTGCCCAAATTAGCTGCTAAATTTCCTATATTACAACAGCCGTTACACTTGAAAAAGTTCTTCATTGAGAGGACAGTACCTCGGGACAACACAATGTTTTGAAAGGCAAATATTTCTCTTTTATCTTCAGTTGAACTCATCTGCGGCACAGTAGTTAGCACTGCTGCCTCACAGCGCCAAGGACCCAGGTTCCATTCCTGACTTGGGTCACTGTCTGTGCGGAGTCTGCACGTTCTCCCCGTGTCTGCGTGGGTTTCCTCCGGGTGCTCCAGTTTCCTCCCACAGTCTGAAAGATGTGATGGTTAGGTGCACTGGCTGTGCTAAATTCTCCCTCAGTGTACCCGAACAGGCGCCGGAATGTGGCGACTAGGGGATTTTCACAGTAACTTCATTGCAGTGTTAATGTAAGCCTACTTGAGACACTGATAATAAATAAACTTTAAACTTTAACTGTGCTGGTGGAAGAATCAACCGTGATATACCCGCTCTGTGATTCCTACTGCTTTAATTCACGAATCATAAACCAACACCCCATTTCACCCTTTTCCTCCAAATGATTTTTTTCTGCAAAGAAGGAAACTCTCAAACCCTCTAATCATGAAACGGGCTCTGACAATACCCTGTGTTCACCAGCACATTCCATCAACATGATGTACTGAATAAGCGAAAATCTAACCTAACCTGAGCTGAAAGAACAGTGTGTTAACTCACTGTACAACCCAGCCATTCCCGCCTCCTTTCATTTGTACTTATTAATTCACGTTGGCTCCTCAATGTCCTCATTACAAATTATACAGCAGCCCTCACAGAAACAAGTGCAGTTCTACCACTTTTATCACCATGGAATTGGGTTCAAATGCAGTGAATAAAGTCTGCTCCTTCGACAATCTGACTGTTCTATCAATCTTACTGAACTTTCAAGGGTTTGCATTCACCTATACATGTGTACACTCACACAGAGACACGCAAAGGTCTCTCTCTCTCACATACACGTATCGCGCACAAACACGCGCACACACAAATGCACACATACATGAACACACACATGAACACACAGATACACACGCACATGCACACACACACACACACGTGCATGCACACACACACTGACACATGCAGGCCTGCACACACAAACACACATGCACACATGCACACACACACACACACACGGATAGACACACATACAGACATATGCATGCACATGCACACACAGATAAACATGCACACATGCACGCACACAAAAACATGCACACACACACACACACACATGGATAGACACACATACAGACATATGCATGCACATGCGCACACAGATAAACATGCACACATGCACGCACACAAAAACATGCACACACACACACACACATGGATAGACACACATACAGACATATGCATGCACATGCACACACAGATAAACATGCACACATGCACGCACACAAAAACATGCACACATGTACACACACACACATGCACAAACACACACACGGACAGACATGCACACAAACAGGAGGTCTGTGTGTGCGAGGGTGTGTGTATGCACATGCACGTGTGCATTCATGTGTGCATTTGTGTGTGTCTGTGTGTTTCCTCACACAAACCACATACATGCACTCACATACTCCTCGCATATGGGCATACACAGACAGAAACACACCCATAGACACTCAGACACACAGAGATATGCACATAGACAGCCACTTTTAATCACATGCACATGGAAATATACACACATAAATATGGACACACACACAAAGTCATAAGTACCCAGGCACTCACACATATAAACACAACCAGACAGACAGACAGCTGCACACGGGTATACACACACATACACACACACACACACACACACACACACACACACACACACACAAATAAATCAATAAAAAAATTAAGGATAATGTTTTTACCCAGAAAGTGGAATTTTCACATTATGCATGGAGTAGTTGAGGTGAATAATATAGTTACTTTTAAAGATAAGCTAGGTAAACATATGAGGGAGAGAGGAATCGAAGGCTATGTTAATAAGGTGAGATGAAGAGGGAAGCAAGGAGGCCCATACGGAACATAAATATTAGCAAGGGCTGAGTGGCTTACTTCTGTCTGAACATTCTATGCAACTGTTGAAGAAAGGATATTGAGCCAAAAAATTGTGTGAATCATCCAGACTATTTATAGTATCTGTTGTATATGTGGTGTCTGTCACTTCAAGGCAGTACAGCAGAAGTGAGTCACCTGACTTGAGGGGCCAATGGAAACTGAGCATGAGTGATCACACCAGAGGATGAAGTCCTCTCTCAGGAGAATCTTCTGGAAGCATGGACTAAGTATGTAGAACTGGGGCTCTGCCACAGGGCAACCTTCGTGCTGCACAAACCTCCTGTACCTAAGTTTCTCTATTCCGGTTCCAAACAAGGCCTGAAGTCTCTCTTAATAATTCCTGATGCCGGCCACACAAAGTCTACAACAGTATCAATAACAAAACCCACAACCACTTGAAACCACTTAACCTTGTGTAAAGAAACATTGTGAAATTATGAGATCAGAGACCCTGAGCTGTAAATTCAGCGATGTTTTCCCTGGGGAGCAGGTGTTTCAACAAGTGTAACGGTTACCCAGGCCCTCAGCCAAGCATACATAATAAGATTTGACTGGGAGCTCAAGACATCCATTAGGTCAGGATGATTGACATTTTCATTGCCTTCTGTGTGAAACAACTATTTTTCAATATAGTAGAAAATTATGAATGTTACTTTTTAAATATTTTTTTTTACACATCCTACTGTCTCTATAGTGTTCACTGATTCTGTACAGTATATAGTGGGTCAATTTGCATGAAAGTGTCATAGCCTGGTATTGGGGTATGAGGGATAATGGAAGGTAGGTGGGGGTGTAGCTTGGTATTGGGGGTGTGAGGGGCAATGGAGGATGGATGGGAATGTAGCTTGGTATTGGGGGTATGAGGGGCAATGGAGGATGGATGGGAATGTAGCTTGGCAGAGTGGGTATGAGGGGCCATAGTGGGTGGGTGGGGGGGGGGGGGGAAGGGTGCATGGATGCGACATGGGGAATGTGTGGAGGATAAGGGGTGAGGGCTGGAGTGCCTTTGTGTTTTGATTTTAACTGGTACAAGGTGCCGTTGCACCCAGTCAGGCCCGGTAAACAGGCTGCCTCTGCACCTGGAAGACCCCGGGGCTGCCTCCCACCACTTTCCCAGGTTGGCTGGATCGACCCCAACCCACACCCTCCCCCGTCCCCCCAGCAATGAGGATCTCGCCTTTGCGGGCACTTTCTCCCGAGACGGGTGAATCGGGCCAAGAGTTTTCCTGATGCCCTGAGGATGGGAAATTCAGGCTTTAGTGTGCTAACATGTAGCACACTGACAGGGAGATAGAGGCAAAGTAGGATGTATTTCTGTGACTATGATATAAATAAAACAAAGAGTGGGAGGGGATGCCTGAATGGTTCCCTAACACGGCTGTGATAGGTTCCCAGCCTGTGACACTGTTATCTCCAATGATTCAGAGCTCCATATTTTCCCAAGTGTGCAATTTTAACAATTTTCTTTCATCGAGTTTTGACTTGTCTCCTCCGAGTTCACAATTAAAGAGCAACAAACTATATTCTTTGGGCGGCATGGCAGCACAGTAGTCAGCATTGCTGCCTCACAGCGCCAGGGACCCGGGTTCAATTCCTGCCTCGGGTCACTGTCTGTGCGGAGTCTGCACATTCTCTGTGTGGATTTCCCCCATTTTCCTCCCACACTCCAAAGATGTGCGGGTTAGCTGGATTGGTCATGATAAATTACCCCTTGGTGTCGGGGACGAGGGGGGGTGGGGGGGGGCAAGTAAAGTAAATACCTGGGGTTGTGGAGAAAGGATGTGGGTGGGATTGCTGTTGGTGCAGGTCCAATGGGCTAAATCCTTCTGCACTGTCGGGATTCTGTGATTCTACAAACAAGGACCTCTGGATGACCTCTGCAGTCTGAGGGGCTAATTATTCCCCACAACTCAATCTATTCAGAGTAAAGTGGGAACATTCCAAGCAGAGTGGTTCTATGTGAATGCACAGTTCTCTATGGAATGCCAAGTTTTGCTTCAGCAGGATAAGGTCTATCTGAAATATTAGCCTTAGAGGGGACGTGGCTGAATGATACTAAAGGGTTAAGTCGTGAGGTCAAGTTACATTAAACTTGGTTTGTATTCCCAAGAGTATGGAAGACTGAGAGGCGATCTGTTTGAGGTGCTTCAGATGTTTAAAGGATTCGGTAGCTAGATACAGAATGACTACTTATTCAGGCAGATGAATCAAAGACAAAAGGATAACATTGTAAATTAGGGCTAGGCTACTCAGGAATTAAATCAGGACGCAGTTTCCCACACACAAGGTAGTGGAAACCTGGAAGTTTCTCCTCCAAAACATCGTGAATGCTGGGATCACTGGGTCCTGGGAGCAGGATTTTCCTGTTGTTACGAGTAAGCTTACATTAACACTGCAATGAAGTTACTGTGAAAATCCCCTAGTCGCCACACTCCGGCGCCTGTTCGGGCACACTGAGGGAGATTTTAGCACGGCCAATGCACCTAACCAGCCCGTCTTTCGGACTGTGGGAGCACTCGGAGGAAACCCACGCAGACACAGAGAGAATGTGCAGACTTCGCACAGACAGTGACCCAAGCTGGGAATTGAACCTGGATCCCTGGCGCAGTATGGCCATCCGCGCTCTCAAGACCAACCGCAACATTATCATCAAACCAGCAGACAAAGGAGGGGCCATCGTCATACTGAACAGAAT